>NC_059343.1:46893780-47212842 GCF_018350155.1 Leopardus geoffroyi
AGGTCATGGCAGCTTCATCTGACCTATTAAATAAATTAAAGAAAGAAAGTGATTAACTCCCTAAATGAACATCAGAAAGTATGGATTAAAACTCAAGTACATTATGTGATTATGTTAAGAGATCTCATATTGCTTGGTACTAAAGGCTAACTAGAAAACCTGTTCTTATAGATTGGCCAAATATTACCAGTTGACTTCATAGGCTCTTCAGGGCTGTTAAATGAAAATCAATGTTTTACTTGGGAAATAGTGAAACCTTGACATTTGGAATGGCCATCTGTGGAGAGGATTTGTGGAAATTCTTTGTGGAAAATCCAACTACTTCAGGATGAAAGAAAGAATATTGTGGGAAAAGGGCCAACACAATCTGAGGAGTATTTGTGAGAATGGATTTGGAGAGTGCCTGGGGGAAACACAATTTTAGTTTGAGATGAATTGCCAACATGGATGCACTTTGCACAATTTGGGCTTTGTGTGTCTGCTCCAGTAGCTACATGTGGCTCTATGAGTTTCCCATGGATGGTCAACATGAACTAGATCCATTCCATTATCTCTAAAACAACATAAAACATCAGAAATCCCTTGTATATGTTGTGCAGAAAGTAACTAAAAACATTGGGAAAATCTGAATGGGAACCATCACATATGTCACCCCCACCTCCTGACTATGTCACCTGAGTGGGACTATAGAGTTATTCTCCATAATTTTGAGACTATGTTGATAAAGAAAATGCCAGTATATTTTAATGATACTTTATCAGATGCTCTCAACTGGCATAGAATACTATTGGGAGACACTGAAGCTAAATTGGAATTCCTGGTCTTGAAGAGGATTGGGGAATACCTAAATGGCAGAGGTTAGTTAATAGCACTTAACCATCACAGGGAATGTGGATGTAATGACCATAATGGATACAAGTTCAGGATGGTAGTCAGAATGGCTTGATGTTAGAGATTACTGACTGTAGTCAATTAATTATGGGATCTGGAGGAATAAAACTGATGGATCCTACAGGATTTGAGGAATTCTTTGTTGTGGTCACATCCCCTATGAACAGAAGAAGATTTGACATAGTGAAATAGAGTGAGGCAGATAGCTTAGAGTGCTGTCTCTGGGCTCATTCCTGAAATCCTAAAGCTGGAGTGGCTGGGGGAAAATTCAATTATTAAAAAAATATTTGCTGATCAAAAATTATGTGCTAGGTACTGTGGAGACACTGGGGAAACTGTCATGAGCCATGGTACCTGCTATCATGGATTAGAAGGGAAGGTAGACATATTGAAAGGAAGCAATATAATGTTCCTGTAAAGAAGTACAGGGGCTACAGATAGTCAAAAAACTTTTCCTGAAGGAACTGACTGCTAAACTTAGACGTGAAGCATCAGAATTAGCCAGGCAAAAGGAGGGAAAAGGGGTATTTTTCTGCTAGGAAAATAATATGTGTGGAGGCACAGATATGAGAGAGAGAAGGGTGGGAAGATTAAACAAATTTAAAGAATGACTATGCATAGAAATATATAAGACTAGATATCTCCCTTCCCACATACTACAAAACTCCTAGACATGTTAGATAAAATGGAACATTCTTTCAAATGTATACTTGAAGTCACAAAAAGATTAAAGGATAAATGCAGAGGCCAGGAATGAAAAAGAAACCAAAACACAATGCTATAAGCACAAAAGCTGACCCCATGGCTTCCCTGAGGCAGGTTACTCATCCCAGTAACATAGCATTTGTGTTTCAATGACCACGTGAAGATGAGACAAGACCTAAGAGACACTGTTGGTAGGGAGTTGTAGAGGAAAATAAGCTTGTGTCTCAGGTGATTTGGGGTTAGAATTTATACTCCCTTTATGGTCCAGGATCCTTCAGCCTGATAAATTAACATTAAGTGTACTCCCAGGCTGATGAGATTTTGGGCTGTTTGCCCAGCAGAAGCAAACACAAAACTTCTCTGGAGGGGCATTCTCCATAGGACTCTTACAAAGCCTTGCCACATAGGAGCTCAAATTCCAAAATCACAAAGCACAAGAAGAAACAATCTCCCATCAGCAAGAGTCAACAGAAACAACAAACACCATAATTAGGCACCTAGGAATTTCAGTTAATAGAATGACCATATGGAGACTAAGAAATAGTAATATTTAAGTAAGAAAAATAAAAGAAGAAATGAAAATATAAGAAAAGAGCAGGATATTATTTTAAAGATTGTTGTGAAAACAATCAAGGGAAGCTTCTAAAATTGAAAAATATAGTCATTGAAAACAAAAACCTAATATATGGTTCAAACAGACCATTAAACTGAAAAGAGAAGTAATGACATAGAAGATGGATTTGACATGATTTATCTATAATACAGCACAAATGGGTATAAAGATGGAGACTATGAAAGAGAGGTTAAGAGAAATGGAGGAGAGACTGAGAAGGATGAATATACATCTAATATATGCTCCAGAAGAAAGTCTAGAAAATATTTAAAGGATATTTTAAAGGTTAATGGCTGAGAATATTACAGAATTGCTGAAAGACACAAGTCCTTATATTCAGGAAGCACAAGCCCTGAGCAGGATATAAAGAGAAAAAATAGAAATCTACAACTAGAATATATTGTAGTAAAACTACAGAACATCAAAAACAAGTCAGAGAGAGGGATAATGCAAATTACCACTGTGGAACGAAATTAACTGACTGAAGATTTCACAAGGAACAATGGAAGTCAGGAGACAATCTGGAACTACATACACAGCTACAATATCATTTAAGAGTGAGATCAAAATAAAGATATTTTAAGGTAAACAGGGATTAAAAGAGCTTTTAAACAGATACTTCAAGAGGAAGAAAGGTGTACCCAGATGCAGGAAAAAATATCAAAGAAACTGACTGGAATAAATCTAATTGCGAACCAGCATATTTTCTTTGTGTAAATACAATTTAAAAACCCTAGAGATCTGGGGCGCCTGGGTGGCTCTGTTGGTTAAGTAGCCGACTTGGGCTCAGGTCATGATCTCACAGTTTGTGAGTTCGAGCCCTGCATTGGGCTCTTTGCTGATACCGTGGAGCCTGGAGCCTGCTTTGGATTCTGTGTGTGTGTGTGTGTGTGTGTGTGTGTGTGTGGTGTGTGTCTGCCTTTCCCCACTCACACCCTGTCTCTCTCTCTCTCTCTCTCTCTCTCAAAAAAAAAAAAAATAAATAAACATTTAAAAAGTTTTTAAAAGAAAACCTGGAGGTCTGTTGAAGAAAGAGTCATTTGAATCACAATCCAGTGAAATTCAAGACCCTAACGAGTCAATTCATAGACCCTGAGCCCCTCAAATGAAGGTAAATCCAGGGAACAAATATAAATGTATAATGTGTACCATAATTCAAGTATTTTCTCCAAAGGACATTTAGTTAAGTATATATGTACTGCAGAAAGGGAAACACCCACACTTTTTAATGGTTATTAGACATTGACTCAAAGCTAATACTGATGCTTTGGAATTCAGAATGTCACCAAAGTCCATCAGCCAGAGGGAAGATTAAGAGGTTCAGATAATGAAATTTTGAATGGGAAGAAACTGGAAGAATCACCACATTGCCTCTCTAACACAAAGAATAAGAGCTACTGTGCTAAGAAGTGGGGTGCCTGGGTGGCTCAGTCAGTTGAGCCTTTGATTCTTGATTTCACCTCAGATCATGATCCAAGGGTCATGGGATCAAGCCCAGCATTGGTCTCTGTGCTGAGCGTGGAGCCTGTTTGATATTCTGTCTCTCCCTCTGCCCCTCTCCCCAGATTGTGCAAGGTCTCAATCTCTCCCTCTAAAAGTAAAAAAAAAAAAAAAAAAAAAAAAAAAAAAGAGAGAGAGAGAGAGAAGGGCAAGAGTTCCTGGGTGGCTCAGTTGGTTAAGCATCCGACTTTGGCTCAGGTCATGATCTCATGGTTTATGAGTTTGAGCCCCAGTCAGGCTCTGTGCTGACAACTCAGAGCCTGAAGACTGCTTTGCATTCTGTGTCTCCTTCTCTCTCTGCCACCCCCCCCCCACTCATGATCTGTCTTTCTCTCAAAAATAAATAAACATTAAAAAATGTTTTTAAATAAAAAAGAGAAGGAATAAGAAGTAACTAAGTTTTTCCCTCCCTACCAAGATACCAAATCAAAAGCTTTATCACATGCCTGTGGAAATATCAGAAAAGTTGTGCTACTAACAGAGTATTAAAAGATGGAGAGGTAGTGATTTGTATCTCATTCCCATTCCAATTTTATCCAGCGTTAGAGATGGATGGTCCTTGGAACATGACTGAGGATTATCATAAATATAATCAGGTGGTGACTCTAAAGCAGTTGCTGTCCCAGATGTGGCCTCTTTGCTAAAACAAATCAATAGTCTTTTCCAGATTCCAGTAAACAAAGAACACTAAAATCAGGCTGCTTTCTCTGGCATAGAAACTTCTAGACACACCGGGAGAGGTCACCATGGCAGAGAAGTAGGAGGATTCGAAATTCCCTTGTCTCTCAAGCAAAGCAGTAAAGCAAAAGGACTTTGAACTCCAAGAGTCCGGGTGGCAAAGCAACAGAGACACTTCCAGGGACCTACTGGGACTACCTGATGGGCCATAAGTGCATTGTTGCAAACTGAGAGAGATAAAACAGGCCACATAGGCACGGAGGGGAGGGATCCCCTTCTGTGGAGAGACAAAGGGAAGAGAAAGAGAGGCTGAGGAAGCGTAGGACTGTATCTGGTCAAGAGAAAAACCATGGGGGGAGGAGCCACGATGGCGGAACAGCATGGAAATTTTTTTGTGTCTCATGCCCATGAAATACAGCCAGACCAACACTAAACCATCCTACACACCTAGAAAACTTATTGGAGGATTAACACAAGAATCTGCACAACCTGAACCACAGAATTCAGCAGGTACATGGCACAAAGAGGTGAATTTGGGGAGTGAGAAGCTGCGGAGGGTAGGGAGCTGCTTTTGTGGGCAGAGAGAGGATGGAGACTGGGGGGGGGGGGGAGAATACGGGAAAAGCACCCCTCCCCAAAAGGAGCCAGAGAGAAAGTGGAAAATTGGAAACAGCCACAGGGACTAAACTAAAAAGGGAGAAAGGAGAAAGGAGAGGGCTTAAATTCCATTAAGACCGTAAACAAGGGGAGCACAAAGGCTGCAACTCTGCAGCTCAATACCTGGCAGTGCTCTGGTGGGAAGGGCGAATCCCCAGGAACAGAGTGGGGGCCGGGAGGCTCTCAGGTCACAAGGGGAAAAGCGGTTCCACTGCTGGAAGGACATTTGGTAGAGACTGTTGAAGCCACCTGGCCCAGAAGACCCCAGAAAATGGCCACATTCACTGGTGTTGGAACAAGATTGTTAAGGATGAAGCCTGCTGCCAGATGTGTGTTGTGATTTTCCATAATCCCTGAAATGCTGTTGCTACACTATCTCGCAAACTTTTTCTGGGGTGGGCTGGTACCTGGCCGCAGTCTCGGGGCACCGGCAGGAGTAGAGTCTAGCAAGTGTTCCTGGGTGCAGCTGTCATTTGGCCAATACTCATTTGGCCATTGCTTGGTGAGACCCTCCCGCAGAGGGGCAGAAAGGGTCAAAGCCGCAGTCCTTCAGAAGTAAGGGGCTGGGGAAAGCAGCCGCATCTGAGACAAAACTCGGGAGAGAGGTACTGCCTGGGGGCTGGTCACGAAGAGTGAAAAAGCGAGGAGTGGATGAAAGCTGAAGACAGAGGATGGGTGTGCAATTGCTGATCTGGGAGAACAGACTGGGTAGCTGGGTGGCGCCATTTTCACCGCTCCTGCACATGCGCATATTCACCTACGAGAGCCACAACAATCCACCCCAGTAGGCTAGCAGCGTCATCTAGTGGAGAGTGGAGCCGTTACACTGAGCCCCGCCCAACTGGGCCAACTTCCCTCTTCTAGAACACAAGTCTCACTACTGGCTTAGTTTATGGACTATAAAGTGCTACCTAATCTGACTTCTAGGGGAAAGCGAAGTAATTTCAGTCCTACTTCGATCTGATAGCAGGTCCACCTATTCCATTTTCTTTATTTTCTCTTTTACACTTTTTTCTTTTTCTTGAATACAGAAAGAGAAAAAATTCATGTTTCTTTTCAATTGTTATTAAAAATATTTTAATTTTTATTACTATACTTTTTACTTTTGTGTAATTTTTTTCAAATTATATTTTACTTCCATCATTTTATTTTAGTCTACTTCAGTGTATTCACCTTTTCAAATTTTTGAAACAATTTCCTTTTTTTTCTTTTTTTCTTTCTTTTTATTTTTTTCTTTTTCATTTCTTTTCTTTTTCTTGCATGCAGAAAGAGAAAAACTTCATTTTTACTTTCAATTTCTATTACAAATATTTTTATTTAATTTTTTCTATATTTTTTGTTTTTATGAAAATTTTTTCAAATTCTATTTTACTTCCATCATTTTATTTTAGTCTACTACAGTGTATTCACTTTTTAAAATTTTCAAACGATTTCCTTTTTTTCTTTATTTTTTTCTCTTTTTCATTTATTTTCTTTATCTTGAATACAGAACAAGGAAAAAATCATATTTATTTTTAATTTTTGTTTAAAATATTTTTATTTAATTTTTTTCTACTATATTCTTTGCTTTTTTGTATATTTTTTTCAAATTCTATTTTACTCCCATCATCTCATTTTATTCTACTACACTGTATTCATTTTCTCAAATTCTCAAAGGATTTCCTTTTTTTCTCTCCCCCCTCCATTTTTTTTTCCTCTAATCTGTCAAACCACTTTCAACACCCAGACCAAAACACACCTTGGATCTAGCATCATCTATTCAATTTTGTGTGTGTGTTTGTTTTTTAATTTTTTAATTTTAATATTTTTAAATTTCAATCTTTCTACCTCATTAATACCTTTTCTCCCTTCAAAATGACAAAACGAAGGATTTCACCCCAAAATAAAGAGCACGAAGAAACAACAACCAGGGATTTAACCAACACAGGTACAAGCAAGACGTCAGAACCAGAATTTAGAATCCCGATAATAAGAATACTAGCTGGGGTCGAAAATAGGTTAGAATCCCTTTCTTCAGAGATAAAAAGAAGTAAACAATAGCCAGAATGAAATTAAAAATGCTATAACTGAGCCGCAATCACAGAAGGGTTCAGCGGCGGCAAGGATGGATGAGGCAGAACAAAGAATCAGTGATATAGAGGACAAACTTATAGAGAAAAATGAAGCAGAAGAAAAGAGGGAGATTAAGGCAAAAGAGCACGATTTAAGAATTAGAGAAATCAGTGACTCATTGAAAAAGAACAACATCAGAATCATAGGGGTCCCAGAAGAGGAAGAGAGAGAAATAGGGGTAGAAGGGTTATGTGAGCAAATCATAACAGAAAACTTTCCTAACCTGGGGAAAGACACAGACATCAAAATCCAGGAAGCACAGAGAACCCCCATTAGATTCAACAAAAACTGACCATCAACAAGGCATATCATAGTCAAATTCACAAAATACTCAGGCAAGGAGAGAATCATGAAAGCAGCAGGGGAAAAAAAGTCCCTAACCTACAAGGGAAGACAGATCAGGTTTGCAGTAGACCTATCGACAGAAACTTGGCAGGCCAGAAAGGAGTGGCAGGATATATTCAGTGTGCTGAATCAGAAAAATATGCAGCCAAGAATTCTTTATCCAGAAAGGCTGTCATTCAAAATAGGAGAGATTAAAAGTTTCACAGACAAACAAAAGTTAAAGGAATTTGAGATCACTAAACCAGCCCTGCAAGAAATTTTAAGGGGGACTCATATATATATATATATATTCAAAAGCAACAAAGATTAGAAAGGACCAGAGAACACCACCAGAAACTCCAACTCTACAAGCATCATAATGGCAATAAATTCCTATCTTTCAGTACTCACTCTAAACGTCAATGGACTCAATGCTCCGATCAAAAGACATAGGGTAACAGAATGGATAAGAAAACAAGATCCATCTATATGCTGTTTACAAGAGACCCACTTTAGACCTAAAGACACTTTCAGATTGAAAATAAGGGGATGGAGAACCATCTATCATGACTAATGGTCAACAAAAGAGAAGCCTGGAGTTTTAGCCATACTTATATCAGACAAATCTTAGACTTTAAAATAAAGAGTGTATCAAGAGATGCAGGGGCACCTGGGTGGCTCAGTCGGTTGAGCGTCTGACTTCAACTCAGGCCATAATCTCACAGCTCATGAGTTCGAGCCTCACGTCAGGCTCTGTGCTGACAGCTTGGAGCCTGGAGCGTGCTTTGGATTCTGTGTGTCCCTCTCACCCTGCCCCTAACCCACTCGCATTCTGTCTCTCTCTCTCTAAAATAAATAAACATTAAAAAAAATTTTTAAAGAGAGATGCAGAAGGGCATTGTATCATAATCAAGGGATCTATCCACCAAGAAGACCTAACAATTATAAACATTTATGCACCAAATGTGGAAGTACCCAAATATTATATATCAATTAATCACAAACATAAAGAAACTCATCGATAGTAGTACCATAATAGTAGGAGATTTCAACACACCACTCACAGCAATGGACAGATCATCTAATAAAAAAAATCAACAAGGAAACAATGGCTTTGAGTGACACACTGGACCAGATGGACCTTAACAGATATATTCAGAAGATTTCATCCTAAAGCAGCAGAATATACATTCTTCTCCAGTGCACATGGAACGTTCTCCATAATAGACCATATACTGGGACACAAATCAGCCATAAGTAAGTACAAAAAGATCGAGATCACACCGTGCATATTTTCAGACCACAACGTTATGAAAACTCGAAGTCAACCACAAGAAAAAAATTGGAAAGGTAACAAATACTGGAGACTGAAGAACATCCTACTAAAGAATGAATGGGAAGAGAAAGACAGATACCATATGGTTTCACTCTTATGTGGATCCTGAGAAACTTAACAGAAACCCATGGGGGAGGGGAAGGAAAAAAAAAAGACGTTAGAGTGGGAGAGAGCCAAAACATAAGAGACTGTTAAAAACTGAGAACAAACTGAGGGTTGATGGGGGGTGGGTGATGGGTATTGAGGAGGGCACCTTTTGGGATGAGCACTGGGTGTTGTATGGAAACCAATTTGACAATAAATTTCATATATTAAAAAAAAAAAAGAATGAATGGGCTAACCAAGAAGTTAAAGAGGAAATTAAAAAGTATATGTAAGTCAATGAAAATAATAACACCACAACCCAAAACCTCTGGAACACAGCAAAGGCGGTCATAAGAGGAAAGTGCATAGCAATCCAGGCCTTCCTAAAGAAGGAAGAAAGATCTCAGATACACAACCTAACCTTATGTCTTAAGGAGCTGGAAAAAGAACAGCAAATAAAACCCCAAACCAGCAGAAGACAGGAAATAATAATGATTAGAGCAGAAATTAATGCTATCGAAACCAAAAAAAACAGTAGAACAGATCAATGAAACCAGAAGCTGGTTCTTTGAAAGAATTAATTGATAAACCACTAGCCAGTTTGATCAAAAATAAAAAGGAAAGAACCTAAATACATAAAATCAAGAATGAAAGAGGAGAGGTCACAACCAACACAGAAGATATAAAAACAATAATAAGAGAATATTATGAGCAATTATATGCCAATAAAATGGGCAATCTTGAAGAAATGGACAAATTCCTAGAAACATATACACTACCAAACTGAAACAGGAAGAAATAGAAAATTTGAACAGACCCATAACCAGTAAGGAAATAGAAATAGTAATCAAAAATCTGCCAAAAAACAAGAGTCCAGGGCCCGATGGCTTTCCGGGGGAATTCTACCAAACATTTAAGGAAGAGTTAACACCTATTCTCTTGAAATTGTTCCAAAAAATAGAAATGGAAGGAAAACCTCCAAACTCTTTCTATGAAGCCAGCATTACCTTGATTCCAAAACCAGACAGGGACCCCACTAAAAAGGAGAACTATAGACCAATTTCCCTGATAAACATGGACACAAAAATCCTCAACAAGATACTAGCCAACTGGCCCCATCAATACATTAAGAAAATTATTCACCACGACCAAATGAGATTTATACCTGGGATGCAGGGCTGGTTCAATATCTACAAAACAATTAACATGATACATCACATCAAAGAAAGGACAAGAACTATATGATCCTCTCAAGAGATGCAGAGAAAGCATTTGACAAAATACAGCATCCTTTCTGATAAAAACCCTCAAGAAAGTAGGGAGAGGAGGAGCATACCTCGAGATCATAAAAGCCATATATGAACAACCCAACGCTATCATCCTCAATGGGGAAAAACTGACAGCTTTCCCCCTAAGGTCAGGAACGAGACAGGGATGTCCACTCTTACCACTGTTAATCAACATAGTGTTGGAAGTCTTAGCCTCTGCAATCCGACAACACAAAGAAATAAAAGGCATCCAAATCGGCCAGGAGGAGGTCAAACTTTCACTCTTCGCAGATGACACGATACTGTATACGGAAAACCCAAAAGATCCCACCAAAAAACTGCTAGAATTGATTCATGAATTCAGCAAAGTTGCAGGATATAAAATCAATGCACAGAAATCGGTTGCATTCTTATACACCAACAATGAAGCCACAGAAAGAGAAATCAAGGAATTGATCCCATTTACAGTCGCACCAAAAACCATAAAATACCTAGGAATAAATCTAACCAAAGAGGTGAAAAATCTATACACTGAAAACTATAGAAAGCTCACAAAAGAAATTAAAGAAGACACAAAAAAATGGAAAAAGATTCCATGCTCCTGGATACGAAGAACAAATATTGTTAAAATGTTGATACTACCCAAAGCAATCTACATATTCAATGCAATCCCTATCAAAATAACACCTGCATCCTTCACAGAGCTAGAACAAATAATCCTAAAATTTGTATGGAACCAGAAAAGACCCCGAATAGCCAATGCAATCTTGAAAAAGAAAACCAAAGCAGGAGGCATCACAATCCCGGAATTCAAGATGTATTACAAACTGTAGTCACCAAGACAGTGTGATACTGGCACAAGAACAGACACTCAGATCAATGGAACAGAATAGAGAACCCAGAAACGGACCCACAAACGTATGGCCAACTAATCTTTGACAAAGCAGGAAAGACTATCCAATGGAATAAAGACAGTCTCTTCAACAAGTGGTGCTGGGAAAAGTGGACAGCGACATGCAGAAAAATGAACCTGGACCACTTTCTTACCCCATACGCAAAAATAAACTCAAAATTAAAGAAGACCTAAATGTAAAACAGGAAGCCATCAAAATCCTCGAGGAGAAAGCAGACAAAACCCTCTTTGATCTTGGACGCAGCAACTTCTTACTCAACACGTCTCCAGAGGCAAGGGAAACAAAAGCAAAAATGAACTACTGGGACCTCTTCAAAATAAAAAGCTCCTGCACAGCGAAGGAAACAATCAGCAAAACTAAAAGATAACTGACAGAATGGGAGAAGATATTTGCAGACGACATATCAGGTAAAGGGTTAATATCCAAAATCTATAAATAACTTATCAAACTCAACATCCAAAAAAACAAATAATCCAGTGATGAAATGGGCAACAGTCATGAATAGACACTTCTCTAAAGAAGACATCCAGGGGCGCCTGGGTGGCGCAGTCGGTTAAGCGTCCGACTTCAGCCAGGTCACGATCTCGCGGTCCGTGAGTTCGAGCCCCGCGTCAGGCTCTGGGCTGATGGCTCAGAGCCTGGAGCCTGTTTCCGATTCTGTGTCTCCCTCTCTCTCTGCCCCTCCCCCGTTCATGCTCTGTCTCTCTCTGTCCCAAAAATAAATAAACGTTGAAAAAAAAAAATTTTTTTAAATAAAGAAGACATCCAGATGGCCAACCGACACATGAAAAAATGCTCAACATCACTCATCATCAGGGAAATACAAATCAAAACCACAATGAGATACCACCTTACACCTGTCAGAATGGCTAACATTAACAACTCAGGCAACAACAGATGTTGGCGAGGAATCGGAGAAAGAGGATCTCTTTTGCATTGTTGGTGGGAATGCAAGCTAGTGCAGCCACTCTGAAAAACAGTATGGAGGTTCCTCAAAAAACTAAAAATAGAACTACCCTACTACCCAACAATTGCACTACTAGGCATTTATCCACGGGATACAGGTGTGCTGTTTTGAAGGGACACATGCACCCCCATGTTTATTTTTTTTTTCAATATATGAAATTTATTGTCAAACTGGTTTCCATACAACACCCAGTGCTCATCCCAAAAGGTGCCCTCCTCAATACCCATCACCCACCCTCCCCTCCCTCCCACCCCCATCAACCCTCAGTTTGTTCTCAGTTTTTAAGAGTCTCTTATGCTTTGGCTCTCTCCCACTCTAACCTCTTTTTTTTTCCTTCCCCTCCCCCATGGGTTTCTGCTAAGTTTCTCAGAATCCACATAAGAGTGAAAACATATGGTATCTGTCTTTCTCTGTATGGCTTATTTCACTTAGCATAACACTCCAGTCCCATCCATGTTGCTACAAAGGGCCATATTTCATTCTTTCTCATTGCCACGTAGTACTCCATTGTGTATATAAACCACAATTTCTTTATCCATTCATCAGTTGATGGACATTTAGGCTCTTTCCATAATTTGGCTATTGTTGAGAGTGCTGCTATAAACATTGGGGGTACAAGTGCCCCTATGCATCAGTACTCCTGTATCCCTTGGGTAAATTCCTAGCAGTGCTATTGCTGGGTCATAGGGTAGATCTATTTTTAATTTTCTGAGGAACCTCCACACTGTTTTCCAGAGCGGCTGCACCAATTTGCATTCCCACCAACAGTGCAAGAGGGTTCCCGTTTCTCCACATCCTCGCCAGCATCTATAGTCTCCTGATTTGTTCATTTTGGCCACTCTGACTGGCGTGAGGTGATATCTGAGTGTGGTTTTGATTTGTATTTCCCTGATGAGGAGCGACGTTGAGCATCTTTTCATGTGCCAGTTGGCCATCTGGATGTCTTCTTTAGAGAAGTGTCTATTCATGTTTTCTGCCCATTTCTTCACTGGGTTATTTGTTTTTTCGGGTGTGGAGTTTGGTGAGCTCTTTATAGATTTTGGATACTAGCCCTTTGTCTGATATGTCATTTGCAAATATCTTTTCCCATTCCGTTGGTTGCCTTTTAGTTTTGTTGGTTGTTTCCTTTGCTGTGCAGAAGCTTTTTATCTTCATAAGGTCCCAGTAGTTCATTTTTGCTTTTAATTCCCTTGCCTTTGGGGATGTGTCAAGTAAGAGATTGCGACGGCTGAGGTCAGAGAGGTCTTTTCCTGCTTGCTCCTCTAGGGTTTTGATGGTTTCCTGTCTCACATTCAGGTCCTTTATCTGTTTTGAGTTTATTTTTGTGAATGGTGTGAGAAAGTGGTCTAGTTTCAACCTTCTGCATGTTGCTGTCCAGGTCTCCCAGCACCATTTGTTAAAGAGGCTGTCTTTTTTCCATTGGATGTTCTTTCCTGCTTTGTCAAAGATGAGTTGGCCATACGTTTGTGGGTCTAGTTCTGGGGTTTCTATTCTATTCCATTGGTCTATGTGTCTGTTTTTGTGCCAATACCATGCTGTCTTGATGATGACAGCTTTGTAGTAGAGGCTAAAGTCTGGGATTGTGATGCCTCCTGCTTTGGTCTTCTTCTTCAAAATTACTTTGGCTATTCAGGGCCTTTTGTGAGCACCCCCATGTTTATAGCAGCACTATCAATAATAGCCAAAGTATGGAAAGAGCCCAAATGTCTATCAATGGATGAATGGATAAAGGAGGTGTGGTATATATTTACAATGGAGTCTTACTCGGCAATCAAAAAGAATGAAATCTTGCCATTTGCAACTATGTGGATGGAACTGGAGGGTATTATGTTAAGTGAAATTGGTCAGTCAGAGAAAGACAAAAATCATATGACTTCACTCATATGAGGATTTTAAGAGACAAAACAGATGAACATAAGGGAAGGGAAACAAAAAAATATATAAAACCAGGGAGGGGGACAAAACAGAAGAGACTCATAAATATGGAGAACAAACTGAGGGTTATTGGAGGGGTTGTGGGAGGGGGGATGGGCTAAATGGGTAAGTAAGGGGCACTAAGGAATCTACTCCTGAAATCATTGTTGCACTATATGCTAACTAACTTGGATGTAAATTTTAAAGAATAAAAAATAAAATAAAAAAAAAGAGAGAGAGAGAAACCATGGACCGTGACAGAACAGGATCCAATTTCTAACTGTGGGACTTTCTCTGGACTGCGGATGGCTGCCCATTTTGTGAACCTGGGGAGGAGGGGATCCAGTCCCGGGCTTGGTAACTAGTTCAGAGGTGCAGTCCACGGTGGGAGAAGGCAATCACCTCCCTGGAGTGCTGTGGGAAGAAGGTATAGATCCACTCAAAGGAGTAGTACATCCCTAAAACCAGGGTGGATGGAGTGGGAACCTTAAAGACATCAGGGTTTAATCCCTGATGCTGAGTGCCAGGGAGGCGCGGGAGTCAGTAAAGTGGGACAAATCGCGTGTGGAACTATGTGAGCCGGTGGGATGGCTCTTCCCCAGAAGCAGGGCACACAGAGCAGGACTCTTTAAGACATAGGGGTTTATTTATTATTATTTTTTTATTTTTTTAAATATAATTTATTGTCAAATTGGCTTCCATACAACACCCAATGTTCATCCCAACAAGTGCCCTCCTCAATGCCCATCAGCCACTTTCCCCTCTCCCCCAACCCCCATAAAGCTTCAGTTTTTCTTGGTATCCAGGAGTCTCTTATGGTTTGCCTCTCTCCCTCTCCATAACTTTTTTCCCCCTTTCCCTCCCCAATGGTCTGTTAAGTTTCTCAAGATCCACATATGACTGAAAACATATGGTATCTGTCTCTCTCTGACTGACTTATTTAACTTAGCATAATACCCTGCAGTTCCATCCACATTGCTGCAAATGGCCAGATTTCATTCTTTCCCATTGCCAAGTAGTATTCCATTGTATATATAAACCACATCTTCTTTTTTTTTTTTTTAACGTTTATTTATTTTTGAGACAGAGAGAGACAGAGCATGAACAGGGGAGGGTCAGAGAGAGAGAGGGAGACACAGAATCAGAAGCAGGCTCCAGGCTCTGAGCCATTAGCCCAGAGCCCGACGCGGGGCTCGAACTCACGGACCGTGAGATCGTGACCTGAGCTGAAGTCGGACGCTTAACCTACTGAGCCACCCAGGCGTCCCTATAAACCACATCTTCTTTATCCATTCGTCAGTTGATGGACATTCAGGCTCTTTCTGTAATTTGGCTATTGTTGAGAGTGCTGCTATAAACATTGGGGAATACGTGCCCTATGCATCAGCACTCCTGTATCCTGTATTGGGTAAATTCCTAGCAGTGCTATTGTTGGGTCATAGAGTATTTCTATTTTTACTTTTTGAGGAACCTCCACACTGTTTTCCAGAGTGGCTGCATCAGTTTGCATTCCCACCAACAGTGCAAGTGGGTTCCCATTTCTCCACATCCTTGCCAGCATCTAGTCTCCTGACTTGTTCATTTTATCCACTCTGACTGGCATGAAGTGGTATCTCAGTGTGGTTTTGATTTGTATTTCCCTGATGAGGAGTGACATTGCACATCATTTCATGTGTCTGTTGACCATCTGGATGTGTTCTTTGGGAAAGTGTCTATTCATGTCTTCTGACTATTTCTTCAATGGATTATTTGTCTTTTGGGTGTGGAATTCGGTGAGTTCTTAAAGGTTTCGGATACTAGCCCTTTACCCGATATATCATTTGCAATAAAACATAGGGGTATAAATCCCAGCCAAGTGCCAGGGAGGCACGGGAGTCTGTGGAGCGTGACAAACTGACTCATTTGCACTGGCAGCACAGTGAAGACGGCTTGAAAAGAGTGGTTTCAGATACCCAGTACGTGAAGGAGAGACTGGGGTGTCGCAATTTTTTTCCCCATCACAACCAAGGTGGGGCCTCAGGGAATGGAGTGCGGGGCCACAGTGGAGACAGGACCTGCCTACACCAAATCATACCCCTCCGTGCCTGATAAATGCATATCTACTGGAGCAGGATTGATGCTGATGCACCAGTCTCTCCTCCAGACCAGCACTGTTGCGTTGCCTGATTTAATTCTCAGACAATTTTTATTACATAGATATAGTCTTCCTTCCTTTTCTCCTTGTTATTTCTTCCTTCCTCTAGTCTGGTTACTATGGTTGTTGGTTTGTTTGCGCAGACATACTTAATCTATTCTCTTGATACATGTTCTACACCTCCTCTTTAGTTTCCTTTCTCTCTCCCTCTGGATTAAGCCATATAGTTTCTCTGTCTGGTAAATTTTCTTTTCTTTTCTTTTTCCCTGCCTCCTTCTTTATTTTCCTTTCTCTCCTTCTGGATTAAGCCATATAGTTTCTCTGTCTGGTCAATTCTCATTTTCTTCTCTTTTACCCAGACCTTTGTATGGGATAAGGCCTCTTCCATCAGCACTGCCTCCACCCTGTTGTTTACTTGTAGCTGGTGTTTCTATTTTTTTGGTTTTGGTCTTTTTTTCCATTTGTTTGTGTGTTTGCTTGTTTTGGTTTTCTATTTGTTTGGGTTTTTTTTGTTTGCTTGTTTGTTTTACCTTCCAGTGCTACTTCAACAAAGAAATCAAAGCATACCTGGTGGAAGGTCCAAAACGTAAATATGAGTAGGGAGATAAAGTAACCAAAGTCACAAAAACAGAGAGCAAGTAACACTCTCCAAAAGAACACCTCCTGAAAAACTAGGCCCTGGACAGTGTATGACCCCTCTTTAATACAGTAGTTCTCACAGGTGCAGGGCACATAACAAGCTTTTAAAACACATAAGGAATAGAAAAGTAGCCAAAATGACAAAACTGAAGAGTTCTCCTCAAAAGAAATTCCAAGAAGAAATTACAGCTAAAGAATTGATTAAAACAGATATAAACAATATAACTGAACAAGAATTTAGAATATAGTTATAAGATTAACCGCTGGGCTTGAAAAAAAAAATTGAAGACAGCAGAGAATCTATTATTGCAGAGATCAAGGAACTAAAAAATAGCCATGATGCATTTTAAAATGCTGTAAATGAGGTGCAAAATAGACTAGAGGCAGTGACAGCGAAGATTGAAGAGGCAGAGGGGAAATTATGTGAAATTGAATGTAAAATTATGGAAAAGATGAAGCTGAGAAAAATACTTTAAAAAAACTGGACCATGAGGGAAGAATTAGAGAACTAAGTGATTTAATCAAATGGAACAATATCCATATTATAGGAGTTCCAGAAGAAGAAGAGAGAGAAAGGGACGGAACGTGTACTTGAACAAATCATAGCTGAGAATTTCCCCAATCTGGGGAAGGAAAAGACATTGAAATCCAGGAGGCACAGAAATCCCTTCAGATGTAACTTGAATCGCTCTTCTGCATGATATATCATAGTGAAACTGGCAAAATACAAAGATAGAGAATTCTGAAAGCAGCTAGGGATAAACAGGCCTTAACCTACAAGGGTAGACACATAAGGGCAGTAGCAGACATATATACTGAAACTCAGAAGGCAAGAAAGGAGTGGCAGGAAATTTTCAATGAGCTGAATAGGAAAAATATGCAGCCAAGAATCCTTTATCCAGCAAGCCTGTCATTCAGAATAGAAGGAGAGATAAAGATTTTCCCAAACAAACGAAAACTGAAGGAATTCATCACCACTAAACCAGCCCTACAAGACATCCTAAGGGGGACTCTGTGAGTGGGATGTTGCACAAAGGATCAGAGACATCACTGCAATCATGAAATCTGCAGATAACACAATGACTCTAAATCCATATCTTTCAATAATAACACTGAGTGTAAATGGACTAAACGCTCCAACCATAAGACATAGGGTATCAGAATGGATAAAAAAAACAAGACCCATCTTTTGCTGTCTACAAGAGACTCATTTTAGACCTGAGGATTTGAAAGTGAGGGAATGGAGAACCATCTATCATACCACTGGAAGTCAAAAGAAACCTGGAGTAGTCATACTTCTATCAGACAAAATAGATTTTAAACTAAAGGCTTTAACAAGAGATGAAGAAAGGCATTATACCATAATTGCCGGGTCTATCCATGAAGAGCTAACAATTATAAATATTTATGCACCCATTCAATAGAACCCAAATATGTAAAACAATTAATCACAAACTTAAGCAATCTTATTGGTAAGAATGTGGTAAATGCAGGGGATTTTAATACCCCATTTACAACAATGGACAGATCATCTAGATGGAAAATCAATAAGGAAACAATATCCTTGAATGATACAACTGACCAGATGGACTTGACAGATATATTTGGAACTTTTCATCCTAAAGCAGCAGAATACACATTCTTCTCGAGTGCACATGGAACATTCTCCAAGATAGATCACATACTGGGTCACAAAACAGCCCTCAATAAATATAAAAGAATTGAGATCATACCATGCACACTTTCAGATCACAATGCTATGAAACTTGAAACCAACCACAGGAAAAAGTCTGGAAAACCTCCAAAAGCATGGAGGTTAAAGAACATCCTACTAAAGAATGAATGGGTCAGCCAGGCAATTAGAGAAGAAGTTTAAAAAATATATGGAAACAAATGAAAATGAAAACACAACAGTCCAAACCCTTTGGGATGCAGCAAAGGCTACATTCCTAAGAGGAAAATACACTGTGATACAGGCCTATCTCAGAGACAAGAAAAATCCCCAATACAAAATTTAACAGCACACCTAAAGGAAATCTATTTCTGCTTCTAAGAAGAACAGCAAAGAAACCCCAAATCCAGTAGAAGAATAGAAATAATAAAGATCAGAGCAGAAATAAACAATATCAAATCCAAAAAAAAAAAAAAAAAAACACAGTACAACAGATCAATGAAACTAAGAGTTGGTTTTTTGAAAAAAAGAAACAAAATTGATAAACCCCTAGCCAGACTTCTCAAGAAGGAAAGAGGGAGGACCCAAGTAGATAAAATCACGAATGAAAATGGATTTCTCACAACAAATCCCTTCAGAAATACAAGCAATTATCAGAGACTACTATGAAAAATTATAGTCCAACAAACTGGACAACCTGGAAGAAATGGACAAATTCCTAGACACCCACACACTACCAAAACTCAAATGGGAAGAAACAGAAAATCTGAATAGAAGCATAACTAGTGAGGAACTTGAATCAGTTATTAAAAATCTCCCAAGAGGTAAGAGTCCTGGACCAGTTGGCTTCAGAGGGGAATTCTACCAGACATTCAGAGCGGATTTAATACCTATCCTTCTCAAGCTGTTCCAAAAAATACAAACGGAAGGAAAACTTCCAGACTCATTGTATGAAACCAGCATAACCTACATACAAAAAGAATTATTCACCATGATCAAGTGGGATTCATTCCTGGGATGCAGGGCTGGTTAATATTTGCAAATCAATCAGTGTAATATATCACATTAATAAAAGAAAGGATAAGAACCATATGAAGCTGTCAATCGATGCAGAAAAGGCATTTAACAAAATTCAGCATCCTTTCTTAATAAAACCCCTCAAGAAAGTCAGGGTAGAAGGAACATACTTAAACATCATAAAGGCCATTTATGAAAAACCCACGCTATCATCCTCAATGAGGAAAAACTGAGAGCTTTCCCCCTGAGATCAGGAACACGACAGGGATGTCTACTCTCACCTCTGCTGTTTAATATACTGTGGGAAGGACTAGCATCAGCAATCAGACTACAAAGTGAAATAAAAGGCATCAAAATTGGCAAAGAAGAAGTCAAACTTTCACTTGTCACAGATGACATGATACTCTACACGGAAAACCCAACAGACTCCACCAATAGACTGCTAGAACTGATACATGAATTCAGCAAAATTCAGGGTACAAAATCAATGTATAGAAACAGGTTGCATTTTTATATACCAATAATGAAGCAGTAGAAAGAGAAATCAAGAAATTGATCCCATTTACAGTTGCATCAAGAATCTTAAAATACCTAGGAATAAACCTAACCAAAGATGTAAAAGACCTGTATGCTGAAAACTCTAGAAAGCTTATGAAGAAAATTGAAGAGGACACAAAGAAATGGAAAAACATTCCGTGCTCATGGATTGGAAGAATAAATATTGTTAAAATGTCAATACTACCCAAAGCTATCTACACATTCAATGCAATCCCAATCAAAATTGTACCAGAATTCTTATCAAAGCTAGAATAAACAATCCTAAGATTTGTATGGAGCCACAAAAGACCCCAAAAAGCCAAAGTAATACTGAAGAAGAAAACCAAAGCAGGAGGCATCACAATCCCAGACTTTAGCCTCTACTACAAAGCTGTAATCATCAAGGCAGTATGGTATTGACACAAAAACAGACACATAGACCAATGAAATAAGATAGAGACCCCAGAATTGCACCCACAAATGGCCAACTTATCTTTGACAAAGCAGGAAAGTGTATCCAATGGAAGAAAGATATTCTCTTTAACAAATGGTGCTGGAGAACTGGACAGCAACATGCATAAGAATGAAACTAGACCACTTGCTTACACAATACACAAAAATAACCTTAAAACACAAAAATAAACTCACATTTAGGATGAAAGACCAGAATGTGAGACAGGAAGCCATGAAAACCCTAGAGGAGAAAGCAGGCAACAGTCTCTTTGACCTCAGCCACAGCGATTTCTTGCTCGACACATCTCCAAACGCAAGGGAATTAAAAGAAAAAATGAAATATTGGGACCTCATCAAGATAAAATCTTCTGCATTGCAAAGGAAACAATTAACAAAACCAAAAGGCATCCGATGTAATTGGAAAAGATATTTGCAAATGACTTATCGGATAAAGAGTTAGTATCAAAAATCTTTAAAGAACATACCAAACTCAACACCTGAAAAACAAATAATCCAGTTAAGAAATGGGCAGAAGATATGAATAGACACTTTTCTGAAGAAGACATCCAGACGGCCAACAGACACATGAAATGATGCTCGACATCACTCATCATCAGGGAAATACAACGCAAAACCACACTGAGATATCACCTCATGCTGGTCGGAGTGGCTACAATTAACAACTCAGGAAACAGCTGATGTTGGTGAGGATGTGGAGAAATGGGAACCCTCTTGCACTGTTGGTGGGAATGCAAACTGATGCAGCCACTCAGGAAAACAGTGTGGAGGTTCCTCAAAAAATTAAAATTAGAACTACCCTACAACCCAGTAATAGCACTACTAGGAATTTATCCAAAGGATACAGGAATGCTGATTCATAGGGGCACATGTACCCCAATGTTTATAGCAGCACTTTCAACAATAGCCGAATTATGGAAAGAGCCTAAATGCCCATCAACTGATGAATGGATAATGAAGATGTGGTTTATATATACAATGGAATACTAGTTGGCAATTAAAAAGAATGAAATCATGCCATTTGCAGCAACATGAATGGAACTGAATGGTATTATGTTGAGTGAAATAAGTCAGTCATAGAAGGACAGATATTATGTTTTCACTCATCTGTGGGTCTTGTGAGACTTAACAGAAGACCATGAGGGGAAGGACGGGAAAAAAGTAGTTACAAACAGAGAGGGAGGGAGGCAAACCATAAGAGACTCTTTAACATAGAGAACAAACTGAAGGTGGATGGGGGTGGGGGAGAGGGGAATATGAGTGATAAGCATTGAGAAGGGCACTTGTTGGGATGAGCACTGGGTGTTGTATGTAAGCGATGAACCATGGGAATCTATCCAAAAACCAAGAGCACACTTTACACACTGTATGCTAGCCAATTTGACAACAAATTTTATTTAATAAAAAAGAAAATTCTATGCAAATACTCTCTTTTCCAGAGATATATGATGTCTTAAGCTCAGCACCAGTTTAGTCTTTGGAGATTTTAACTACACTACCATCCAATAGAAATTATGCTAGTCCATTGTTGATGCTATCATGCTGACAGAATCCAGAGAGGAAGAAGGAACAACTACCCTTGATACCTTGGAAAAACTCATGAAGTTCTAGAGGCTTGGAGTTAAATCCCTTGAAATTACAAGGTCATGCTACCTTTGTGAAATTGCTAAGGGGCCTGTCGTTTTAGATATGTCAAGTTAATTCCCTCCAATTTGGAGGACAATTACCTTCAATTTTCATCGTCTACCAGTAATGAGGCACAACGCTTGCTAGGCCAGTTTGGATTTTGAAGATAAAATTTTCCATATTTTGGTACCCTTATCTAACCCATTTTGTAGGTTATAAGGAAAACAGCCAATACTGACTGGGTCCCAGAACAAATAAAGGCTCTCTGATTGTCTTACACTGTAATTCAAGCAGCTCTGCTACCAAGCCCTTATGACCCAAGAAATCGAATGGTGCTTGAAGTGTCTATAACAGATCATAGTTCCATATGGAGTCTGCAGTAATCCCTGATAAGAGAATCATATAAGTAGACCCTCAGATTAGAGCAAATCGATGTCTCCATGAACAAGCAGCTATTGTCTTTTTGAAAAAATACTCCCAGCTTTCTAATGGCCCTGGTAGAGACTGACAATGGGAAAACAGATGATTGTATGACTTCATCTCCCCAGCATACACTGGGTAGTGACTAATCCACCAAACCATTAAGTCTAGAATAGCCAGGAGGACTCTGTCACCAAAAACAAATTTATGCAAAACTGGAATTTTATTCCTCTCTCGGCTGCTACCTGTTCCTCAACTCACATGTGTAAGTTCATTGGGAGTTTCTCATGATCTGGTGAATGAGGAGAAAGACTCTCTAGTCTCGTTTAATGATGGGCTCTACAGGATGTACTGGAACCATATGGAAAAGGATTGATGTAATAATACAGTACTAATTAGATACAGACCTAAGTAGAGTGGAGAAAAGAAAACCCAGAGTGAGAACTTTGATATATGCATCACACTGGGAATCAAGGTTGTGCTGGTTTCATACAATGAGTCTGGAAGTTTTCCTTCCGTTTGTATTTTTTGGAACAGCTTGAGAAGGATAGGTATTAAATCCGCTCTGAATGTCTGGTAGAATTCCCCTCTGAAGCCAACTGGTCCAGGACTCTTACCTCTTGGGAGATTTTTAATAACTGATTCAAGTTCCTCACTAGTTATGCTTCTATTCAGATTTTCTGTTTCTTCCCATTTGAGTTTTGGTAGTGTGTGGGTGTCTAGGAATTTGTCCATTTCTTCCAGGTTGTCCAGTTTGTTGGACTATAATTTTTCATAGTAGTCTCTGATAATTGCTTGTATT
Source organism: Leopardus geoffroyi (assembly GCF_018350155.1). Lineage (NCBI taxonomy): Eukaryota > Metazoa > Chordata > Mammalia > Carnivora > Felidae > Leopardus > Leopardus geoffroyi. The sequence continues at coordinate 46,917,062 of NC_059343.1, forward strand.
TCTGAAGGGATTTGTTGTGAGAAATCCATTTTCATTCGTGATTTTATCTACTTGGGTCCTCCCTCTTTCCTTCTTGAGAAGTCTGGCTAGGGGTTTATCAATTTTGTTTCTTTTTTTCAAAAAACCAACTCTTAGTTTCATTGATCTGTTGTACTGTGTTTTTTTTTTTTTTTTTTTTTGGATTTGATATTGTTTATTTCTGCTCTGATCTTTATTATTTCTATTCTTCTACTGGATTTGGGGTTTCTTTGCTGTTCTTCTTAGAAGCAGAAATAGATTTCCTTTAGGTGTGCTGTTAAATTTTGTATTGGGGATTTTTCTTGTCTCTGAGATAGGCCTGTATCACAGTGTATTTTCCTCTTAGGAATGTAGCCTTTGCTGCATCCCAAAGGGTTTGGACTGTTGTGTTTTCATTTTCATTTGTTTCCATATATTTTTTAAACTTCTTCTCTAATTGCCTGGCTGACCCATTCATTCTTTAGTAGGATGTTCTTTAACCTCCATGCTTTTGGAGGTTTTCCAGACTTTTTCCTGTGGTTGGTTTCAAGTTTCATAGCATTGTGATCTGAAAGTGTGCATGGTATGATCTCAATTCTTTTATATTTATTGAGGGCTGTTTTGTGACCCAGTATGTGATCTATCTTGGAGAATGTTCCATGTGCACTCGAGAAGAATGTGTATTCTGCTGCTTTAGGATGAAAAGTTCCAAATATATCTGTCAAGTCCATCTGGTCAGTTGTATCATTCAAGGATATTGTTTCCTTATTGATTTTCCATCTAGATGATCTGTCCATTGTTGTAAATGGGGTATTAAAATCCCCTGCATTTACCACATTCTTACCAATAAGATTGCTTAAGTTTGTGATTAATTGTTTTACATATTTGGGTTCTATTGAATGGGTGCATAAATATTTATAATTGTTAGCTCTTCATGGATAGACCCGGCAATTATGGTATAATGCCTTTCTTCATCTCTTGTTAAAGCCTTTAGTTTAAAATCTATTTTGTCTGATAGAAGTATGACTACTCCAGGTTTCTTTTGACTTCCAGTGGTATGATAGATGGTTCTCCATTCCCTCACTTTCAAATCCTCAGGTCTAAAATGAGTCTCTTGTAGACAGCAAAAGATGGGTCTTGTTTTTTTTATCCATTCTGATACCCTATGTCTTATGGTTGGAGCGTTTAGTCCATTTACACTCAGTGTTATTATTGAAAGATATGGATTTAGAGTCATTGTGTTATCTGCAGATTTCATGATTGCAGTGATGTCTCTGATCCTTTGTGCAACATCCCACTCACAGAGTCCCCCTTAGGATGTCTTGTAGGGCTGGTTTAGTGGTGATGAATTCCTTCAGTTTTCGTTTGTTTGGGAAAATCTTTATCTCTCCTTCTATTCTGAATGACAGGCTTGCTGGATAAAGGATTCTTGGCTGCATATTTTTCCTATTCAGCTCATTGAAAATTTCCTGCCACTCCTTTCTTGCCTTCTGAGTTTCAGTATATATGTCTGCTACTGCCCTTATGTGTCTACCCTTGTAGGTTAAGGCCTGTTTATCCCTAGCTGCTTTCAGAATTCTCTATCTTTGTATTTTGCCAGTTTCACTATGATATATCATGCAGAAGAGCGATTCAAGTTACATCTGAAGGGATTTCTGTGCCTCCTGGATTTCAATGTCTTTTCCTTCCCCAGATTGGGGAAATTCTCAGCTATGATTTGTTCAAGTACACGTTCCGTCCCTTTCTCTCTCTTCTTCTTCTGGAACTCCTATAATATGGATATTGTTCCATTTGATTAAATCACTTAGTTCTCTAATTCTTCCCTCATGGTCCAGTTTTTTTAAAGTATTTTTCTCAGCTTCATCTTTTCCATAATTTTACATTCAATTTCACATAATTTCCCCTCTGCCTCTTCAATCTTCGCTGTCACTGCCTCTAGTCTATTTTGCACCTCATTTACAGCATTTTAAAATGCATCATGGCTATTTTTTAGTTCCTTGATCTCTGCAATAATAGATTCTCTGCTGTCTTCAATTTTTTTTTTCAAGCCCAGCGGTTAATCTTATAACTATATTCTAAATTCTTGTTCAGTTATATTGTTTATATCTGTTTTAATCAATTCTTTAGCTGTAATTTCTTCTTGGAATTTCTTTTGAGGAGAACTCTTCAGTTTTGTCATTTTGGCTACTTTTCTATTCCTTATGTGTTTTAAAAGCTTGTTATGTGCCCTGCACCTGTGAGAACTACTGTATTAAAGAGGGGTCATACACTGTCCAGGGCCTAGTTTTTCAGGAGGTGTTCTTTTGGAGAGTGTTACTTGCTCTCTGTTTTTGTGACTTTGGTTACTTTATCTCCCTACTCATATTTACGTTTTGGACCTTCCACCAGGTATGCTTTGATTTCTTTGTTGAAGTAGCACTGGAAGGTAAAACAAACAAGCAAACAAAAAAAACCCAAACAAATAGAAAACCAAAACAAGCAAACACACAAACAAATGGAAAAAAAGACCAAAACCAAAAAAATAGAAACACCAGCTACAAGTAAACAACAGGGTGGAGGCAGTGCTGATGGAAGAGGCCTTATCCCATACAAAGGTCTGGGTAAAAGAGAAGAAAATGAGAATTGACCAGACAGAGAAACTATATGGCTTAATCCAGAAGGAGAGAAAGGAAAATAAAGAAGGAGGCAGGGAAAAAGAAAAGAAAAGAAAATTTACCAGACAGAGAAACTATATGGCTTAATCCAGAGGGAGAGAGAAAGGAAACTAAAGAGGAGGTGTAGAACATGTATCAAGAGAATAGATTAAGTATGTCTGCGCAAACAAACCAACAACCATAGTAACCAGACTAGAGGAAGGAAGAAATAACAAGGAGAAAAGGAAGGAAGACTATATCTATGTAATAAAAATTGTCTGAGAATTAAATCAGGCAACGCAACAGTGCTGGTCTGGAGGAGAGACTGGTGCATCAGCATCAATCCTGCTCCAGTAGATATGCATTTATCAGGCACGGAGGGGTATGATTTGGTGTAGGCAGGTCCTGTCTCCACTGTGGCCCCGCACTCCATTCCCTGAGGCCCCACCTTGGTTGTGATGGGGAAAAAAATTGCGACACCCCAGTCTCTCCTTCACGTACTGGGTATCTGAAACCACTCTTTTCAAGCCGTCTTCACTGTGCTGCCAGTGCAAATGAGTCAGTTTGTCACGCTCCACAGACTCCCGTGCCTCCCTGGCACTTGGCTGGGATTTATACCCCTATGTTTTATTGCAAATGATATATCGGGTAAAGGGCTAGTATCCGAAACCTTTAAGAACTCACCGAATTCCACACCCAAAAGACAAATAATCCATTGAAGAAATAGTCAGAAGACATGAATAGACACTTTCCCAAAGAACACATCCAGATGGTCAACAGACACATGAAATGATGTGCAATGTCACTCCTCATCAGGGAAATACAAATCAAAACCACACTGAGATACCACTTCATGCCAGTCAGAGTGGATAAAATGAACAAGTCAGGAGACTAGATGCTGGCAAGGATGTGGAGAAATGGGAACCCACTTGCACTGTTGGTGGGAATGCAAACTGATGCAGCCACTCTGGAAAACAGTGTGGAGGTTCCTCAAAAAGTAAAAATAGAAATACTCTATGACCCAACAATAGCACTGCTAGGAATTTACCCAATACAGGATACAGGAGTGCTGATGCATAGGGGCACGTATTCCCCAATGTTTATAGCAGCACTCTCAACAATAGCCAAATTACAGAAAGAGCCTGAATGTCCATCAACTGACGAATGGATAAAGAAGATGTGGTTTATAGGGACGCCTGGGTGGCTCAGTAGGTTAAGCGTCCGACTTCAGCTCAGGTCACGATCTCACGGTCCGTGAGTTCGAGCCCCGCGTCGGGCTCTGGGCTAATGGCTCAGAGCCTGGAGCCTGCTTCTGATTCTGTGTCTCCCTCTCTCTCTCTGACCCTCCCCTGTTCATGCTCTGTCTCTCTCTGTCTCAAAAATAAATAAACGTTAAAAAAAAAAAAAAGAAGATGTGGTTTATATATACAATGGAATACTACTTGGCAATGGGAAAGAATGAAATCTGGCCATTTGCAGCAATGTGGATGGAACTGCAGGGTATTATGCTAAGTTAAATAAGTCAGTCAGAGAGAGACAGATACCATATGTTTTCAGTCATATGTGGATCTTGAGAAACTTAACAGACCATTGGGGAGGGAAAGGGGGAAAAAAGTTATGGAGAGGGAGAGAGGCAAACCATAAGAGACTCCTGGATACCAAGAAAAACTGAAGCTTTATGGGGGTTGGGGGAGAGGGGAAAGTGGCTGATGGGCATTGAGGAGGGCACTTGTTGGGATGAACATTGGGTGTTGTATGGAAGCCAATTTGACAATAAATTATATTTAAAAAAATAAAAAAATAATAATAAATAAACCCCTATGTCTTAAAGAGTCCTGCTCTGTGTGCCCTGCTTCTGGGGAAGAGCCATCCCACCGGCTCACATAGTTCCACACGCGATTTGTCCCACTTTACTGACTCCCGCGCCTCCCTGGCACTCAGCATCAGGGATTAAACCCTGATGTCTTTAAGGTTCCCACTCCATCCACCCTGGTTTTAGGGATGTACTACTCCTTTGAGTGGATCTATACCTTCTTCCCACAGCACTCCAGGGAGGTGATTGCCTTCTCCCACCGTGGACTGCACCTCTGAACTAGTTACCAAGCCCGGGACTGGATCCCCTCCTCCCCAGGTTCACAAAATGGGCAGCCATCCGCAGTCCAGAGAAAGTCCCACAGTTAGAAATTGGATCCTGTTCTGTCACGGTCCATGGTTTCTCTCTCTCTCTTTTTTTTTATTTTATTTTTTATTCTTTAAAATTTACATCCAAGTTAGTTAGCATATAGTGCAACAATGATTTCAGGAGTAGATTCCTTAGTGCCCCTTACTTACCCATTTAGCCCATCCCCCCTCCCACAACCCCTCCAATAACCCTCAGTTTGTTCTCCATATTTATGAGTCTCTTCTGTTTTGTCCCCCTCCCTGGTTTTATATATTTTTTTGTTTCCCTTCCCTTATGTTCATCTGTTTTGTCTCTTAAAATCCTCATATGAGTGAAGTCATATGATTTTTGTCTTTCTCTGACTGACCAATTTCACTTAACATAATACCCTCCAGTTCCATCCACATAGTTGCAAATGGCAAGATTTCATTCTTTTTGATTGCCGAGTAAGACTCCATTGTAAATATATACCACACCTCCTTTATCCATTCATCCATTGATAGACATTTGGGCTCTTTCCATACTTTGGCTATTATTGATAGTGCTGCTATAAACATGGGGGTGCTCACAAAAGGCCCTGAATAGCCAAAGTAATTTTGAAGAAGAAGACCAAAGCAGGAGGCATCACAATCCCAGACTTTAGCCTCTACTACAAAGCTGTCATCATCAAGACAGCATGGTATTGGCACAAAAACAGACACATAGACCAATGGAATAGAATAGAAACCCCAGAACTAGACCCACAAACGTATGGCCAACTCATCTTTGACAAAGCAGGAAAGAACATCCAATGGAAAAAAGACAGCCTCTTTAACAAATGGTGCTGGGAGACCTGGACAGCAACATGCAGAAGGTTGAAACTAGACCACTTTCTCACACCATTCACAAAAATAAACTCAAAACAGATAAAGGACCTGAATGTGAGACAGGAAACCATCAAAACCCTAGAGGAGCAAGCAGGAAAAGACCTCTCTGACCTCAGCCGTCGCAATCTCTTACTTGACACATCCCCAAAGGCAAGGGAATTAAAAGCAAAAATGAACTACTGGGACCTTATGAAGATAAAAAGCTTCTGCACAGCAAAGGAAACAACCAACAAAACTAAAAGGCAACCAACGGAATGGGAAAAGATATTTGCAAATGACATATCAGACAAAGGGCTAGTATCCAAAATCTATAAAGAGCTCACCAAACTCCACACCCGAAAAACAAATAACCCAGTGAAGAAATGGGCAGAAAACATGAATAGACACTTCTCTAAAGAAGACATCCAGATGGCCAACTGGCACATGAAAAGATGCTCAACGTCGCTCCTCATCAGGGAAATACAAATCAAAACCACACTCAGATATCACCTCACGCCAGTCAGAGTGGCCAAAATGAACAAATCAGGAGACTATAGATGCTGGCGAGGATGTGGAGAAACGGGAACCCTCTTGCACTGTTGGTGGGAATGCAAATTGGTGCAGCCGCTCTGGAAAACAGTGTGGAGGTTCCTCAGAAAATTAAAAATAGATCTACCCTATGACCCAGCAATAGCACTGCTAGGAATTTACCCAAGGGATACAGGAGTACTGATGCATAGGGGCACTTGTACCCCCAATGTTTATAGCAGCACTCTCAACAATAGCCAAATTATGGAAAGAGCCTAAATGTCCATCAACTGATGAATGGATAAAGAAATTGTGGTTTATATACACAATGGAGTACTACGTGGCAATGAGAAAGAATGAAATATGGCCCTTTGTAGCAACATGGATGGGACTGGAGTGTTATGCTAAGTGAAATAAGCCATACAGAGAAAGACAGATACCATATGTTTTCACTCTTATGTGGATTCTGAGAAACTTAGCAGAAACCCATGGGGGAGGGGAAGGAAAAAAAAAGAGGTTAGAGTGGGAGAGAGCCAAAGCATAAGAGACTCTTAAAAACTGAGAACAAACTGAGGGTTGATGGGGGTGGGAGGGAGGGGAGGGTGGGTGATGGGTATTGAGGAGGGCACCTTTTGGGATGAGCACTGGGTGTTGTATGGAAACCAGTTTGACAATAAATTTCATATATTGAAAAAAAAAATAAACATGGGGGTGCATGTGTCCCTTCAAAACAGCACACCTGTATCCCGTGGATAAATGCCTAGTAGTGCAATTGTTGGGTAGTAGGGTAGTTCTATTTTTAGTTTTTTGAGGAACCTCCATACTGTTTTTCAGAGTGGCTGCACTAGCTTGCATTCCCACCAACAATGCAAAAGAGATCCTCTTTCTCCGATTCCTCGCCAACATCTGTTGTTGCCTGAGTTGTTAATGTTAGCCATTCTGACAGGTGTAAGGTGGTATCTCATTGTGGTTTTGATTTGTATTTCCCTGATGATGAGTGATGTTGAGCATTTTTTCATGTGTCGGTTGGCCATCTGGATGTCTTCTTTATTTAAAAAAATTTTTTTTTTCAACGTTTATTTATTTTTGGGACAGAGAGAGACAGAGCATGAACGGGGGAGGGGCAGAGAGAGAGGGAGACACAGAATCGGAAACAGGCTCCAGGCTCTGAGCCATCAGCCCAGAGCCTGACGCGGGGCTCGAACTCACGGACCGCGAGATCGTGACCTGGCTGAAGTCGGACGCTTAACCGACTGCGCCACCCAGGCGCCCCTGGATGTCTTCTTTAGAGAAGTGTCTATTCATGACTGTTGCCCATTTCATCACTGGATTATTTGTTTTTTTGGATGTTGAGTTTGATAAGTTATTTATAGATTTTGGATATTAACCCTTTACCTGATATGTCGTCTGCAAATATCTTCTCCCATTCTGTCAGTTATCTTTTAGTTTTGCTGATTGTTTCCTTCGCTGTGCAGGAGCTTTTTATTTTGAAGAGGTCCCAGTAGTTCATTTTTGCTTTTGTTTCCCTTGCCTCTGGAGACGTGTTGAGTAAGAAGTTGCTGCGTCCAAGATCAAAGAGGGTTTTGTCTGCTTTCTCCTCGAGGATTTTGATGGCTTCCTGTTTTACATTTAGGTCTTCTTTAATTTTGAGTTTATTTTTGCGTATGGGGTAAGAAAGTGGTCCAGGTTCATTTTTCTGCATGTCGCTGTCCACTTTTCCCAGCACCACTTGTTGAAGAGACTGTCTTTATTCCATTGGATAGTCTTTCCTGCTTTGTCAAAGATTAGTTGGCCATACGTTTGTGGGTCCGTTTCTGGGTTCTCTATTCTGTTCCATTGATCTGAGTGTCTGTTCTTGTGCCAGTATCACACTGTCTTGGTGACTACAGTTTGTAATACATCTTGAATTCCGGGATTGTGATGCCTCCTGCTTTGGTTTTCTTTTTCAAGATTGCATTGGCTATTCGGGGTCTTTTCTGGTTCCATACAAATTTTAGGATTATTTGTTCTAGCTCTGTGAAGGATGCAGGTGTTATTTTGATAGGGATTGCATTGAATATGTAGATTGCTTTGGGTAGTATCAACATTTTAACAATATTTGTTCTTCGTATCCAGGAGCATGGAATCTTTTTCCATTTTTTTGTGTCTTCTTTAATTTCTTTTGTGAGCTTTCTATAGTTTTCAGTGTATAGATTTTTCACCTCTTTGGTTAGATTTATTCCTAGGTATTTTATGGTTTTTGGTGCGACTGTAAATGGGATCAATTCCTTGATTTCTCTTTCTGTGGCTTCATTGTTGGTGTATAAGAATGCAACCGATTTCTGTGCATTGATTTTATATCCTGCAACTTTGCTGAATTCATGAATCAATTCTAGCAGTTTTTTGGTGGGATCTTTTGGGTTTTCCGTATACAGTATCGTGTCATCTGCGAAGAGTGAAAGTTTGACCTCCTCCTGGCCGATTTGGATGCCTTTTATTTCTTTGTGTTGTCGGATTGCAGAGGCTAAGACTTCCAACACTATGTTGATTAACAGTGGTAAGAGTGGACATCCCTGTCTCGTTCCTGACCTTAGGGGGAAAGCTGTCAGTTTTTCCCCATTGAGGATGATAGCGTTGGGTTGTTCATATATGGCTTTTATGATCTCGAGGTATGCTCCTCCTCTCCCTACTTTCTTGAGGGTTTTTATCAGAAAGGATGCTGTATTTTGTCAAATGCTTTCTCTGCATCTCTTGAGAGGATCATATAGTTCTTGTCCTTTCTTTGATGTGATGTATCATGTTAATTGTTTTGTAGATATTGAACCAGCCCTGCATCCCAGGTATAAATCTCATTTGGTCGTGGTGAATAATTTTCTTAATGTATTGATGGGGCCAGTTGGCTAGTATCTTGTTGAGGATTTTTGTGTCCATGTTTATCAGGGAAATTGGTCTATAGTTCTCCTTTTTAGTGGGGTCCCTGTCTGGTTTTGGAATCAAGGTAATGCTGGCTTCATAGAAAGAGTTTGGAGGTTTTCCTTCCATTTCTATTTTTTGGAACAATTTCAAGAGAATAGGTGTTAACTCTTCCTTAAATGTTTGGTAGAATTCCCCCCGGAAAGCCATCGGGCCCTGGACTCTTGTTTTTTGGCAGATTTTTGATTACTATTTCTATTTCCTTACTGGTTATGGGTCTGTTCAAATTTTCTATTTCTTCCTGTTTCAGTTTGGTAGTGTATATGTTTCTAGGAATTTGTCCATTTCTTCAAGATTGCCCATTTTATTGGCATATAATTGCTCATAATATTCTCTTATTATTGTTTTTATATCTTCTGTGTTGGTTGTGACCTCTCCTCTTTCATTCTTGATTTTATGTATTTAGGTTCTTTCCTTTTTATTTTTGATCAAACTGGCTAGTGGTTTATCAATTAATTCTTTCAAAGAACCAGCTTCTGGTTTCATTGATCTGTTCTACTGTTTTTTTGGTTTCGATAGCATTAATTTCTGCTCTAATCATTATTATTTCCTGTCTTCTGCTGGTTTGGGGTTTTATTTGCTGTTCTTTTTCCAGCTCCTTAAGACATAAGGTTAGGTTGTGTATCTGAGATCTTTCTTCCTTCTTTAGGAAGGCCTGGATTGCTATGCACTTTCCTCTTATGACCGCCTTTGCTGTGTTCCAGAGGTTTTGGGTTGTGGTGTTATTATTTTCATTGACTTACATATACTTTTTAATTTCCTCTTTAACTTCTTGGTTAGCCCATTCATTCTTTTTTTTTTTAATATATGAAATTTATTGTCAAATTGGTTTCCATACAACACCCAGTGCTCATCCCAAAAGGTGCCCTCCTCAATACCCATCACCCACCCCCCATCAACCCTCAGTTTGTTCTCAGTTTTTAACAGTCTCTTATGTTTTGGCTCTCTCCCACTCTAACGTCTTTTTTTTTTTCTTCCCCTCCCCCATGGGTTTCTGTTAAGTTTCTCAGGATCCACATAAGAGTGAAACCATATGGTATCTGTCTTTCTCTTCCCATTCATTCTTTAGTAGGATGTTCTTCAGTCTCCAGTATTTGTTACCTTTCCAATTTTTTTCTTGTGGTTGACTTCGAGTTTCATAACGTTGTGGTCTGAAAATATGCACGGTGTGATCTCGATCTTTTTGTACTTACTTATGGCTGATTTGTGTCCCAGTATATGGTCTATTATGGAGAACGTTCCATGTGCACTGGAGAAGAATGTATATTCTGCTGCTTTAGGATGAAATCTTCTGAATATATCTGTTAAGTCCATCTGGTCCAGTGTGTCACTCAAAGCCATTGTTTCCTTGTTGATTTTTTTTATTAGATGATCTGTCCATTGCTGTGAGTGGTGTGTTGAAATCTCCTACTATTATGGTACTACTATCGATGAGTTTCTTTATGTTTGTGATTAATTGATATATATATTTGGGTACTTCCACATTTGGTGCATAAATGTTTATAATTGTTAGGTCTTCTTGGTGGATAGATCCCTTGATTATGATACAATGCCCTTCTGCATCTCTCTTTAAAAATTTTTTTTAATGTTTATTTATTTTAGAGAGAGAGAGACAGAATGCGAGTGGGTTAGGGGCAGGGTGAGAGGGACACACAGAATCCAAAGCACGCTCCAGGCTCCAAGCTGTCAGCACAGAGCCTGACGTGAGGCTCGAACTCATGAGCTGTGAGATTATGGCCTGAGTTGAAGTCAGACGCTCAACCGACTGAGCCACCCAGGTGCCCCTGCATCTCTTGATACACTCTTTATTTTAAAGTCTAGATTTTCTGATATAAGTATGGCTACTCAGGCTTTCTTTTGTTGACCATTAGCATGATAGATGGTTCTCCATCCCCTTATTTTCAATCTGAAAGTGTCTTTAGGTCTAAAGTGGGTCTCTTGTAAACAGCATATAGATGGATCTTGTTTTCTTATCCATTCTGTTACCCTATGTCTTTTGATCGGAGCATTGAGTCCATTGACGTTTAGAGTGAGTACTGAAAGATAGGAATTTATTGCCATTATGATGCTTGTAGAGTTGGAGTTTCTGGTGGTGTTCTCTGGTCCTTTCTAATCTTTGTTGCTTTTGATATATATATATATATATATGAGTCCCCCTTAAAATTTCTTGCAGGGCTGGTTTAGTGATCTCAAATTCCTTTAACTTTTGTTTGTCTGTGAAACTTTTAATCTCTCCTATTTTGAATGACAGCCTTTCTGGATAAAGAATTCTTGGCTGCATATTTTTCTGATTCAGCACACTGAATATATCCTGCCACTCCTTTCTGGCCTGCCAAGTTTCTGTCGATAGGTCTACTGCAAACCTGATCTGTCTTCCCTTGTAGGTTAGGGACTTTTTTTCCCCTGCTGCTTTCATGATTCTCTCCTTGCCTGAGTATTTTGTGAATTTGACTATGATATGCCTTGTTGATGGTCAGTTTTTGTTGAATCTAATGGGGGTTCTCTGTGCTTCCTGGATTTTGATGTCTGTGTCTTTCCCCAGGTTAGGAAAGTTTTCTGTTATGATTTGCTCACATAACCCTTCTACCCCTATTTCTCTCTCTTCCTCTTCTGGGACCCCTATGATTCTGATGTTGTTCTTTTTCAATGAGTCACTGATTTCTCTAATTCTTAAATCGTGCTCTTTTGCCTTAATCTCCCTCTTTTCTTCTGCTTCATTTTTCTCTATAAGTTTGTCCTCTATATCACTGATTCTTTGTTCTGCCTCATCCATCCTTGCCGCCGCTGAACCCTTCTGTGATTGCGGCTCAGTTATAGCATTTTTAATTTCATTCTGGCTATTGTTTACTTCTTTTATCTCTGAAGAAAGGGATTCTAACCTATTTTCGACCCCAGCTAGTATTCTTATTATCGGGATTCTAAATTCTGGTTCTGACGTCTTGCTTGTACCTGTGTTGGTTAAATCCCTGGTTGTTGTTTCTTCGTGCTCTTTATTTTGGGGTGAAATCCTTCGTTTTGTCATTTTGAAGGGAGAAAAGGTATTAATGAGGTAGAAAGATTGAAATTTAAAAATATTAAAATTAAAAAATTAAAAAACAAACACACACACAAAATTGAATAGATGATGCTAGATCCAAGGTGTGTTTTGGTCTGGGTGTTGAAAGTGGTTTGACAGATTAGAGGAAAAAAAAATGGAGGGGGGAGAGAAAAAAAGGAAATCCTTTGAGAATTTGAGAAAATGAATACAGTGTAGTAGAATAAAATGAGATGATGGGAGTAAAATAGAATTTGAAAAAAATATACAAAAAAGCAAAGAATATAGTAGAAAAAAATTAAATAAAAATATTTTAAACAAAAATTAAAAATAAATATGATTTTTTCCTTGTTCTGTATTCAAGATAAAGAAAATAAATGAAAAAGAGAAAAAAATAAAGAAAAAAAGGAAATCGTTTGAAAATTTTAAAAAGTGAATACACTGTAGTAGACTAAAATAAAATGATGGAAGTAAAATAGAATTTGAAAAAATTTTCATAAAAACAAAAAATATAGAAAAAATTAAATAAAAATATTTGTAATAGAAATTGAAAGTAAAAATGAAGTTTTTCTCTTTCTGCATGCAAGAAAAAGAAAAGAAATGAAAAAGAAAAAAATAAAAAGAAAGAAAAAAAGAAAAAAAAGGAAATTGTTTCAAAATTTGAAAAGGTGAATACACTGAAGTAGACTAAAATAAAATGATGGAAGTAAAATATAATTTGAAAAAAATTACACAAAAGTAAAAAGTATAGTAATAAAAATTAAAATATTTTTAATAACAATTGAAAAGAAACATGAATTTTTTCTCTTTCTGTATTCAAGAAAAAGAAAAAAGTGTAAAAGAGAAAATAAAGAAAATGGAATAGGTGGACCTGCTATCAGATCGAAGTAGGACTGAAATTACTTCGCTTTCCCCTAGAAGTCAGATTAGGTAGCACTTTATAGTCCATAAACTAAGCCAGTAGTGAGACTTGTGTTCTAGAAGAGGGAAGTTGGCCCAGTTGGGCGGGGCTCAGTGTAACGGCTCCACTCTCCACTAGATGACGCTGCTAGCCTACTGGGGTGGATTGTTGTGGCTCTCGTAGGTGAATATGCGCATGTGCAGGAGCGGTGAAAATGGCGCCACCCAGCTACCCAGTCTGTTCTCCCAGATCAGCAATTGCACACCCATCCTCTGTCTTCAGCTTTCATCCACTCCTCGCTTTTTCACTCTTCGTGACCAGCCCCCAGGCAGTACCTCTCTCCCGAGTTTTGTCTCAGATGCGGCTGCTTTCCCCAGCCCCTTACTTCTGAAGGACTGCGGCTTTGACCCTTTCTGCCCCTCTGCGGGAGGGTCTCACCAAGCAATGGCCAAATGAGTATTGGCCAAATGACAGCTGCACCCAGGAACACTTGCTAGACTCTACTCCTGCCGGTGCCCCGAGACTGCGGCCAGGTACCAGCCCACCCCAGAAAAAGTTTGCGAGATAGTGTAGCAACAGCATTTCAGGGATTATGGAAAATCACAACACACATCTGGCAGCAGGCTTCATCCTTAACAATCTTGTTCCAACACCAGTGAATGTGGCCATTTTCTGGGGTCTTCTGGGCCAGGTGGCTTCAACAGTCTCTACCAAATGTCCTTCCAGCAGTGGAACCGCTTTTCCCCTTGTGACCTGAGAGCCTCCCGGCCCCCACTCTGTTCCTGGGGATTCGCCCTTCCCACCAGAGCACTGCCAGGTATTGAGCTGCAGAGTTGCAGCCTTTGTGCTCCCCTTGTTTACGGTCTTAATGGAATTTAAGCCCTCTCCTTTCTCCTTTCTCCCTTTTTAGTTTAGTCCCTGTGGCTGTTTCCAATTTTCCACTTTCTCTCTGGCTCCTTTTGGGGAGGGGTGCTTTTCCCGTATTCTCCCCCCCCCCCCCAGTCTCCATCCTCTCTCTGCCCACAAAAGCAGCTCCCTACCCTCCGCAGCTTCTCACTCCCCAAATTCACCTCTTTGTGCCATGTACCTGCTGAATTCTGTGGTTCAGGTTGTGCAGATTCTTGTGTTAATCCTCCAATAAGTTTTCTAGGTGTGTAGGATGGTTTAGTGTTGGTCTGGCTGTATTTCATGGGCATGAGACACAAAAAATTTCCATGCTGTTCCGCCATCGTGGCTCCTCCCCCCATGGTTTTTCTCTTGACCAGATACAGTCCTACGCTTCCTCAGCCTCTCTTTCTCTTCCCTTTGTCTCTCCACAGAAGGGGATCCCTCCCCTCCGTGCCTATGTGGCCTGTTTTATCTCTCTCAGTTTGCAACAATGCACTTATGGCCCATCAGGTAGTCCCAGTAGGTCCCTGGAAGTGTCTCTGTTGCTTTGCCACCCGGACTCTTGGAGTTCAAAGTCCTTTTGCTTTACTGCTTTGCTTGAGAGACAAGGGAATTTCGAATCCTCCTACTTCTCTGCCATGGTGACCTCTCCCGGTGTGTCTAGAAGTTTCTATGCCAGAGAAAGCAGCCTGATTTTAGTGTTCTTTGTTTACTGGAATCTGGAAAAGACTATTGATTTGTTTTAGCAAAGAGGCCACATCTGGGACAGCAACTGCTTTAGAGTCACCACCTGATTATATTTATGATAATCCTCAGTCATGTTCCAAGGACCATCCATCTCTAACGCTGGATAAAATTGGAATGGGAATGAGATACAAATCACTACCTCTCCATCTTTTAATACTCTGTTAGTAGCACAACTTTTCTGATATTTCCACAGGCATGTGATAAAGCTTTTGATTTGGTATCTTGGTAGGGAGGGAAAAACTTAGTTACTTCTTATTCCTTCTCTTTTTTATTTAAAAACATTTTTTAATGTTTATTTATTTTTGAGAGAAAGACAGATCATGAGTGGGGGGGGGGTGGCAGAGAGAGAAGGAGACACAGAATGCAAAGCAGTCTTCAGGCTCTGAGTTGTCAGCACAGAGCCTGACTGGGGCTCAAACTCATAAACCATGAGATCATGACCTGAGCCAAAGTCGGATGCTTAACCAACTGAGCCACCCAGGAACTCTTGCCCTTCTCTCTCTCTCTCTCTTTTTTTTTTTTTTTTTTTTTTTTTTTTACTTTTAGAGGGAGAGATTGAGACCTTGCACAATCTGGGGAGAGGGGCAGAGGGAGAGACAGAATATCAAACAGGCTCCACGCTCAGCACAGAGACCAATGCTGGGCTTGATCCCATGACCCTTGGATCATGATCTGAGGTGAAATCAAGAATCAAAGGCTCAACTGACTGAGCCACCCAGGCACCCCACTTCTTAGCACAGTAGCTCTTATTCTTTGTGTTAGAGAGGCAATGTGGTGATTCTTCCAGTTTCTTCCCATTCAAAATTCATTATCTGAACCTCTTAATCTTCCCTCTGGCTGATGGACTTTGGTGACATTCTGAATTCCAAAGCATCAGTATTAGCTTTGAGTCAATGTCTAATAACCATTAAAAAGTGTGGGTGTTTCCCTTTCTGCAGTACATATATACTTAACTAAATGTCCTTTGGAGAAATACTTGAATTATGGTACACATTATACATTTATATTTGTTCCCTGGATTTACCTTCATTTGAGGGGCTCAGGGTCTATGAATTGACTCGTTAGGGTCTGAATTTCACTGGATTGTGATTCAAATGACTCTTTCTTCAACAGACCTCCAGGTTTTCTTTTAAAAACTTTTTAAATGTTTATTTATTTTTTTTTTTTTTTGAGAGAGAGATAGAGAGAGACAGGGTGTGAGTGGGGAAAGGCAGACACACACACACACACACACACACACACACACACACACACACAGAATCCAAAGCAGGCTCCAGGCTCCACGGTATCAGCAAAGAGCCCAATGCAGGGCTCGAACTCACAAACTGTGAGATCATGACCTGAGCCCAAGTCGGCTACTTAACCAACAGAGCCACCCAGGCGCCCCAGATCTCTAGGGTTTTTAAATTGTATTTACACAAAGAAAATATGCTGGTTCGCAATTAGATTTATTCCAGTCAGTTTCTTTGATATTTTTTCCTGCATCTGGGTACACCTTTCTTCCTCTTGAAGTATCTGTTTAAAAGCTCTTTTAATCCCTGTTTACCTTAAAATATCTTTATTTTGATCTCACTCTTAAATGATATTGTAGCTGTGTATGTAGTTCCAGATTGTCTCCTGACTTCCATTGTTCCTTGTGAAATCTTCAGTCAGTTAATTTCGTTCCACAGTGGTAATTTGCATTATCCCTCTCTCTGACTTGTTTTTGATGTTCTGTAGTTTTACTACAATATATTCTAGTTGTAGATTTCTATTTTTTCTCTTTATATCCTGCTCAGGGCTTGTGCTTCCTGAATATAAGGACTTGTGTCTTTCAGCAATTCTGTAATATTCTCAGCCATTAACCTTTAAAATATCCTTTAAATATTTTCTAGACTTTCTTCTGGAGCATATATTAGATGTATATTCATCCTTCTCAGTCTCTCCTCCATTTCTCTTAACCTCTCTTTCATAGTCTCCATCTTTATACCCATTTGTGCTGTATTATAGATAATCATGTCAAATCCATCTTCTATGTCATTACTTCTCTTTTCAGTTTAATGGTCTGTTTGAACCATATATTAGGTTTTTGTTTTCAATGACTATATTTTTCAATTTTAGAAGCTTCCCTTGATTGTTTTCACAACAATCTTAAAAATAATATCCTGCTCTTTTCTTATATTTTCATTTCTTCTTTTATTTTTCTTACTTAAATATACTATTTCTTAGTCTCCATATGGTCATTCTATTAACTGAAATTCCTAGGTGCCTAATTATGGTGTTTGTTGTTTCTGTTGACTCTTGCTGATGGGAGATTGTTTCTTCTTGTGCTTTGTGATTTTGGAATTTGAGCTCCTATGTGGCAAGGCTTTGTAAGAGTCCTATGGAGAATGCCCCTCCAGAGAAGTTTTGTGTTTGCTTCTGCTGGGCAAACAGCCCAAAATCTCATCAGCCTGGGAGTACACTTAATGTTAATTTATCAGGCTGAAGGATCCTGGACCATAAAGGGAGTATAAATTCTAACCCCAAATCACCTGAGACACAAGCTTATTTTCCTCTACAACTCCCTACCAACAGTGTCTCTTAGGTCTTGTCTCATCTTCACGTGGTCATTGAAACACAAATGCTATGTTACTGGGATGAGTAACCTGCCTCAGGGAAGCCATGGGGTCAGCTTTTGTGCTTATAGCATTGTGTTTTGGTTTCTTTTTCATTCCTGGCCTCTGCATTTATCCTTTAATCTTTTTGTGACTTCAAGTATACATTTGAAAGAATGTTCCATTTTATCTAACATGTCTAGGAGTTTTGTAGTATGTGGGAAGGGAGATATCTAGTCTTATATATTTCTATGCATAGTCATTCTTTAAATTTGTTTAATCTTCCCACCCTTCTCTCTCTCATATCTGTGCCTCCACACATATTATTTTCCTAGCAGAAAAATACCCCTTTTCCCTCCTTTTGCCTGGCTAATTCTGATGCTTCACGTCTAAGTTTAGCAGTCAGTTCCTTCAGGAAAAGTTTTTTGACTATCTGTAGCCCCTGTACTTCTTTACAGGAACATTATATTGCTTCCTTTCAATATGTCTACCTTCCCTTCTAATCCATGATAGCAGGTACCATGGCTCATGACAGTTTCCCCAGTGTCTCCACAGTACCTAGCACATAATTTTTGATCAGCAAATATTTTTTTAATAATTGAATTTTCCCCCAGCCACTCCAGCTTTAGGATTTCAGGAATGAGCCCAGAGACAGCACTCTAAGCTATCTGCCTCACTCTATTTCACTATGTCAAATCTTGTTCTGTTCATAGGGGATGTGACCACAACAAAGAATTCCTCAAATCCTGTAGGATCCATCAGTTTTATTCCTCCAGATCCCATAATTAATTGACTACAGTCAGTAATCTCTAACATCAAGCCATTCTGACTACCATCCTGAACTTGTATCCATTATGGTCATTACATCCACATTCCCTGTGATGGTTAAGTGCTATTAACTAACCTCTGCCATTTAGGTATTTCCCCATCCTCTTCAAGACCAGGAATTCCAATTTAGCTTCAGTGTCTCCCAATAGTATTCTATGCCAGTTGAGAGCATCTGATAAAGTATCATTAAAATATACTGGCATTTTCTTTATCAACATAGTCTCAAATTATGGAGAATAACTCTATAGTCCCACTCAGGTGACATAGTCAGGAGGTGGGGTGACATATGTGATGGTTCCCATTCAGATTTTCCCAATGTTTTTAGTTACTTTCTGCACAACATACCAAGGGATTTCTGATGTTTTATGTTGTTTTAGAGATAATGGAATGGATCTAGTTCATGTTGACCATCCATGGAAACTCATAGAGCCACATGTAGCTACTGGAGCAGACACACAAAGCCCAAATTGTGCAAAGTGCATCCATGTTGGCAATTCATCTCAAACTAAAATTGTGTTTCCCCCAGGCACTCTCCAAATCCATTCTCACAAATACTCCTCAGATTGTGTTGGCCTTTTCCCCACAATATTCTTTCTTTCATCCTGAAGTAGTTGGATTTTCCACAAAGAATTTCCACAAATCCTCTCACAGATGGCCATTCCAAATGTCAAGGTTTCACTATTTCCCAAGTAACACATTGATTTTCATTTAACAGCCCTGAAGAGCCTATGAAGTCAACTGGTAATATTTGGCCAATCTATAAGAACAGGTTTTCTAGTTAGCCTTTAGTACCAAGCAATATGAGATCTCTTAACATAATCACATAATGTACTTGAGTTTTAATCCATACTTTCTGATGTTAATTTAGGGAGTTCATCACTTTCTTTCTTTAATTTATTTAATAGGTCAGATGAAGCTGCCATGACCTATGGTACCTGAGTTCCTTATGTCTTCTTCACGTTCTCTAAGCAGAAGTTATGTAATCATTCAAAGTTTATTTTAAGTGGACACTTTATTCCAGGTGCTGAATAACTTAACTATTTCACCACTATACTTCTTTCTAGAAATATGAATAAGAGCTTCACTGTCTCCTGTTCCATTTCAATAAGATAAGAAATCCTAAATTTCACAGGGGGTCATGGCCTGAATCCTACTTCCTTATATCATTTCCTTTGTCAGCCACGATTTTGGAATACAACCAACATAAACTGACTCTGGTCAAATTAAGCATAAAAGAATTTCTCCGAAGTACATGCTTGGGTGAAGATGGTGGGGGGTGTCTCAAGGAATCAATGAGAAAAGAGTGGATCAGGATGAGGGATTAGAAGAAATTAAAGAAAATGAGGAGAGCAGACAGCAGGAACCATAGCGACCTTATAAAAACAGCAAGAGTCCAGTAAACATACAGCTTTGTTGTTGACAGGTCTCCAATATTCCCTCTTTTCCTTACTTTACTTGCTGAAGATTCACAGGCCAGGGATTGAGCATATGGTTTCAACAGCAGGAAGAGGATGATGACAGCATCACAGCTCAACTTAGGGGTGGTTCTGAAGGATACTTGAGAAAGGAATTCCTCTCAAGTGGCAAATCTTTGACTGAAATATGTGACTGTTCATTTTGCCTGGAAGGTGAGATGGCCACAGCTAAAATCTATACTAAGTAATGGTTAGCCACAAATGGTTTGGTCAGGTGTTCAGGCATTAAAGGATAGGATTGCAAAACTAAGACAAAAGTGCTTCTAGAAAATGGCACAGAGTATCTACATTTCTCAGTTTCTGTCATAGCAAACTGTGTATATGTGACTAAGTTATGGCCTGTGAGATGAAGAAAGATGTAGTACTTGTAAGAAGTGATTTTTAAGGGGGAATGTTCTCAGCTGAGGATATAGCATGTATGGAGGTACACAGATGGGGGAGGAGATTAAAATAATTTAAAGAGTGACTGTGTCTAAAATATAAAAGACTAGATGCCCTGACTTATCAGCCTCTGTCCTGTTAATTTAGCGATAGTCACAACCCACTACGTTAATTTCACAATACATTCACTAATGTGTTGTAGCCAGAAACTTGAAAAAAAACATTGCTCTATGATATACGCCTAAAAGTAGAGTTTGCTGGATCATAGCTCATGGACGTCTTTGACTTTACTCGGTTAATTTAAATACCTATAATTGTATAACATATATTATATATAATATTATTATATATATGTCACATATATTAGATACATAATATATATGCTCCTGACATGAACAAGAGTTCAAAGTGGTTAAGAAAGTAAAAGAAAGCCAGTAATGCCAAGGTTGAGACGAAGCTAGAGAGGTAGGCAAAGTTCACATCACTTAAGGTCTTGTAGGCCCTGTGAGGAGTTTGGACTTAACTCTAACTTAAGTGGGAAACCGTTAGAGAATATTAAGCAAAGGGACTGACTTGATCAGATACGTTTCTTTAAAAAACGTTACTATTGCTAGTTTTGGAAAATGTATTGAAGATGGGCCAGAGGAGATGTGGTAAGAATCATTTTCAGTAGTCCAGGCAAAAGGTGCTGGTAAGTTGGACTGGAGTGGTAGCAGCAGATATGGAAAGATTGGAGAGATATTTAAGAGATAGAACTGACAACATTTGGTGATAGAATGTTGGGGTGTGTGGGTGCAGAAGATTCAAAGGGAACCCACGTGTTTCTGACTTAGACAACTGAGTGAATGGTGTAAATAGTTACTAAGGTGAAAGAGACTGAAAGAGAATCAGGTTTAGTGGAGAGGATCATGAGCTCACTTATGCTTATTTTGAGGTGTGTACATCACAGTTAGTAATTCTTCTGGCTCCTGATACCAATGCAGATGCCAACAGAATGCCCAACTAGGGGTAGTTTAAACAAACGAGGCTTAAGCTTTCACAAAACAAAAGGTCTAGAGGTGACAGTGGTTGTTGGAATTGGTTCAGTGATTCAAAATGTCAATGCTGCCATCCCTTGTGATTCTCT
Organism: Leopardus geoffroyi; assembly: GCF_018350155.1. Taxonomy (NCBI): domain Eukaryota; kingdom Metazoa; phylum Chordata; class Mammalia; order Carnivora; family Felidae; genus Leopardus; species Leopardus geoffroyi. The sequence goes on from NC_059343.1 coordinate 46,938,134, forward strand.
TGGCTTTTTTCCTCATGGTCACAAATGCTGTTCAATGCATCCAAGTCCAAGGCAGGAAGAAGGGAAAGGAAGGGAAAAGTCTTCCTCCTTTGAGGCTTTGTCATTTTGTTCAGAAAGAGAAGTCTCTCCCTCTGGAATTCCTCACATTAGCCTCCCTTGCATGCCCATCCTTAGGCCAATCAGTAACTAAGAGGATTCTGAACACTATCGCTCATTTAAATCAGTTCTCGTTTCCTCCTTGAAATCAAGGGATCTCTGAAATATCTGCATGGGAAAGGTGAAGCAGGAAATTGTTGTGGGTAGGCCAAGGCCAGGGATTGCCACGACATAGAAGGAGAGATGTCGATGACTTCTTTGGTTATATGAATCTAGAGAACAAAAGAGAAGTCCAGAGTGGAAATATAAATGATGCTGTCAGCTGCCAGGGAAGAGCATGGTGGCATAAAGTCAAATCACAGAATTCCCCTCTTCCTACGCCTACTAAAATGAACCCAAAAGAAGAATAGCAAAATCCAGCAAAAAGCACACCAAGGCACAGCAAAATAAGGAAGCAAGCTAACCCCATGCCACAAATTTGAAAAGTGTTAAATCCCAGACCCTCCAAGTGACTCCTCACCACCACCACTATTACCACCCTTCTGTGAATTCTAAAGCTACAGTGAGATGGACAATTAGACACACATCTTACAGTGTAGTCATGAGAAAGGGGAGAAAATTTTCCAGATAAGGTAAATACGAGTGCGGGAGAATTCATTGAGCCCGTATCAGAGAAAATAGCAGACTGAACACAGCTTTTGATTTAAGTACAAGCAACATGAAAAGAAACAGGCTATTATGCAAACGTAGTAAAGCAAAGACTGTAAACAGGAACATAATATGCAAAGACAGGTTTAAAACCTCGTCTGAAGGAAAACGCAACCCAAGGGACAAAAGAAAATTGCCCACTAGTGCATCATCTTACAGAAGAACTTAATGACAACATTTTCTCATGCATTGGGAGATGTCTGAAATGATGTTCACCTAACGTTAATGATGGCTGATTTGGAGTGTGGCGTTTTAAGGTGATTTTTTGCTTTCTTCTTTGTACTTTCTGTATTGCTTGAATTTCTCATAATAAGTATTTTTATAAGCACACAGGTGGTACTTAGATTCATAGGTGTGTGAGAGATTCTTTTAGGAAGATAGCATAAAATACAGGAGAGCATTTGGAGATATCTCTGAGGAACTTTTGCATTTACTGATTGCATATAGTAAAAGTTTATGGTAAATTGGTAGGAATGTGTTACCAAGAAAGTTAAGGCTGAATATTCAAAATGGGAAGGAATAATCAAGTCTATGCTAAGTGATATTGAGAGAGCAATGAGTTGAGGACTTAAAAGTGGTCATTGAGTTTAGTAATTTGTTGGTTGTTGATGATGTTGGCAAGAGCATGTTTAAGAGTGATTGGACCTGAACCAGACTAAAGGAAGTTGTAAAGTGCATGAATAATAATGAAGTGAGGACAGTGCCATATAGACTATTCTTTTGGGGCACCTGGGTGGCTCAGTCTGTTGGGCATCCGACTTTGGCTCAGGTCATGATCTCGCAGTTCATGGGTTCGAGCCCCACGTCGGACTCTGTGCTGACAGTTCAGAGCCGGGAGCTGCTTCAGATTCTGTGTCTCCCTCTCTCTCTTTGCCCCTCCCCCACTCATGCTCTGTCTCTCAAAAATAAGTAAACATTAAAAAATTAAAAGAAAATAAATAGACTATTCTTTCAGTACAGTTAAGCTGGAAATACAGCAATAATCAATACTTCAAGGGGATAATCAATACTTCAAGATACTGAGAACGCCAGAAGGACAAAGAAAGTACAGGTGGTGGGTGAGGTTTAGATAAGAGAAGGGAACGTGTGAGGTTTGGTGCAAATAGAGATAGCTTTATAGATTTAGTGGTGGAAAGGTGAGGTTGTTTCTAGGTGAGAGCTTCATTTCCTGTCTAGATGAGAAGACAAGGTAATTTGCTAAGTGTGAGGGGATAGGAGCTTGAATGAGAGTTTTGATGATAATGGAAGAGTAAATTCACAAGAGAAATATGATAGGACCTCTGGGTAGTGTAAATGGTTCATTTATCACCATTTATCTGGAGTGGTAGCGATGTGCCACATTATATGACTTTCCGTAGCTGTGCTTGACAGCCAAGTGCAAGCTGGGAGGGGACATAGTCATCCATTGTTGGGATTTGTCTAATGATTGCAGAGGGGAATCTGGGGAAAGGGAAGAAGTGTATTTGCAAAAACAGGCACTGCAAATATGAGCCATGGATTCTAGTTTGGATAAGGGAAAAATGACACAGGGGTTGGGGAGGAGGAAGAAAGGGAGAAGTAGATGGGTCAGTTCTATCCATCCCGATGATGCCTACAAAGAGGTGAAGTGAAAGCAGCAGAGTATCAGACTGTAAGGAGAGAAGGCTTTGGTTAGAGTAGGATATTTAAATATGTTTCTAGGTGGAGAAATTTTATTTTATCCAGGATGTAATTGTAGGCATAGGAACTGAGATGAGTGGGGAAAAAAGACGTTAGAGATGAGAACATTGAAAGGAGACCAGGTTTTTGGATAGGATGAATATTGAATTTATTCAGGATGATGGCAGGAGTTGAGATGGAGATAACTATGAACCAAGTGCCATGGTTATAAATGTGTGAAGCAATGTGTCTAATACGTTTGTAAGTGACAGTAATGAAGAGTGGTAGAGCCAAATGGTGGAAGCTTCAAAGGAGTGTGGTTTGTTTGTTTGTTTGTTTCATAATCAAGAGCAAGCATTGCTTGAGGTGGTGCTGTGAAGTAATGATGACACCATCTTTATGTCTCCACCCTGCTACTTGTGGGGAGTATGAGCAGCCTCCCTGCAGAGTTGCTGTAGAAGTTGGGTGACTGGGGATAGCTAGGGCTGAGTTAAGGCAGGAAGAGAAAAGAAGATTCGGAGAAGTTGAGAATGTAGGAGAGCCTGTGTATTACAAAGCAGAAATTCCAGGGAGCATATTGTAAGGATCTGAGAGACCAAAGAGAAGGGATAGAGTGCAGTACATGAAGGCAGAGGAAGCCAGAGCATTAGAGAGAAAGGAAAAATGAGAAAATGTATTGATCTGGGCAGTGACCAGGGAAAACAGGGACTGGAGGCAGGATGGAATTAGCTGGGTCACTAGATTGTCAAGATATTAAGTCCTAGCTTTGGGGGTCAACATGGCGGAGAAGTAGGGGGATCCATACTTCCTGTGTCTCTCAAACAAAGAAGGGTTGAAGCCAAAGGACTTTGAACCCCAAGAGTCTGGGAGGAAAAGAGACTGCGTCTACCAGGGAGACACCGGGACAGCCTGACGGGCCACAGGTGGGTGATTGCGAACTGGGAGAGATAAAACGGGTCATGTAGGTACAGAGGGGAGGGATCCCCTTCTGCAGAGAGACAAAGGAAGAGAAAGAGTGGCTGGGGCTGTATCTGGACAAGAGAAACCTCGAACCATGACGGAGAGGGATCCCATCTCTAACTGTGGGGCTTTCTCTGGACTGGGGCCTGCTGCCCCGTTCATGCACCTGAGGAGGAGGGGAGCCATCCCCAGGTTCTGTGGTAGGTCAGGAGCTCAGTCCACAGTAGGAGAAAGTGGTCCCCTTCCTGAAGTGCTGCGGGGCAGGACAAAACAAACCAGGACCACATATCGGGCGGCATAGAGAGGCGCTTCCCCAGTGCCGGGGTGCACAGAGCAGGAGTTTAAATCCCAGCCAAGCGCCGGGGCACGGGAGTCAGAGGAGCAAGACAGACCGCGTCGTCTGTGCCCATGGTACAATGAGGACGGTTCAAACGGAGTGACTTGGGACACCGGGTCCCTGGAGAAGAGACTGGGGGATCGCCATTTTCCTCCCCACCACCACCAAGGTGGGGCCTCAGGGATGGGTCCGCGGGGCCCACAGTGGAGGCGGGACCCGCCTACAGCAAACCACTCTCCTCCGTGCCAGCAGGATAACTCCAGTATCTACCGAAACGGGATAGACATTGTGGAGCCAGACGGACCCCTCCTCCAGACCAGTGCTGCTGCATTGCCTGGATTAATTCTAGGACAATTCTTGTTATTTAGATTTATTCTTCCTTCCTTTTCTCCTTCTAGCCTACTCCCTCCTCTAGGCTGGTTACTCTGGTTGTTGGTTTGGTTAAGCAGACGTACTTAATCCATTCTCTTGATACATGTTCTACACCTCCTTCTTTCCTTTCCTTTCTCTCTCTCTGGAATAATCAAGCCATACAGTTTCTCTGTCTGGGTAACTTTATCTTCGTCCCCCCACCCCCCACCCCCGCCTCCTTCTTTATTTTCCTTTCTCTCCCTCTCTGTCTCTCTCTCTCGCTCTCTCTCTCTCTCTCTGTCTCTCTCGATTAGGCCGTTTAGTCTCTCTGCCTGGTCAATGTTTATTTTTTCTTTTTCCATGGCCCTGTCGTTTCTCTCTTTGTATGTGCTCTTCCATCAGCACCGCCTCCACTCTGTTCTTTACTTGTAGCTGGTGTTTCTGGTTTTTTGCTTTTCAATTGTTATTTTGTTGGTTGGTTGGTTGGTTGGTTGAATTTCTTCCTTTCCAATTTGTATTACTTTTCTTTCTTTCTTTTTTAAATTGCCTTATTGTAATGGCTAGATGTTTCAGTACTCAGTCTCAGAGAGAGAAAATTTAGCCTCTCATCACTAAGTATGATATTACCTGGGTTTTTTTTTTTTTTTTAGATGCTCCTTTCAAGTTGAGGAAGCTTCTCTCTATTCCTTGTGTAGTGAGAGATTTTTCTTCCTGCAATCATGAATGGATGTTGGATTTTGTCAAGTCCTTTTACTGTGCAAATTATGTGCCAATACTGTTGATCAGCTGGGTTGCATTAACTGACTTTTGAATATTTAACCAGACTTGCATACCTGCACTAAATCCTACTTGATTGTGGCATATTATATTTTTTATACATTATTGGTTGGATTTCATTTGTTAAATTTTGGTGAGAGGATTCTTGAATTTATATTCCAGAGCGGATAGTTGTCTCTCATTTTCTTTTTTATATGCAATCTTTGTCTTGTTTTGTATCTGGGCCATTCTGCCTTCACAAAATGAGTTGAGAAGTGTTCCTTCTTCTGCTGTGTGTATGTAAAATTGGTGTTATTTTCTTTGAATGTTTGGTAAAATTGTCCAGTGAAACCGTTTGGTCTTGGTGTTTTCTTTTAATATATATTAGTTTTTTGTAAGGGTTATATGTAAATTCAGTTTATTTCTTGGCTGCGTTTATAGGGGGTGGGGCAGAGGGGAAAGTGGGTGATGGACATTGGGGAGGGCACTTATTGGGATGAGCACTGGGTGTTGCATGGAAGCCAATTTGACAATAAATTATATTAAAAAAGAAAAGATATTACATCCTGATCACAGATTAATGGACATGAACACTAGCAGAATTCTATTGCACACTGGTGGAGGAGCTCCAAAGCCCGTATAATGGACATGTGTTTCTGGCTTTAGAAACTTCAAGGACCCTCAAGCTGTAAGGATTAGATGCAATGATGTTGCATAATGGACTGAGTCTGGGGTAGTGGAGATGATGCTGTATGGTCAGGTACAGTTTTTAATTGAAGGAGTGCTTCTGTGAAAGGGGATGTATCAGTGCATGTGCATGGTCCTGGGAGTTAGGTGTAGGGGCAAGTGCTATGGCAGAAATGTTACAAATACTTAATTTAGGTTCAGAGTTAAATAACTTGCCAAGGATACAGTTGGCAAGTGGCAAAGCTGAGACTCAAAATATGATCTGTGCCTGTGAATCTACAATTATTTCAAAATAAAAAGTTTTTTTAAAGGTCAAACAAATCAGATGTATGTAATTCTGAAACACTACACTGACATTTTAGGCAGACAGGGATACTTACAAAAGAGAGTGTCAAACTAATTTCAGTGATTTCATTCCCAAATCTTAATGCTAGAAGATAGTGGAACAGTATGTGGCATTGGCATATGGACAACAGAGTCTTAAAAAATCAAAATTTACAAATCACCAAGAGGAGTTATGTCACCAGAATAATCTCAAACCTTGAGAACAGAGGTTGTTTACAACTTAACCTGCATAGCAGGGAGTCCTAGCTTCTCTGGAAATCCCCAGACCCCAGGAGAAAGATGCCAGCCCCAGCGGTGATGGGATAATGTACCCATATAACTTCCTGGGGTCAACCTCCTCAGTGATATCCCCAGGACTGTCCCTGAGACAAGGACAAGGGAAATCTGCCAGGAGCAGAACCTAGGGCAGCCAGATTTTCTGACAAAAGACTTGTTCATCTTCCAAGGATATAATCCAACAACTAATGACCATGAGATTCACTCTCTTGTCATGTATGTGCCCTGCTGGATGCAATATATGCACCAAACAGATGATGCAGGATGAAAGGTCTCTTCCTTCCTTCTTTCTCTTTTGAATTAGTTTTGCTGTTGATCCCACTGTTTTTCTTCCACCATTTTGATGAGTCAAACTACTGAGTCTCTCTCCCAGTAATTGGTTTATTTTGGTATTTTTTAATGACATTAAGATGATATGATTGTCAGAGGACCCAGGGATAATGGAATATTTCCCCAGACCACTGTCAACATTCCCTATAAAGTTCTAAATTGAGACATACAGTCAGAAAACAACAAATGAAATATATGATGCAACTCCAAAGGCCTGCTGGCTTGATAGCACCTACTCTTGTAATGGTAGGATCCCAGTTCTACCTCAAAGTATCCCACAGTTATTTCTCTGTCTCCCCCTCATGTTTCCTCCTGGTCACTAAGTCTCTCCAAATAATAGACAACATCTATCTGTTAACATTTTAGATGAATTTTCCTTGTTTCTGAACCTTATATAAATGGAATTATCTAGTAAGATAGTCTTTGTCTCTGGCTTCTTTTGCTAAACATTGTTTGTGAGATTCAACCCTGTTGTGTCTAACAGTAGTTCATTTATTGTAATTATTATGGAGTTTTCCATCTTATAATACACTTTTGTTAAAATGAGAAAATTTTCAATGTAAAGGTGCTGTTTTTTTTAAGTGTATTTATTTATTGTGTGTGAGAGAAAGAGTGTGAGCAGAGGAGTGGCAGGGAGGAAGGGAGAGAAAGAATCCCAAGCAGACTCCATGCTCTCAGTGTAGAGGCAGACAGGGCTCAATCCCAGGAACCATGTGATCATGACCTGATCATGATCAAGAGTCAGGTGCTCAACTGACTGAGCCACCCAGGTGCCCCAAAGTAAGGGTCCTTTTAAAAGTTGTGATATGGGGGTGCCTGGGTGGCTCAGTCAGTTGAGCATCTGACTTCAGCTCATGTCATGATCTCGCGGTTCATGAGTTTGAGCCCCGTTTCAGGCTCTGTGCAGACAGCTCTGTGTCTCCCTCTCTCTCTGCCTCTCTCTCTCTCTCTCTCAAAAAAGGAATAAACATTAAAAATGTTTTTTAAAAAGTCATGATATGGAAAAGGAGGAAAGTGCCAATGATTGGCTTCTGCTTTGATTGAGCAACCTTACAAATTACTATTTAAATCCTTTAGTAACATCTAAAGATGCTATGATAGGAAAATATAGGATTCAGTAGGCAGAGAGGGAAGGATTAGGACCTGTGGTCCCTGGGTGGGAAAAAACACGTCTTTTGGAATGATGCTGGGAGTGTCTGACCACAGCAAAGCCCTTCAGGCTTAAGGTCCGCTTAAGAATGTAAAAGACCCCACCTACTCCCCCTCAGGTTTCCCTCAAGAAATTGACAAAAGACCTAAGTATGGCCATAAGCCACCCCTCATACAATGGAATAGAACTAATCAGGAACAGACCACCCAGCACCTAGAGCTATCAATCCAATAAGGGTGGGACCTGAGAGGGAACAGGGGGGAGGGGAGGGCTAACTAAAACCTTATAAAACAAAGACCCTTGCCTATTGTTGTAGGCATTCACTTTCAAATGTACCCTCTCTGTAAAGAGAGCTTTCCAACTGATGGGGTTTGGGGGTGATGGTGGGGTGGTCCAGAGCTGATGGTTGAGAAGGAATTTTTGAAGACATCTTTGATGCAAAAAGGTTATTTTATTAAAGCACAGGGACAGGACCCATGGGCAGAAACAGCTGCATTGGGGTTGTGAAGAGTAACTGATTATAGGCCCTCAGGTTGTGAGGGGGTTAGGGATAGAGTAAGTCTCTAAGGAGTTTTGGAAGCAAGGCTTCCAGGACCTTGAGAGGCTGGCTGTTGTTAGGAAAATGCCATTTGTTACCATTTAGTAAAACCTCAGTCATGAGACCCTTCAGATGTATATTAGGGGGCCATAAGCTTGGAGTATGATTGCCAGCATATATCTTGGGGCAGTTGAGATAAAGGAAGTTTCCAAAGGAATTTTTATATTTTAAAGTAGACTTACAGGACCCTGGGAGGTCAGGATAATGTTAAGCCAAGATTCCCTTTTGCCCCTATCAAAGTGTCATCATGGAGGCAGCTGATCTCGTAGAGGGAGGTCACTCTGCCTGTTTCAAACACTTGTCAATGGGCTGTAGGCAGTAAGGGAATTTAATTTTTCATTTGCCTTTGTTTCCCACATCACCATGGCAAGCACTTAAACCCCCTTACATCTTGATGAGGGTGGTATTAGGGCTCCAGGAAATGGAGTCTATGGGTTTCTAGAGATTAGGCTATGGATAAGATTGCCTTTTTCTTGCAGTTTACTAAGTTATCCATAAACTGAAGGAGACTCCTCTCCTGCATGACTGTGATCTCTATCAGTCAACCATTTGCTTTCTTTCCTTTCCCCTGTTCTTGGGCAGCCAGGAGTGTCTGAGGAATATCACATATATCCCACCTTTGTGGGGGTGGGGTGGGGTGGGGTGCTGTTAGCCTGTACTTTGCCCTCAGCTTGCCCCACACTTCCTCATCACTACTAGTCTTACTTTCTGAGCTCATACTCTAATAATATTACTCTAATAATACTCTAATAATATTTTGTCAAATATGACAACCAAAAAGAATTACAGGCTTCTTTTAGAGGCTATTTTAACAGGACATTGCAACAATTTCTCAAGTTTTTGGAATGTTAAAAGATCCTGTTGTGCAAATGATATTTCCAAGGTTATATTTATATAAAGAGAGAATACAACAATTTATAACAGTTATTCAATATACAGAAGACTCTATTGTGCACAGAGAAACAAAACTGATATTGTTATGAATGTTTTCAACCTTGCAACACTTTATCAAGTCAGATTCTTTTAAATACTTTGGGATGAACATTGGTAACCTTCTAGCTACAGAGGAAAGGGTACAACTTCTACATCGTTTTCTGATACTTTCTTTTTAAAAATAATCATTTTATTGTAAATTATAACTTAGACACAGAAAACCACATGGAATACATGTATGGCTTAATGAATTTATTATGAGGTGAAAACCACTCAGGTATGAAATATAGTTTCTCCAGTCACCTAAGAAGCCCCTTCCATGTACCATATTCCAATCACAGTCTCTCTTGCTGCCAATAAGAAATCGCGATCCTGAATTTTATAGTAATCAGTTCCTTGTAATTTTGTTTTGTTTGTTGTACAAGTTTTATCACCCAAATGTGATTCCCTACACGGTATAATTGAATATATACTCCTTCATCTTTTTTACTTACCATTTATATTTATACCAATAATACTATCAATATAATTACTAGAGATAGAGCATTTTTGATACATGTTATCCCAATTTTTATCTGCCACCAATATTTTAAAACAATCATACTATATTTACAATGCTAGCATATAGCCTACATAATACTCTCTCCCACTTAACCCATGTTGATTCTTCTGAAGCTGACTCTCCAGGAGATTCTTCTTCAGGAAGGGCTCATGGAAACAATATTCTCTGAGTCTTGCATATTGATAACAGTTTCTCTGTGTCACTTATACTTGAAAGTCAGTTTTGCTGGGTATAAAATCCTTAGCTCATGCCACTTCTTTTTTCTCTAAGTATATTAAATATGTGACCCTATTTTCTTCTGGTATAAAATGTTTCTGTTGAAAAGTCTGATGATAACCTAAATTTCTTAATTTTGTAAGTCACAAGTTATATTTTTTCCCTAAATGCCCCAAATATTTTCCCTTAAAAAAAAGGCCTAGTAATTTTGCTAAAATGTGTCTTAATATTGTCTCTCTGGGTCAATATTCTCTAGTACATGGTGTGCTCTTTTAGTGTGGGAGATGCCACATAGTTCTACCCTTCCTCTCTCCTGTTAGTTGAACATTGATTAAGATAGTTGGCCTGGACTGCTTCTCCCCTAGCTCTTGACATTTAGGTTTTCTCTGATTTCTTTTATCAGAAATGCATCATTTTCATCATACAGATTTTATACACTTGTCTTAGACATATATGTATGTATCATTTCCTTTGGAGCAATTAAAATAGTGTTGCCTTTTTATGTTTTGTTTTCCATTTTTTCATAGTGTATAAAAATATAAGTTACTTTTATGTATTGATCTTGTATTGTGTAACCTTGCTGAATTCACTCATTAGTCTAAGTGGGGTTTTTGTTTGGTAGATTCCTTTCATTTTCTATATGGAAAATCATTGTTTTAATGAGTTATTTTTTAAATGTTTATTCATTTATTTATTATTATTAATTTTTAAATTTACACATTTAAATTCAAGTTATCAAGGGCAGCTAGGTTCTTGCCTTGATTCTGCTAGTTTTCAGCATCAGATGGGCCAAAATTCAAAGCCAGATCATCTTCATTAGAATGTTAAATGGTTTAAACTATTTCCTTTCCTCTATAAATTTGGTTTTTGAAAGCCCCAGTTTTAAGCTATACTTTTTTTTAAGCCATATTTTCTTTTGAAGTGGTTCTTTTTTTTTTAATTAAAGTATAGTTGACACACAATGTTATATTAGTTTCAGCCATACTACATAGTGATTCAACAGCTCTATACATTATACTATGCTTACCACAAGTGTAGCTACTGCCACCAGTCACCACACAGTGCTATCACAATACCATTGACTATATTCCTTATGTTGTAGTGTAGATTGGTTTCAGGAATAGAATCCAGTGATTCATCACTTACATATAACACCCAGTGCTCATACCAACAAGTGCCTTCCTTAATGCCCACCACCCATTTAGCCCATCCCTCCACCCACCTCCCCTCCAGCAAACCTCAGTTTGTTCTCTGTATTTAAGAGTCTCTTATGGTTTGCCTCCTTCTCCGTTTTTATCTTATTTTTCCTTCCCTTCCCCTATGTTCATTTGTTGTGATTCTTAAATTCCACATATGAGTGAAATCATATTAAGTGAATTAAGTCAGAGATAGACAAATATGTATTTATTTTGAGAGAAAGAAAACGTTCAGGGAAGGGCAAAGAGAGAGGGATAGAGAGAATCTCAAGCAGGTTCTACGCTCTCAGTGCAGAGTCCGATGTGGGGCTCAACCTCATGAACCATGAGATCATGACCTGGGCTGAAACCAAGAGTCAGATGCTTAAACAACTGAGCCACACAGGTGCTTCTCTACATAGACAATCATATCATCTGTGAAGAGAGTGTTTAATTTCTTCCTTTCCAATTTGTATTACTTTTCTTTTTTTTAATTGCCTTATTGCAATGGCTAGATCTTTCAGTACTCACTCTTAGAGAAAATTTAGCCTTGCATCACTAAGTATGATATTACCTGTGGGGTTTTTTTTAGATGCTCCTTTCAAGTTGAGGAAGTTTCTCTCTATTCCTTGTGTAGTGAGAGATTTTTCTTCCTGAAATCATGAATGGGTGTTGGATTTTGTCAAATCCCTTTTTCTCCGCAAATTATGTGCCAATCCTGTTGATCAGCTGGGTTGCATTAACTGACTTTTGAATATTGAACCAGACTTGTATACCTGTAAATCCTACTTGGTTGTCTCATTGTTGAAAATCAATTAACCATAGATGAATGGGTTTATTTCTGGACTCCCAATTCCATTTCTTTTCCTATATACCTGTATTTTTGCCAGCATGATACTATTTTGATAATTGTAGTTTTGTATCATGTTTTAAAATAGAGAATTTTGAGTGTTTTGTCTTTGTTCATGGTTCATGTCAGGATTGTCCTGGCTAATTTTATGGTCCCTTTCAATTCCATATAAAATTTAGAATTGGGGGCACCTGGGTGGTTCAGTTGGTTGGGCTTCTGACTCTTGACTTTGGCTCAGGTCATGATCCCAGGGTCATGGAATCAAGCCCTGTGTCGGGCTCCACACTGAGCATGGAGCCTGCTTGAGATTCTCTCTCTCTCTCTCTCTCTCTCTCTCTCTCTCTCTCCCTCCCTCCCTCCTGCTCATGCACTCTATCTGTCTAAAATAAAAAAATTAGAATTGGCTATTTCTATTTCTGTAGAAAAGGCCATTGGGTTATTTTAGATACTTTGGGAAGTGACGATGAAAGGGGGGCTAAAAACAGATGAATTGCATGAAAGTCAGATTAAGAAGCATGAAAGCAGATGAATTGAGTGAAAGTTGGGTTAGGTTTCCAGATCCCCTTGTCATATTGTGAACTGGTTGATTTATCTCCTGTGTCCCAGCAGAAGACTCAAGGATTTTTCTTGGGAGAAGGTAAAACAGAGGGTCTCTCAAATGGGGGATTCAAGACATAATTGAGGTTGGGAATCCTATATTGCAATAGGGAGCTAAAAGAACATGTTTATACAGACTATTGGTCACCTGAGGTAAGTCTAAACATGAAAAAGGGAGGTGGAAAGAAACTTGAAGGAAACTGTGTGGTAAGAGGAAATCTTTTTTAAAAAGCCATTTAGCCATTCCTCAGAAGATAAAATATTTATGAAACAAGAAGAAAATACTTTATTTTTTTTTTAAATGTTTTATTTATTTTTGAGAGAGAGAGAGAGAGTCCAAGCAGGGAGAGGCAGAGAGAGGGAGACACAGAATTGGAAGCAGGCTCCAGGCTCTGAGCTGTCAGCACAGAGCCCAACATGGGGCTCGAACCCACAAGCTGTGAGATCATGACCTGGGCTGAAGTCAGGTGCTTAACTGACTGAGCCACCCAGGCGCCCCAAGAAGAAAGTACTTTAAAACAACAAAATGTGCTCTTGGAAATTAAAAATATACAGTTGATCCTTGAACAATTTGGGTTGGGGCATTGACCCTGGTGGTGTGCATGGGTGAAATAGGTGATGGAGATTAAAGATTACACTTATTGTGATGAGCACTGAGTAATGTATAGAATTGTTGAATCAGTATATTTTACACCTGGAACTAATATAAAACTATACATCAATTACACTAGAATTTAAAAAATTAGTAAATAAATAAAATTTAAAAATCTATATATAACTTTTGACTCCTCCAAAATTTAACTACTAATAGCCTACTGTTGACTGGAAGCCTTACTGATAACATAAACTTTCAATTACATGCTTTTGTATGTTTCATGTGATATATACTGTATTTTTACAATAAAGTGAGCTAGAGGAAATGTTATTAAGAAAATCATAAGGAAAATAGTTATAGTACTGTACTATATTTACCAAAAAAAAATCCACATATAAATTTGACAAATTTAACTGATGACCATAGGGGAAGGGAAGGAAAAATAAGAAACAGGAAGGCAAACCATAAGAGACTCTTAAATACAGAGAAAAAACTGAGAGTTGATGGGGGTGAGGAAAATGGGTGATGGGCATTGAGGAGGGCACTTGTTGGGATGAGCACTGGGTGCTGTACGTAAGTGATGAATCACAGGAATCTACTCCTGAAGCCAAGACTACACTGTATGTTAACTAGCTTGACAATAATTTTTTAAAAAATCCACATGTAAGTGGACCCACACAGTTTCGAACACTTGTTATTTAAGGGTCAGCTGTATTAGCAGAAATGGAAAACTCATTAGAAGGATTGGATGATATGTTTGAAAAAAATATTCAAGTAAGTAAATCCAAACAATTAATATGCAGAGAGAGAAGAAGTAAGAGGTCCAGACAAGAAGAGCTAACTTCCAATTAATGGGGATTGAATGGGCAAATAAGATAGAAAGAAATGATCAAAAAGTAAAGAAATATTTTTCAGAACTGAAGGTTATATATTTTTAGCCAGAGCAAGCAAGGGCAAGTATACCTGGCACTTTCAAGGGACAGCAAGGAGGCCAGTGTGGCTAGACCAGAGTGAATCAAGGGAAAGTGAGAAAAGAGGTCAGAAAATTGATATGGGTGACAAGTAAGCCTGACAAGCTAAAGATTTGGACTTTTACTCCCTGTGAAGTGAGGGATCATTGAAAGGATTTTGAGCTGAGTAATGATGTGATTTGACTTACATATTTTAAAGTTCATTTATTTACTTTGAGTGAGAGATGAGAGAGAGAGAGAGAGAGAGAGAGAGAGAACAAGCTAGGGAGGGGCAGAGAGAGCGAGCAAGAGAGAATCCCAAGCAGGCTCCACACTGCCAATGTGGAGCCAGATGAGGGGCTAGAACTCATGAACACTGAGATCATGACCTGAGTCAGATGCTTAACCGACTGAGCCACCCAGGTGCCCCTGATATGACTTACATTTTTTTTTTAATATTTAGTTTTTGTAAATATTTATTTTTTGAGAAAGGGGGACAGAGCACGAGTGGGGGAGGGGCAGAGAGAGAGGGAGACAGAGAATCTGAAGCAGGCTCCAGGCTCTGAGCTATCAGCACAGAGCCTGATAATGGAGCTTAAATCTGGGAATAGTGTGGGGCACCTGGGTGGCTCAGTCAGTTAAGCGTCCAACTTCAGCTCAAGTCATGATCTCACGGTTTGTGAGTTTGAGCCCCGTGTTGGGCTCTCTGCTGACAGCTTGGAACCTGGAGCCTGCTTCAGATTCCATGTCTCCTTCTCTGTGCCCCTCCCCCACTTGTGCTCTGTCTCTCAAAAATAAATAAATGTAAAAAAAAAAAAAAGAAGAAAGAAAAAAGAAACCTTGGGAATAGTGAGATCATGACCTGAGCCAAAGTTGGACGCTTAACCAACTGAGTCACCCAGGTGCCCCTCGACTTACATTTTTAAAGTTTTTATTTTAAAATTACAGATTTAAAGACTATTGCAGAGACAGTTCAGAGAGTTCCCATGTTCACCCAGTTTCCTCTAATGGATAGATCTTAATTTTACTACAATATTATATTGTACTGTGGGTGTAACCATGAATTTGATGTTTTTTGCATTGTGGTTGTGTATTAGTCTGTTGTTTTACCACATGTGTTGATTAATGTAGCCACAAATAAGATACAGCACTATTTCATCACCATAAAGATCTTCGTTATGCTTCCCCACTGTTATAGTAACACTCCCCACTTTCCCTATGACCATCCCTAATATCTGACAACCAATAATCTTTTTTTCCATTTTTATAATTTTGTTAGAGAGTTTTATATAAATGGAATCGTAACAGTGTATCACATTTTAAAATTAGCTTTTTTTAATTCGGCATAATAATGACCCTGAAGCCCATCCAAGTTGTATGCATCAATAGCTTACCACTTTTGGTATTGGCATGGATGTACCACAGTTTAACTATTTACCTACTGACATACAATATTTGACCTTTTGGGCATTTGGGTTTTTTTTTTTTTTTATTCCGCATAATGCCCTTGAAGTACATACAAGTTTTATATATGAAAAGTTTATTTCCAGTTTTTGGCTATTAAAACTAAAGCTCCTGTGAACATATGTGTACAGGTTTTGCACCAACATCTATTTTCATTTCTTTAGAGTAAATGCCTAGAAGTAGAATTTCTGGGTCATATGATAAGTGTATGTGTAATATTTTAGGAAACTGAAAAACTGTTTTTTGAGGTGAATGTGTACTATTTTATATCCCCACCAGCAATGTATGGTGGATCTACTTTCTCCTCGGTTTTTCCAGTATTTGGCATTGTCATTTTTTATTTTAGCTATTCTAATAGGTGTGTAGAGATACCTCATAATAGTTACAATTTGCGTTTCCCTAGTGGATAATGACCTTGAACATCTTTTCATGTGTTTATTTTCCATCATATATCCTCTTCAATAAAATGTCTCTTCATGTTTTTTGACCATTTTCTAATTGGATTTTTTAATGTGGAGTTGTGGGGGTTCTTCATATATACTAGATATGAGTCCTTATATGAGGTTTGCAAGTATTTTTTGTCTTTAGCTTGCCTTTTAATCCTCTTTTAAGTTTATTTTGAGAGAGAGAGTGTGTGTGCATGTGTGAGTGCAAGCGGGGGAGGGGCAAGGAGAGGAGAGAAAGAATCCCAAGCAGGCTCCACACTGTCAGCACAGCTCCTGATGTGGGGCTTGAACTCACAAACCATGAGATCATGCCCTGAGCTGAAATCAAGAGTTGGATGCTGAACCAACTGAGCCATCCAGGCACCCCATTGCCTTTTAATCCTCTTAACAAGGTCTTACACAGAGTAAAATTTGGTTAAGTCAACTTATCAACTTTTTGTGGACAGGTTTTTGGCATCATGTCTAAAAATTCTTCACCAAGTCCTAGGTCTTGAAGATTTTCCCTATGTTATAAATTTTATAATTTTACATTTTACACATAAATTTATGATCCACTTTGAGTTAATTTCTCTATAAGTTGTGAAGTCTAGGTTGAGGTTCACTTTTTGCCTATAGATATCCAATTGCTCCAGAACATTTTTGTTGAAAACACTATCTTTCCTCCATTAAACTGCTTTTGCACCTTTGCCAAAAAAATGAGTTGGCTTTATTTGTGTGTAGATAGGCATTTCTGGGTTCTCTGTTTTTATGATATATGTGCCCATCTTTTTGCTAAAATCACATAGTCTTGATTACTGTAGCTATGTACACTTTGTTGAAGTCAAGTAGAGTAATTTTTCCTACTTTTTTCCTTTTCCAGAATTGTTTTAGCTATTTTATTAGCTTCTTATTATCTATTACAAATTATCTATCACAGGCTTGGTGGCCCAAAACAACATAAATTTATTTTCTTACAGTTCTGGAGGCCAAAAGCCTGATATCAAGGTGTTGGTATGGTCACCCTCCCTCCAAGAGCTATAGGGGAGAATCCTTCCTTCCCTCTTTTAATTTATGGTGGCTCCAGGTGTTCTTTGGCTTGTGACTGCATAATTCCAATCCTTGCTTCCATCTTCACATGGCCATATCCTTTGTGTCTATGCCATTTCTTCTAAGGACAGTTGTCATTGCATTTAGGGCTCACTCAGATAATCCAGGATGATCTCAAGATCCTTAATCAAATTTGTAAGAATACTTTTACTGAATAAAGTCACATTCACAGATTTGGGGGTTAAGAAGTGAACATATGTTTTGGGGGACCAACATTCAACCCATTTCAGTTATTCTAGTTCCTTTGCCTTTCTATACAAATAGAATAATCTTATCTATGTACCAAAAAAATCTTGCTGGGAGCTTTGATTAGAATTACATTAAATTTCTAGATCATTCTGGGATAAAAAAATATCCTTATTATGGTGAGCCTTTTAATCAACGAACATGGAATGTCTATTTAGATCTTCCTTGATATCTTTCATTAGCATTTTTTAGCTTTCAGCATACAAGTCCTATACATGTTTTGTTAAATTTACATACAAGCACTTTGTTTTTTAGCAATTGCATGTTTTAAATTTATATACTTTATATAATCTTAATTTTATGCTAGTATTTAGAAATACAATTGATTTTTTTCTGTTTATCTTGTATATAAATATAGCCTAGCTGAAGTCACTTTTCAGTGCCAGGAACTGTGTTCAACTGGGTCATTTGTATTCTATCTTCAGTTTCTCTGATTACTTCCTCATTTGTCTTCATTCTGCTGTTGAAGCCATCCACTGTTTTTTTTTTTTAATGCGTATTTATTGAGAGAGAGAGAGAGAACGAGCAGGGGAGGGGCAGAGAGAGAATCCCAATCTCATGAACCATGAGATCATGACCTGAGCCGAAAGCAAGAGTCGGATGCTTAACTGACTGAGCCACCCAGGTGCCCCAAAACTTCTTATATTTTAGTTCTAAAATTTCTATTTGGTTCTCCTTTATATCTTCTATTGCTTTGCTGAGACTTCTAATTTTTTTATTTATTTCAAGTGGGTTTGCAATTGCTTGTTGAAGCATTTTTATTATGGCTCCTTTACAACACTTGCCAGAAGATCCTATCATCTGTGTTATCTTGGTGTTAGCTCTGTTGTCTTTTCTCATTCAATTTGAAATTTTCCTGGTTCTTAGTAGAACGAGTGATTTTTTATTTACATCTGGACATTTTGGGTATTATTTCATGAGTCTGAACCTTAGTTAAATCTTCTGGTTGAGCTGGCCTCTTCTGAGAAGGCTGTGGCAGGGGAAGGTGTGGTGTCACATTACTGCCAGGTGGGGGTGGAAGTCCAAGTTCTCCACTTGGCTTTCTCTGACACCACCTTGGTGGTGGGTGGAGGGAGGTTGGAGACTCTCATCAAAACCCAAAAAGAGTCTAGGCTCAGTCTTTGTTTCTGAGGGTGGGGGGTGGAGCCATAGCTTTTCTATGGTTTGCTGCAGTAGAATAGTCATGGTCTAAAGGTTTTCTGTATTGCCACATTGCCCCTTTTATTAGTCCTTCAGCTAGAGAAAACAGGGTTTTGTCTGCCTCTATTGGTGTTTGAGGATTGCTGGCTTCTCCAGTATCCAGTCCAGGATGTATGAGGCAAAAAGCAAACCAAGGAACTTACCATTGTGTTGTTCCTCAGGCCCAATGCCCTTAGTGATCTGGCTTCTATTTACCATTCAAAGTCTTATGTCTGTTTTATATTGAATATCCAGGGGGTTTATTGCACTTAGTGGCTGGAATAGGAAAAGTTATGTCTTCTCTATCTTCTCTGAAGTCTCCAACATATTTAAAAGATTTCTCTTGATGCTGTATTGAGATTAGGCTATGGCAGGGGGCAGGGGGGATGGAGGCAACAGTGAGATGGGTTAGGAGGCTATTGTAGTAAGAAATGACGCTGGTTCTGGCCAAAGTGGCAGCAGTGGAGATGGTGAGAAGTAGTCAGATTCTGGAAACATTTTGAAGGAAAGCCAAAAGAATTTGCCTACAGCTTGGATATAGATTGAGAAAGATATGAATCAGGGATTGCCCAAGTTTTTGACTTGAGCACCAGGAAGGATGAAGTTGCCATCTACTAATATGAGGGAGGTCAGGGGAGAAGCAGGTTTTGGCTGGGAGCAGGGGGTGGGATCAGGAGTCACATTTTGGATATATTTCCAAGTGAAATTGTTGAGTAGGCAGTTGTATATTATATTCCCCTTTCCCCTTACTTATTCCTTCTGCAACTCCAATTACTCATTTATTAGACCTTCTCAGTGTTTCCCACATATTCTAGCCTCTTACTTTTTTTCCTTTCACTGTGTGTGCCATTTGCTGAGTAATTTCCTAAGATGTCTTCCAGTTAAATTCTCTCTTCAACAGTGTTTAATCTGTTTAATTCATTCATTGAGTATTTAATTTCAATTATTGCATTTTTCATTTCTAGAAATCTGTTTTGGTTCATTTCTTTTCAAATATGCCTATTCTTTCTTTAGTGTTTTGTTCTTTTATGTTATTTTATTTCTTCTTTTATATCCATAATCAATTTTAACATACTTTATTAACTCTATTAGATTCTTCTATTAACTAAAGTTCATGGAGGTTTATTCCTACTGTTTGTTTTATTTGCTCTTGCTTATTGTGAGTTACTTTACGTTCAATTGGGTTTTATATATAAATTCTTGTTCAGCCTGGTTTACAGACATGTTTATATTGAGAGGTGTGGTGTGTTTTTTCCAGATGCCCCAGAGAGACCAATTTTTCTGTTAATTTCACAAGTTGTAGGTTCTGGGACCACATAAGCAGTATAAGCTTGAATCACAAACCCATGTAAAGCTCAGTTACATGATTAATAATTCATATAGGAGAAAAATTTGTCCCCCTTCCAAAGCCTAGGCCAAGACAGACAAGATGCCTCATTGTGTCCATATGCCAGTGGGAAGTCTATTTTAGAAAATGCACCTTTCCATGAGGATATAGATCTTTAAGCACTTTCTTTCTCATCTCGGGTGGTCCATGAGCTTATCTCCTCTCTCTTTTGTGTTAAGACTCAATCCCTTAGATGCTACTCTATATTTCTTGAACTGGGTAATGATTACACAGATGTACACTTTGTGACAATTCCTCAGTCTGTACATTTAGACTTTGTGCCCTACAGAGAAGGGCACTTCTTGGGCACAAAGTCTTTTCATTTCAATTAAAAATTATATAAAATCTAGAAGTATTTAAAACTTGCAACATGTTAATTCTCTCCAAATTGATCTATAGATTTAATGCAATTCCCTTCAAAATACCAGCAAGATATCTGTAGGCACAGAAAAGCTTATTCTAAAATGTATTTATGAAAAGGCATAGGCCCTGGGATAGCTAAACAATGCTGAAAAAGAAGAATAGAGTGGGAGGAATTACCCCACTTGATATTAAGGCTTTCTATATAGCTACAGTAATCAAAATAGTGTGGTACTGGTGGAATTATAGAAACATAAGATCAACAGAATAGAGATTCCAGAAATAGAACCACACAAGTACAGCTACCTGATTTTTGATAAAGGGGAAAAAGGAATTCAATAAAGAAAGCACAATTTTCTTAGCAAGTAATATTGATATAATTGGACATTTTAAGCCAAAAAAAAAAAAAAAACCTTTGACCTAACCATCTTACAGTATACAAAAATTATCTTAAAGTGGATCATAGAGCGGCACCTGGGCAGCTCAGTCAATTGAGCATCCAACTTCGGCTCAGGTCATGATCTTGCAGTTCATGAGTTCAAGCCCTGCGTCGGGGTCTGTGCTGGCAGCTCAGAGCCTGGAGCCTGCTTCGGATTCTGTGTCTCCCTCGTTCTCTGTCCCTCCCCTGCTCACACTCTGTCTCTCTCTCTCTCAAAAGTAAGCATTAAAAAAGATTTAATACAAAATACAAATAAATAAAATTGATCATAAATATAAATGTACAACATAAAACTATAAAACTTTTAGAACATAGGAGAAATTTTTCATGACCTAGGGTTAGTCAAAGAACTCTTAAACAGGACAATTTAAAAAATAGGTAAAATTGATAAAGAAATTGTCAAAATTAAAAAGGGTTCCTCTACAAAAGACACTGATAAGAGAATAAAAGGACAAACTGCAGACTGGGAGAAAATATTTGCAAATTACATATGCAACAAATAATTTATATCCTAAATATATGAAAAGTTCTCAAAGTTCAATTGTAAGAAAACCATAGGCCAACTAAAAATATGAAAAAACTTAAACAGGCTCTTTTTACCAAAGAGGATGTATAGATGGCAAATAAGCACAAGTGGAAGAATTGTGTACAGCCATCTTGTAACTATGAAGAAGTATCCAAAGATAAAGCTAACACACATGAGGGCAGAACTGAGATAATCAGAACCAAAGATCTGATTAAACTGTGCCTGAAATCCACATACATCTAGACTTTGTAAGTACATGAGCTAATAGCCCATGCTTTACTTGGGTTTTCTGTTATTTGTAACTTAAAATATCTTTATGTCTGCCACACTTATTATCAAAGTAAATAATCTTCAAGACTTAACTCCTCTCACCTGCAGGAAATTTTTCATGGCTGCTAAATACTTTCTGCCTTTTTGAGTTCCTCCAGTCTCAAGAGTCTGAGTCATTCATCTTATCTCTCCCTGTTCCCCACTTTCCTCTCCTCTCCATACACACACACACACACACACACACACTGCAAACCCTTGTGGCACTTTTGTGTTTTACCTCAGTTTTTACTCTTTACTGTTATGGCACTAACCCTGGTGCAATGCAACATTCAACATTTGTTAACACTGAATTGTGACTGTCAGTGTTTGTCTCTCCCTGCAAGACTGTTAGCTCCTGAGGGCTTGGCAGTCCCTTGACTCCACTCTTCTCTGCTCCACTGTTACATGCATTGATCCATAAAGATGAGGCTCTGTAGTGGGATAGGAGGAGGCTGAAAGGCATCCATTCAAGCTTATTTACTAATGTTTGTGTACCCCTTATGGTTACCTGCTTTTATGACTTCGCTGGGGAGTAAGCCACTCAGGCTCTGGATCATCTTTCTATTTTCACACATTCCAAATTCTATGCTTTCAAACTCAAGGCCTGCTCCAGAAGGGGGAAGGGCTGTGATTGACCGGGGACACATTTATTATATGGAAATTTTAGCTTAAAAAAGAATCACAAATGTATACTAAACTCTAGTTAATGGCATGCATGCAGATATGCTTAAGGGGAAATATACAGATGTCTAATTTGAAATACATAAAAAATAATATGGGTTGATGGATAGAGGGATGAATAGATGTGTGTGAGAATCAAGTATAGTAACATGCTAATTGTAAAACCTAGATGGTGGATATATGGGTGTTCGTAGAACAATTACTTTGACTTTCTGAAATGTTTGAAAATGTTCATAGTAAAATGTCAGGAGAAAAAGGGCTATGGGTTAACATCTCTGGTATCTTCACAGCCACTGCCTTGCAACTTAACTGGAAACTTGCAACAACCCCTTTCACACTAGCCTCCATACTAACCTGCTCCTATCTCTGCCACCCCAAGGATGATTACCAAAGAAAATATTCTGAAACATAAATTGGACATCCACAGTCCCTGCCAACCTCTTTAGGCTTCATTCCCCAGCACTTGCCATACCTTACTCTAGCCTTTACACCAGCCCAACTCAAGGGCTTATAGTTCCACCCATACACCAGGCTTCCTCCACTTTCCACTTCTACTTATGCTAGTCCTTTTGCTTGGAATGCTCTATTCCAACACATTATTCTGCCTTCCCTTGCCTAGTGAATGCCCTTCAACATTCAAATCAGACTTCTCAAAGTCTTTCCTGTTCCTCTGACTGGATTCAGTCTCCTTCATGCTCTCATAGCACCCCACATTTATTTGTAACATAATATTTATCCAGTATGCTGTACTTGGGTTTCCAAGTCTGTGTATTAAACCACATGCTCCTTGAGGATCAAGCCCTCTGATAGCATGCACAGGGCCTAATACAAAGGAAGTTTTGATAAACCACTGTAAAACTGAACCAATATTGAATTCGCATGGATGATAATCTGGCACTTTCCAGCAACTTCGTCATAGACTTAGTTGTACCTCCTCTACAGGACTTTAAGGCGTATCACACCTATTGACTCAGCCATTTTTCTAGGTCTTTCAAACACTTTCATCATGGAACCAACTTGATTTCCTGCCCCAGTTTGGAATATTCTCTCCAATTCCTTTAAAGGCTTACTATTTCTGTAATCTCTATAAGATTATAGGATTTGCTGGGAAAATCTTAAGTGGGTAAATTTACTGATCACTGGAGTGTCAGATATTGAAGTAAGTTCTTTAAAGCTACTGTAATTCCTCCCAACAATTCAATGAGGTAGGGATTATATCTTCATTTTACAGATGATGAAACTAAGTCTAGGAAATATAAAGTAGCCAGCTCAAGATCACATAGGTGGTAAAGATGTAATTCAATCATTGGTCTTTTCAACTTTCAGGAACATCCTCTTTCTACTACAGCCCATTATCTCCAGGCTGGGCCAGGTTCTGAAAAGCCTTGAAACCCAGAAGGTGTAATAAGCAGCAGGAAGTCTCAAATGTTCTTGTACAGGAGGGGATGATGAAAAGAGGCCTTTGGGGAGGTAACATTGAAAAGTTGTGTATAATAGAATGGAATGTAAGGGAGGCTTGCTGGGCTCCGACAAGGAAAATGTAAAATGGATATTGTGTATCTCTTACCACATTCATTGGTGACTGCTGGCATTGTGTTGTGGTCCTATGGGGAAGGAGAGGGCCTCAAGAGGTAAGCTATTTTGAGTTAAAAAGCTAAAAGGGGGATAAAGGAGTGCAATTTCTGTCTTGTGGGTTGTATGACTGGACAACTCCAGGTGTCTGCCTCCTGGAAATAGCCTAGGATTTCTGCCCTTTATGAGATGTAGAAGTCCAGGAAAAGGCCAGAATTGACTGGACAGTTGAATGAAGGTTACCTTAGGGAAGCAGCTTTCAATGGGGGCACTAGAAGATGAGATGGTGCCCTCTCCATCCCTCCTTCAGTAACATCCTCACTGGTCTGACTTCATCTCACTTCCTCCTAATCCACTCCTGAGGGATGTTTTTTAAAAGCAAGTTAGATCATGCCATTTTCTGCTTAAACCCTATCATTTTAATGGTTCTCTATCATTCATGGGATACAGTTAAGTCTTTTGACTAACATCAAAATTACATATCCTCCACTATCTGAGGTTTAAAGATAAACATCACACCTAAAACTAATCAACTTTGATCATGTCTTCCCGAACTAGACATGCCCTCTTGGAGATTATTCATGATTCCCCAGGTGAAAGTCACAGCTGTAGTTATACCAAATTGCTTGTCCCCTATATGCACATGGGTGCTCCCTTCTGACTTTATTCATGCTGTTGCCTTGGCTTGGACAACTCTTCCTACTGTTCTCCACCTGACTGGCTACTTTTCATCCTTAAGTTCAGGAATCACCCCTGACAAGATTTACCTGCTTTCTGAACACCCTGCTTCCCCAGGACAGATTCCCTAACTAGCATCTTGTGCTCATCTCTGGTGCCCTTCTGATCTACTCAGTTTAGTGGAGGGCAAGTGCCATTTCAGTCAACTTGACATGAACAGGGTCCTGATGGAAAGGGAAGGGCCTGTGTACCTGAGGCAGGGAACACAACATGAACAAGCAGAATTGGGGATCTGTACTCAGGACAGGTCAGGTCTAAGAAGATTCGGTTTGGGAATCAACAGCATCCAGAAAGTTTGGGGATGACCATACTTCTAGAGGGCTTCATAGTTGAAATAATTCCATCTAGACAATGTAGAAACTGAGATCCAGACAAGCAATCTCCCCCAAATTATTTGGTTATTGAGAAGGCAGGTTCTTAGTGACAAGTCCTGTGTACTTTTCCACTCCATAGAGGAAAAACTGAAGTTGGGTGCTTGTTTTCCTCCTAATTTTTTGACAGGATCCTCTCATCTTCTGGCACCTCCTGTCTGGATGAGAGGTAAGGTAACCAAGACTCTAGCTTATCCTTAAGCTGATGACAAAGAGAACCCAACCCACCATTCCTGCAAAGGCTCTGAAATCCCTCCCCTCTTTCCTATTGCATTTCTACCACAAGACACAGTTCCCCATGCCCCAGACAAGAACCTTTCCTCCATAGATCCTAATACCAACATTCAGATTGAAAGAGCTAGAGGAGGCTATCCAGCCAGTAGATGCCAAACACAGAGTCACCCCAGACGCACAGTAGCAGAATCTCTAGGACGAAGAAATTCTCTGGGGCACCTGGGTGGCTCAGTTGGTTAAGCATCCAACTTCAGCTCAGGTTATGATCCCTCGACTCATGGGTTCAAGCCCCACATCAGGTTGTGTGCTGTCAGCTCAGAACCTAGAGCCTGCTTCAAATTCTGTGTCTCCATTTCTCTCTGCCCCTCCCCTGCTTGCAGTCTGTCTCCGTCTCTCTCTCTCAAAAATAAACATTAAAAAGAAAGAAATTCTCATTGGGTCCAAAGTCCTTTTACAATGACTCTCAGACAGGAAGCAGCCTGCCCTGAGTCACAGAGTCAGGGTGGTAGTAGATTTGGAACTGATGCTCCTGACATTATCCCTTGGGCTCTCTTCAAGACACAATTCCCAATGCTGCATTTTGCACACAACAGGTGCTCAATAAACATCTGTTGGGTCATTGATGTGCAAAAGATTTTCTAACATGGTGAGGGGGAAGAACATGAGTTTTGGAGTTAGGCAGATCCTGCTGTGGAAGACCACTGGCAAATTTCAATCTCCTTCACTGTAAACAGGACTAACAACTATCTCCCAACGTTGTCAGTGAGCATTAAATGAGATATCCTAAGTAAAACCCCTAGCCCAATGCCTGGCACAGAAAAGGCACTTAATAAATTGTAGTGGTTATCAGTGAGAGGTGGTACTGTGATAAGAACACAGACTCTGGAACCAGGCTGGCCCCACAACTTAAGATGTTTGATGCTAGAAGGTTTCTTCGCCTCTGTTTTCTGATCAGTAGGATGAGGACATCAGTGAGGATTAAATGAATCAATATACATAGAACACTAAGAGAAGTGTCTAGCACAAGGAAATGATCATGATGTGTTAGCTCTAATAATTCTATCTTATCCCTTGCACTGGACCTAAACACAGTAATCAAGTTCAGCCTGGAGGAGCATGTCAGATAAAGAGAGAGGGAAGAAAAACAAAACACCAAAATTCCATATTCAAAGACAATACAGGTGTAGCCACTAAGAACAGCCCATGGAAGATATGGAAAGCCTTCCCAACAAACTTGTCAGGCCACTTTGAATTGTTGCCTCTTTCTTTTCTGCTCACTGTACTTCTGGTTATGTTTCTAATGTGTCAATTGTGTCTCTCATGAAAGCTGGGATTCTGTCCCCTCCCCACCTCAGGTGTAAGGTTGGGCACCAAGGAAGTGCTGAGTTCACAAAAGGGAGAGAAAGAGAAAATGTAAAGAGAAGGCGGCACTCCTGGACCCACCCCACCACCCACCACCACCACTACCACCACAAAAGAATGCCAAGCAAAGCATTTGCCAAGATAAATCACTTTTATCTATATAGGAAAGGGAGGATCTAAAAAAAATATAAATTACATTAGTAACACAACATAAGAAAAAAACAGGGGAAAAAACAACAGAGAAGTCTGTATGATGCTATTCTAACCTGTTTATAAAAAGGCCCTGCATCAGAAATTCACAATCCTACCCACTTCTAAAAATATATTTAGACATGTACAGAAGCGGTGGGCTTGTTTTTAAATTGTTTGCTTTTCTGTAAAAATATATTAAAGGTGAATAGAAATCCTCTCTCCCTGCCCCCTATCCAACCCCCAGCTCTGTGCTAGGGACTGGATACCAGAGGTTAACTCTCACCATGTTCTACACCTTAGTTACTACCACTCCAACCCCTCCCCAACTCACTTCACTTAGAACCTGAAACATTAAACAAAAAGAAAAAAAAAGAAAAAGCACACTAGCCTCTTTGGAAAAGCATAACTCTGAGGGTAAACTTGCTTTTCATTTAAAACACAAAACAACATACAGGAGACTCTGAGAGCCCAACTAAACTAAATGGAAACCCAGTCAAATGGAAGTTGGGTTTCAGCTCCACAGAAACTTATAACAAAGAAACAGAGGGGAAAGAGGCCTGGAACCAGGGGGATTTGCTAGCAATTAGCTGCCTTTGAAATATCAAGGGGGGAGGGTGTTAATGGGCAGAAGGGCTGGGGTCCTGGTCTTTGTTACAGCAGTCAGGCAGGGCCTAGTCAGGCAGTTGCCTACACAGGGACACAAACTGTTCCTCCTTCCCTCCTCTCACTACTCTCTGCTGCCTTGAAATCCCCAAGAAGAGCAAAGCTGGGTGGAAATAGAGGGGAGGGGAGTGGGGACCTCACGTTCTGGGGTGGGGGGAGGTAGCCAGGCTTTTTGCCTTTGGTGTGACTAGATGGAGGACTGCATGGCCCCTGGGGTCCCCAAAATAAAAAAAAGGAACGGGGTTAAGGGGCCCCTGATTCCAAATGAGAGTAGATGTGGGGCTGTAGAGAAAAGAAAGAAACTGGAGACACAAAGACAACAAGGGCAGCCTCACATACTCCCATAGCCTGCAATGGTAGCTATTAAATTCCCCAGAAGCACTGGGCAAACTGGGGTGAGGTCAAAGTGGGGAGTAGAGGACAAGGATGCACTCCACTTGGGCAGTACCAAAATGGAGGGAGTGGGGCATTATCCATCCAGTCCAGGTTGCCAGAGAGGCGGGACAAACTGAGGTGGAGGGAGACAGTGGAGGAGGAGGGGTTGGGCACTGTCTGGACAATAGAGACATCCACAAAGGGAAGACAGGGAGGGGAGGATCAGATGATCTGCTCCTTTACAGATGGGCATCTCCTCTCCCAGGTTCAGGCTCTCGAATAGCCCATCTGTACTCTGCTTGAGCATTGACCTGATGTCTGGGAGCACAAAGGCCCAGAAGCGAAGATGTGAGTTCTGAGGTCTTCTTTAGACCAAGACCTTAGGTGGGGAAAGGAGGGAGGCTCCTGATGGAGAACCCAGAGGTGAGCTGTCCTGTCACATCCTTTCCAGAAGGTCCAGGCTGTGCTCTGTGGTACAGGTGAAGAGAGCAGGCTGTACGTAGGGCCAGAGTTATCTGCTTCAGTGGTAGGAACTTTCAGACTGTTGGAAGATCACCTGTTGGGGCCCAGCTATAGCCACATGGATAATGTTCTGCAGGACCTCAAAATCCAGGCAAATCCCTGAAGCTCACCCTGGGACAGGGGACCTCATCTGTAGCCACCCAAAAGTAGCTTCCTCCAATGGGCTACAAAGTCATGGTCAAAGGCTTGGGTATTGGTCCTCTCCCCACCTTTAGACATGACAGAAATCTCTCTTCTTCCCAAAGATGAATGAAGTCAGCCCACAGCCTTTCTAGTCCACCTCTGGAAATGGCTTCTACTGGGGCAATAAGGAGACTCCAGGCCCTCTTCTTTATTTTCATGATGCATTTGGCAAGAGGGGAAAGAGGCTAGACCCTTCTCCCAGGAACGAATCTGGAATGGGATATGTCCACTTGGCTGGGGGGCAGAAGGGGAAGAACATATGGGCAAAGGTGGACAGGCTTCTGCAGACAGGGCTGGAGTTGTGGGAAGTGTTGAGCACTGGGAACTCCATAATCAGGGAAATAGCAAGGGGCCCAGGCTCACTTTGTTTCTCTTCATCCTGCCTCCTAGCTCTAAGTGGGGATGCGAGTATAGGGCAGATAAGGCTGGTAAAAAAGAAACGGGTTGAAGCAGCAGAAGAAGGTTCTGGTCAGCCAGAAACCTCTCCCATTTACCTGCTAGTCAGAGGTATGGAGAAGGAAGGCAGGATGCTCTAGTGGAAGTAGAAAAGGGAGTTAGGGGAGTTGGTGAAGGGGCCCTTTGGGGAGTCCGTGCCTTTGGTCAGTTCCAAGAAAGCAGGACAATGCGCCTCAGCACCTTGTCCGGGGCAGATAGGATCCAGGAGTGCCCCGAGAGTTGACGATGGAGAAGGCAATGGGGGTGAAGGGGTGAGGGGCAGGACACTAGGGGGCTCACAGAAGTAGTTTGCCATTTCTGTGGATTTTCAGGATACGGCCAAGTCTCTGCTTAGCTGTGGCCAGGCCCTTTTTAGGACGCTTTCCTGTGGGGAAAAGAGAGGTAAGCAAAGGCTATGGCAAGGGCTTCAGCAACAAGTCCAGCACCATCTATATTTGTTCTACCCCCCTCCTCTGTTCCTTTGCCCACAGAGTGTCCCCATTCTTATACTGGCTCCAGGCACATCTTGGGCAAGAGGCCCTTCTTAACTACTTCCATCATGCCTTGGCGCTTCCTCCTATGACCTCCTGTAGCAGCTATCTACTCCCTGATTAGCCTGTCTGTTTCCTTTTCCTCATTGATTTATTTGGTCCCAATCATTTTCCTTCCTAAATTCTGCAGGGATGTGGTAATGCCTCCCTGTCCTCTTATCCTGACCATGGAGACTGGACAAGTGCCTGGTTAGTGATTATAGCTCAGTGTCCTGAAAGGTGGCATTCCCACGGCCTTGTTTCATTAGCAACCCTCATCGTCATCATCCAATGCCACACTGACTTCACCACCCTTGAGCTGCATACTCTAGGGACTGGGCTTTGAAGGCCAAAGTGAGGAAAAAGAGAGCTTGAGTCATGCCCCCCCATTGCCTCTTCCTCTCTCTCCCCACATCAAATCACTTCCCATGTCCACTGTGACCTCCTCCATATTTGATCAATTTATCTTCTCCCTCTTCTTTTTTTTTTTTTTTTTTAATCTTCTCCCTCTTCATTCCCTCTGCTATAGCCCCAGCTTCTCTTCACTGCAGCCTGAAACCTGTGTATATGTCTCCTCCCTAGACTTCTCACCCACTGCCCACCTTCCACTCTGGTCATCAGAAGGCTCTTTCTAAACCCACATCTGAAATGCCCCTGTTTAACATCAGTTAACGTCCCTTCATTGCCTAAGAGATCACATACAAGCGCCTTAGGTTGACCATCAGTATCCCTCCCAGGTATTCTCATCTACCAGGGTACTTAGGGTTTGGAGCTGGTGACCCTAAGATCCTACTCAGTTCTGCAACCATATGGCAGCTGTACCTTGTCCTGCTTGATTGCTCTGGGAGCCAACTGAAGGGCGCCGCTGGGTCAAGAAGACGCCAGGGGCCATGGGTGTGGTGCTGCGGTTTGCCTGGGCCATACCAAAGGCATTGGGACGAGCAGTATATTCGTGGTCAGCAAGACTTCCTGAGAGGGCCTCTTGTTTAGGCTCAGGAGGAGGCAGGGGCGAGGAGGAGGTGAGAAGCTGGGGTGTAGTCGCCAGAGTTGGGGCTGGCGCTGCCATGCTGAGATTGGACTCTTGAGGTTGAGGCTGCTCTACCTCCTTCAACAAAGGCTTCTTCTTGATGTATTTCTTCTTCTGGGCCTTCTGCAGCTCCTGAAATATAAGCCAAGTGGGAGGGGAAAATTCAGGAGTGGAGAAGAGAGAATTGCCCAAAAAGGAAACTAGACACTGGTAGATATGGTTCTACAACTCTCCCCACCCCAAGTCTAGTCTGGATGTTATGTATACAAAACACACAGACCTTCCATCACCTGAGGTCATCTCTTTGGTACCATCCACCCTTAAGTTATCACTGCCACTAACCAGTACAGTGGTAACAGAAGGGTAAATGAGTTCAGAGACTTGGGTTTTGGTCCTAGCATTGCCATTTATGAGGTGGACTATGGATACTTCTAATAAGAATAGCTACATTTATGTCGGCACCTAAGGCCCTTTATACAGTTGACCCTTGAACAATGTAAGGGTTAGGGTAGTACTAATCTCCCATGCAGGCGAAAATCCACATTTTGACTCCCCAAAAACTTAACTACTAATAGCCTACTGTTGACTGGAAGCCTTACTGATAACATAAACAGTCAATTAACATATATTTTGTATGTTATACATATTATATACTGTATCTTTTGTTTTTTAATATAATTTATTGTCAAATTGGTTTCCATACAACACCCAGTGCTCATCCCAACAAGTGCCCTCCTCAATGCCCATCACCCACCTTCCCCTCTCCCCTATCCACCCTCAGTTTGTTCTCTGTATGTAAGAGTCTCTTATGGTTTGCCTCCCTCCCTCTCTGTTTGTAACTTTTTTTCCCCTTCCCCTCCCCCATGGTCTTCTGTTAAGTTTCTCAAGATCCACATAGGAGTGAAAACATATGCTCTCTGTCTTTCTCTGACTGACTTACAATAAAGGCAGAGAAAAGAAAATATCAGGAAAATCCTAAGGAAGAGAAAATACATTTACAGTACTACACTAAAAAAAAAAAAAATCTACGTATAAGTGGACCTGTGCAGTTCAAACCTGTGTTTGAAGGGCCAACAGTCTGCTTAACTTCATTTAATCCTCAGAGTAGCCCTGAGAAGGAAAATCCCTCAGTTTATAGAAGAGAAAACTGAGGTGCAGGGATATTAAGTAGTTTGAGCCCAAAGCCTCACAGGTGAAGAACTGCTGGGTCCAGGATTCAGCCAGGTCTATCTGAATACCCACCCTGTACACTTCTCAAAAAGGAACTCTGAGAGTGAAAGAGGAGTAGCTTTGGAATAAAATAAAATTTTTAAAAAAACAAAGAAAAACAAAAACAAAAAAAACCCCAAACAAACAAAAACTGGGGCTCAAATATAGGCTTGTGCTCCCTGAGTGGGATGACCTCATCAAGTTACTAACCTTTGTGAATCTCAATCGCCTCATCTGTAAAATGGGCCAAATAAATCTGTTTTTCAGGGTTGTCAGAGATTAAATAAAATAATGATGTAAAAACACATAGCACATAGTAGGTACTCAGCAAGTGGTGAACTATTGCTCTATCTTCATATCTTACAAGGTTTCTCTTATTTTTGCTGGTCTTTTAATAGAGGACTTGGCAATCCTTCAGGCCACTAGGTCTTAAAACCTCAATTCTGGATGGGAGAGATGAATAAGAAGTTATGGCACCTCTCCCAACATCTTGGATTTCATCCATCCATTGCTCTATGGAGCTACTATCCACTGTGTAGTGGGTACCTGTAGAGTGGGCATCTGGAGCCCTGAGAACCTGGAAAGGTGGTGCTGAGAGCATGTGAACGACTTCACCTTCTGAAATGCTACACAGCCTCACAGACCAACTCAGTGATTACATTTCTTTGCCTTGGCAGCACGGGCCTACTCCTGCCAGGCTGTGGCTACAATAGGAATTTCTGGGGGATAAGAATAATAATATTAGTAATACAGGCCAGGTACTTTTCTACAATTTAACTCACTTAATACTCAGAAGAAGTATGAGAAGAAAGAATTAAAATCACATTTTGAGAAGAAACTGTGGCACAGAGAGATTAAGTCATTTTCCCAAGGTTATAGGACCAATATGTGACCAAGCTGGGATTCAGACCTAAGCCACTGGGCTTCAGAATCACTTTTCTCAGCCATACTGCTATTCCACCCATACCAGAAACTGCATTTCTGCCCCCATTTCTCTCATCTGAATCCAGAGATTATCTATTCACACCTAGATCAAATAGCTGAAATTTTTCTACCTTTGCTGCCAATCTCCTCATGTAATTCATCCAGATGAATTACAGAAGACTAGACTGTTTTATGACAGGATCACTTACACTTGCCAATTTCCTTGCTCAGAAGCCTGTTAGCAGGTCTTCACCCAAGTTCAAACTTCCCAATCTGACATTCATGGTCTTCTACAGTCTGGCCATTCATCCCTATCCAACCCATAATGATTACACTGAGAAGCTAAAACGTCTATAGTACTTACTCTGTGACAAGTGCCATGCTCTGAGCTTTTCCATATATTACCTCATCTAATCCTCAAAGTTTATGAGGAAACTGAGGCATAGAGAAATTAAGTAACTTGCTAAAGTGGTAGAGTGAAGATTCAAAGTCAGGCAGGCTAGTTCTACAATCCATTTTTTAATCTGAATTTATCTTACCCTATTCCCTATGAAGCCTCCAATCCAGAAAAGATCTACTCATTTATTTATTCATCCATCCATTCCTTCATTCATTCACCCAACACTGACTAAACACATGTTTAGTATAGTGGGGATACCAAATTAAATTAGATATATCCCCACCCTTCAGGCACTTACAGTTTAATAAGGAACACAGAAAAGCACACTTATGACTGTTAAGAGAGAATGCTACAGAAGCACAGAAGACTACTGTAATAAATTGGTGGTAGGTGGTATGAAGGTGTGTTAGGTAAGGCATCCGAAAGGGATAATTCCCAGTGGGCAGAGGAACAACCTGTGCAAAGGCAGAGGCATGAGACACTGTGATACACGCTAAGTGAACTTCAAGTATCATGGTACAATAGTATAGCTGGTGTGAAGGGCATGTATGAGGGGCTGGTAGGAGGTTAGGGAGGAGAGGTGACCAGAGAACAAATTAAGAGGGCCTTGTGTGCTTTGCTAAGGATTTCCCTTCTCCTGGAATGCCTTTCTGTTCCTTCCAAAAGCTCAGCCTGCAAAACGCCTCCCAGATTCAAATCCTCTTCTTTCAAGTCATACCTCATCAACCGAAACAGAAGTGAGCTCCTTTGAAGGCACTAAAAATAGTTTTCACAGCTTTAATTAATATATCTGTTTATTTAAAGCAGTAGAACACTCCCCTCCCCCACTTTTTTTCCAGATTACATCTAACATGGCACTAGGATATATATAACAGAGAGAAGTTCTGGTCAGAGATGGCCTACCTGCCCTGCTTGGTCTCTGCTAACTCCCAACAACAGCCTCTGAGACATTTCTAAGCAACTCGAGCGCTCCATATAACAGCATATTTAAAACATCATTCTATTAAATTTTATTGAGATAGGATATGATTATTAAATTCTATAAACATTTAACTATTTTATTGAAATAGCAAGTAACATGAAATTTGAAGTTAGAGGATATGAGTTTGAATCTTGTCTCCTCCATTTACTGGCTGTATTATCCTGGACTAGTCACTTAAAGAGAGCCTCATTTTCTTCACCTGTAAAATGATGAAAATATCACCTATTGAACAGGGCTACTGGGCAGATTACATGAGACGTTGTACATGGAAGCCCCTAACATAAAAGCAGATACCCAACAAATGCTCTAAGCAATAGTGTGTGGCATGAAGAGCCAAGAAGATGTTGATAAGGAGAGAACCAGAAAATTCAACTCCAACTGTTCCCAGGGTTGCTGAGCGCAGTATACACATTAGAGAACTTTGTAAACTGTAACCTGCTAGGAGGTCAATTTCATTCTAGTGAAGTGACCCTTTAGGACAAAAACTAGTGGGTGAAGTTTTCTTGGGCAGCAGGGGCTGAAGATTAAGGCAATAATATTTGGCACAGAGGACAAGGAAAGCCTCTCCCCCAAAATCAAAATCCAATACTGGTTGGGTGGCAGAGAACTTGAGTACACTCAGCTAGTAACCTCCTCGGGGTTCCATCTGATGGCAAATGCTCTCATTCAAGGACAGCCCTGGTCCTTCCCACCTAACAGGTTTTTACACACCTAGAAAGGCAAGTGATATCAACAAGAGCTTTTCTCTGGCCCCCTATTTCCTTTCATCCTAAATCATGTCAACTGTGTGATCTGTGGAAGTAGCTTGTCATCGAGTTGGGCTGTGAAGGATATAGGAGGAGCCTAGGATAATGCCATATATAAAGATCAAAGGCTACCCACCCACTCCCCGATGAGACAACAGTGGGAACCTATCAGCCTGAAGGTCTCAGTTTTAAGGCTCTAAGGAAACTGGGGTCAGTAGCAAGGCCACTGCCTAGATGTCAGCACCTACCTGCTGGGCTAGTTTTGCAGCTGCTGCAGCCAAGCCCGTCTCAATGGAAGCTACCCGGGTCCCCTCACGCACAGGACGGTCCTGCTTTGGTAGAGTTGGGGTCACACGGGCTGCAGAGGAAACAGGATGAAAACATTTATCTGAATGTCAACCATATTCCCTACCTCTGAGCCTCCCCAAAGGTGGTCTCACTGGTCCCCCTGCTTATAGCTTTTTAGAAAGTTAGATTTTGTTTCCCATCAGGGAAGAAGCTAATTTACAAATGCTCAAAGAACACAATGCACACACTGATTACAGGGTAAAAGTTAACTTCCCTGAATTGGCATTTAAGGTTGTCCATGGTCTGCTCCTGGCCTACGTACCTCCTCAACCTTATTTCTACATCCATATTCTCAGCTTCTCTAAACAGAATGGCTTATTATACCTCCAGAATAAGTACAGCTCATCCTCTCTCCCTGTGCCTTCATCCTCACCATCCATACTGCCTAGAGTACCCTCTTCCCTTTGTCCCCCACTTCAAAACCTGCCTATCCTTCAAAGGCAAGCTGAAATCAACTTTCTATACAAAACCTCTAGGAACTCTCTGGCTCACACCGACTTCTCCCTCTCCTGAACTTACAATACATACAAGTCACTCAATATATATTATGTACCATCTTGTCTCATTCCCTAACATTGATGTGCTGTTGTGTGTGTTATGTGGTCAACCAAACAGGCTATGAATTCCTGAAGAAGACTGTCTTCTTGTATAACCTTTTTATAGTGCCATAAGAGTCTTGAATCAAAAAATAGTTACTTATCCCACATTTTACATAGGAAGTATACTTCAGGATAACCAAATGGCCCCAGATGATGAAGGCGAACTCTTCTTTATAGAAGAATGCCAGCTAATAAATGGAATGACAGAATTAGAAAATCACAGGTTTGCAAGGCCTAATAAAACAATTGATTCTAGGGCACTGGATATTCACACAGTACCTAAGTATTACCTCACATACTACTTGTAGTCTCAAGAAGGAAAAAAACTAGCTTTATGACAGTAAGATCCTATCACCCCCTTAACTAAGCATATTTTTTTATTAAAAAAATCTTTTTTAATGTTTATTTATTTTGAGGGAGAGAGAGAGACAGAATATGAGCAGGGGAGGGTCAGAGAGAGAGGGAGACACAGAATCCGGAGAGGGCTCCAGGTTCCAACCTGTCAGCACAGCGCCTGATGCGGGGCTCGAACCCACAAACCGCAAGATCATGACCTGAGCTGAAGACGGACGCTTAACTGACTGAGCCACCCAGGCGCCCCCCCCCCCCTTAGGTAAGTATTAACCTGATTGTTACTAATAGTGAGACAGCTGACTTCATGTGCCTCCTGATACAGTGCAATATGAAATTCACAGCATCACCTGGGAAGTAGTTTTGCCAAAGACCTAAAATCAAGTAAGTGGTTCATATTACTTCCAGTTTTTAAGAAATGAAGAGATAAGACAACAAGTTAAATGACAACATGAGAAAACAATCAGACATTCTACAAGATAACTGGCCTGTTTCATTAAAAAGACAATGTCACAAGGAAACAAACAAATCTAGAAGGTGGGATGTGTTACAATTACACTAGCTTTTACAATAATCAACAGCATAAAACAAAAAAGGGGGAATGCTCTAGGTTAAGAAAGACTCAAAAGGTA
Organism: Leopardus geoffroyi; assembly: GCF_018350155.1. Lineage (NCBI taxonomy): Eukaryota > Metazoa > Chordata > Mammalia > Carnivora > Felidae > Leopardus > Leopardus geoffroyi. Next base: position 46,974,762 of record NC_059343.1, read on the forward strand.
TGACAGCCAAATACTTTGTGAACTCTGTTAGATCCTGATTTAAACAAATCCACTGTAAAAATACCTTTTTTGGTTAGACAATTGAGGAAAATTGATTATGGACTTAGTATTAGATCATGGATAGGAATTATCACATTATTAATTTTGTTATGTATGATAATAGGATTATGGTTATATGAGAAAATGTATTTTTTTAGAGATGCTTATTAAAGTACATTGGAAGTGAGGAATGACACAATATTTAGGATCTGCTTTAAAGCACTGACAATTTTGATAAAAAGAAAATAGATGAATCAAACATAGCAAAATCTTGGTAACTGTTGATTCTTAGTGGTGGGTGTATGGGAATTTATTGTACTATTCTATTTTTAATTAAAGAAAAAAGTCAGTGTCAAAGGAAAAAAAAGAGGTGGTGGTGGTTATTGACCTAGATGTAAAGATTCCTTGGTTAGCTATTATTATTATTATAAAAAAAGACTTTCCGTATAAGCAGTATGCAGATTACAGAATAAGCAATTCAAAAGGCTGAAGTCCTCTCTTTATAAAGGTGACATTTGTTTAAAAATGATGTGAAGCAAATGTAGCAAAAATGTTAATGTGCAATTTTGGTTATAGATTCTTGGATATATTTTATATTGTTCTCTATAGTTTTGTTATGTGTGGTGGTTTTAAAACAAGGCCTCAAATTCTTTGACATTGTTCCTATTGATAGGTGAGGTCTTATGTTCCCTCCCATTGAATTTCAGCAGGCTTATTTGTAGCCTATAGAATGTGGTGAAGGTAACACTGCCTGACTTCCCAGGCTAGGTCAGAAAAGGCAATTTCAGTTTCTGCATTGCTTGCTAGAACACACACTTTGAGCCCTGAGCAGGCATGGAAGAAGTTCGATTGCCTTGAGGCCACCAGGCAATGAGGAAGCTAGTCACATGGAGAGGCCACATGTTGGCACTATGCTTGGCAGTTCTAGTCCTTGAGTCTTCCCAGCCTAGGCACCAGATATGTAAGTTAGTGACACCTCAGATGATTCAAACTCTTGGCCATCAAGAAACCCCCTCAGCTTTCTAATTTTCCCAGATAAGGCCCCATACTATATGGAGTAGAGACAAGCTACCCTTACTGTACCCTTTCCAAATGCCTGACCTGTATAATACATGAGAAAGTTCTTGTTTTAAGCTGGAAAAAAAAAACCCTCCTTCAGTGAACCTGGATTTTGAGGAAAAAATACTATAAAAGACATTTTGTGGGGCACAGTGGAGAAAATTTAATGATGGACTGGGTATTAGACGATCTTAAGGAATTATTAACTGTTAAGTACAACAAAGGTAGTATGGTTACATAGGAGGGTGTCCTTAGGCGATACTGAAGTATTAAGGGGTAAAATATCATGTTATGCACACTACTTTGAAGTGGCTCAGCAAAAGCTAGAAGATAAATGAATAAAGCAAATACAGCAAAATATACTGAGAATATAGGTGTTTGTGTACTATCTTTCTACATTTATGTATGTTTGAAATCTGTCATCATAAAAAATTTTAAATGACTGAGACTAAGAGATTATAACAACCCAATGAAATGTTTAGTCTTTGAAAACATCCTGATTTGAATACACAAATTATAAGATACTTTTGGTACAACGGGGGGGGGGGGGGGTATTTGAATAAGGATTTGGTATTAAATGACGTTAGAAAATAAATGTTATTTGACTTAGGTGTCATAAAATGGTACCATGGTTATAGAAGAAAATGTCATTTTCATAGCAAAGCATACTGAACTATTTGGTATGTCATGATGGATGGCAATAGCAAGAATGACAAAGTTAAGGACTTCCAAAAACACACTCCTGAATTAAGACAATGAAAAACTGGTAATTGTCAGAAAAAAACTTTTTCAGAACTCTGGATAATTAGCTAAAGGCTTACAGCAACCCTCTAGTGAATTCTAGTAGGGAAGTGAAGACTGTGAAACGGGTGAGAAGGACACTTTTTTTGTATATCCACATGTACTTTTTGCCCTCCTGGAGTTTATACAATTATTATTATCTTTTAATGTTTATTTATTTATTTTTGAGAGAGCACACAAGTGGGGAAGGGGCAGAGTGTGGGGGAGACAGATGATCTGAAGCAGGCTCTGTGCTGATAGCAGAGAGCCCGATGCAGGGCTTGAACTCATGAACCGTTGAGATCATGACCTGAGCTGAAGTCAGACACTTAACTGACTGAGCCACCCAAATGCCTACCCTTTTGGGCATCGTCAGAGATCCATCGTCGGTAAATAATCAGAGACACCAACACATATAAAGATGTTCACCTCAAATATTACTAATTGTGAAAATGTGGCAATAGGCTAAATGCCTCACGTTAAAGAGAAGTTAGGTAAACAAGGTATATCCACAGAATAGAATATTTTGTAGCCATTAAAATACTTATAAAGAATGGCATAAGGACATGCGTATGAAATAATATTGATTTAAAAGGCCAGGTATATTTACTGGTTTTCAACTTTTACAGTCAACCGCTAGTTACTATAGAGTATTTATCACAAGAAAATGTAAATGCTAACAACCTTGACAATGTAAACAAAAATGTGTAGTTCATGAGAAGTGGGAAGCAGGAAGGAGTACTAATGTCTGTATCTTAGAAAGTGGAGGGGCGCCTGGGTGGCGCAGTCGGTTGAGCGTCCGACTTCAGCCAGGTCACGATCTCGCGATCCGTGAGTTCGAGCCCCGCGTCGGGCTCTGGGCTGATGGCTCAGAGCCTGGAGCCTGTTTCCGATTCTGTGTCTCCCTCTCTCTCTGCCCCTCCCCTGTTCATGCTCTGTCTCTCTCTGTCCCAAAAATAAATAAATGTTGAAAAAAAAAATTAAAAAAAAAAAAAAAGAAAGTGGATAATCAAGACAGACTGACAGAAGCTGAGAGACAGAGAAATAGAGACTAAGTTGGTACATCAAGAAATGGTGGTATAAATAAACCCTATTATCTTGAATTTTGGAGGTAACAACCAGAAAAAAAAAACTATGAGGTTGCTTCTCAGGCACAGGATTGGAAGTGGGGAAAGCAGGGGCAAAGACTACTGCATTTCATCCTAAACTCCTCTGTACTATTTGCTACCAAATATACACATTAATTTGATTAAAAGGCCAAAAAAAACTTAAAGCAGGATATAGGCTTGTCTCTACACAGTGTAATTTTAACCATAAAAAGAAATACATAGGAAAAACAGACTTGAAAGAAACGTGTCAAAACACTAACACAGTGGTTCCTTCCGGGTAACTGGATCATGGGTGGTTTCTTCTTTACACTTTCCTCTATTTTCCGTATTTTCCCACTTTTCTATTTTGCTAATCAGCCAGAAACTATATGAAAAAATACAATCAGAAAATAGGACTTAAAAAAGAAAAAAGTAACATTTGCTGACTGGCTCACTAAGAGAACACTTCCTAGGATTACTCTGCCACCCTTGTCCCCCAACCCCAAGCCAACAGCAGAAAGGCCAAATAAGGATGGGTGGGGCCAGCAGGATCTTTATTTCCTGGGGAACCATGGGTAACTGAGATGCCAGCACCCTCTGTGAAAGACTGCTGCAGTAATGGCTTTCAATTTGCTCTCATCTCCCTGTAGCATAGGAGGATTCTGCAGCTGTCTCTCTCTCTCTCCTCTCTCTTGAGATGTAATGTATTTCTCCAACCCTGGAATTGAGGCTTGACTATGTAACTTGCTTTGGCCAGTGGGACAATTGAAAACATGACACAGGCTGAGGCTTGAAAAGTGCTGGTAAGCTGGGGCTTTCCTTCTCTTACTACTGGACATGCTTCTGCTATCCTGTGAAAAAGCTCAGGCTGGCTTCCTGGTAGACCAGGAGAGACCACATGGAGAGAGGCCCTAGCCACCCCAAATTAGGTCAAGACCCCTGAGGAAGATCTTTTTAGACCATCCAGCCCCAGCCAAGCCAGTCCAGACTAGGACAATAGCTTAGCCAACCTACAGAATCATGAGAAATGATCAGCCATTATTGTTCTGAGCCGCTAAGTTTTGGGTAATTTAATAAGCAGCAAAAGCTAACTGACACAACCTCCACTGTGAAAACCACGGAACCAATGAGATGAATAAAATTACCCTCTAAATTCCATGTTCAACTCAATGACCATTCTTTTTTCCTTCCTCAGAGCTGGCCTCTCAGCCAGTATAGGTGACAGTCTAAGGAGTCTTGGGCCTTGTGGAGTTAGGCAGTCAGCAGAATTTCCTTCATTTGACAACATTATTTATTACCAAAGGTCTGGGATGACAGTAGCAGAATGTTCTCAGAAGTCTGAGACTGCTTGTTGGAATACGCTCAAGATCTTTTTTTGGAAGTTTATTTATTTATAATGAAAGAGAAAGTGTGCACAAGAGCATGAGTGGGGGAGGGGCAGAGAGAGGGAGAGAGAGAGAATCCCAAGCAGGCTCTGCACTGTCAGCACAGAACCCTATGTGGGTCTGGAACTCACAAACCTCGAGATTGTGACCTGTGCCAAAGTCAAAGTTGAATGCTTAACCAACTGAGCCACCCAGGTGTCCCTCAAGGTATTCTTTTCACTTCAAGCCATATAATATCAGAAGCAACATGGTTCGTTACCTCTGGCTATGCTGAGCTGAGTGCATGAAATGTGTCTTATCGATCATTTTTACTCCAGCCCCTAACACGGTACCTGGCACACAGGTGGTAATCAACAAATGTTTACTGAATAAACAAATGAATGACTGAATCATGTCTCCTTATGTTAAATATCCCAACTACCCCCAGCCTATTTTCCCCAAACCATACCTACAGAGTTTAAGGACAGAATACTGGATCACCTTTAGGACTCCATGGAGCATCATCTGAATTTTTCTTTTTCTTGGGTCGAGATTTCAAAGCAGGGTCATCATCGTCAGACTCCAGGGAAGGATAAACTGCAGTGAAAGGGAAAAGCAGGGTAAACTGAGATTTCGTCCAGAAGGGTAAAGACAGATGGATACCTACATTTCAACTCCTCCCACTCCTACCAGTAGACCCTTTACTTAATTCATATACAAAGGCAGGAACCCCTGAATGTGCCACATATTTTTCATGTCTTTCTACCTTTGTACTTTTGCTGCAAATGTCCTTCTCCAAGCATCACCTAATTCTGATTCACTCTCAACATCCATTTAGTGAGCAACCTCATGAGTTACTTTACTGACCCTGCAAAATTCAGCTCCAGATTCACTACCTAAAGAAGCCTTCCTTGTTCTCCCAGTCTGATTGAAATGCTTCCTCAACTCTCCAGAGCATCCTGGGTATACCTCTACTGGAGTTACTTGTTATACAGCATTTAAGAGTTGATAAGTAAATAGGTCACCCCTGATTTACCCTGAGGACAGGGATATGTATTATTTGATTTCAAACTAAGGGAGCCTAACAATGCAGAGTGGGCAATCAATAAGTGTTGGCTGAAATGGAAAAAGAAATGCTATGCACATTATTTACAGAAAGGGAATAAAAAGACCATCTGGGCTGAGTGGCAACTGAACTGGCAACAAGATTACTGGAAATGAATTATCTGAATGACAAAACACACATATACAAGTATCTCATCCTATACACATACATACAAACATCCAGTTTTATCATACTCTCCTCATAAACCACATGTAACACCTATAGGATTTAATGGGAAAATGGTCTAGATAGATCCTACTGAAGTCAACTCTGTTACTACTGCTGCTAAACCTAAAAGAGAAGCAAAGTGAGAGTGAAACTTCTTCCTAATGATCCTACTCCCACTTCTTCTAATGACCAGCTTCAAATTTCTCTGGAATTCTACTTCATCAGAGGAATCCAGTCTTGTACTTCCTTCTAGTGGGACCTCTTTTTTTTTGTAACTACATGAGATCATGGATGTTAACTAAGTATACTGTGGTAATTATTTCACAATATATGTAAGCCAAGTCTGTATACTGTATATGGTATACTTTATACAATTCTGTATGTCAATTATTTCTTAATAAAACTTAAAAAAAAGAAAAAAAGGATTTTTTAAAAAATTGTGTGAAAGAGAAAATTAAATTCATTTAAGACTTAATGACAAAAATATATTTTCTAGTTCCTAAAAAAGGAAAGTTGATATAATACACACATTAATAAAATGAAAAGACATGATCATCTCAGTTGACGCAGGAAAAGAATGTGACAAAACCCAACACCCATTCAAGATAAAAAAAACTCAGATAAAAGGGCACTTCCTCAATACAGTAACAGACATTTATGAAAACCCACAACTAACATCATACTCAAAAGTGAAAGGCTAAAACTTTTCCCTGAAGATGAAGAATGAGACAATTATGCCCACTTTCACCACTATTATTCAACATTGTACTAGAAGTTCTATCCAGAACAATTAGGCAAGAAAAAGAAATAAAAGGCATCAAATTAGAAAGGAAGAAATAAAACTCTATTTGCAGATGACTTTATGCTATGTACAGAAAAATCCTAAAGAATCTTCAAAAATCTATTAGAGCTAATAACAGAAATCAGTAAAGTTTAAGGGTCATGAGAGCTAATAACAGAAATCAGTAAAGTTTAAGGATTATGAGATCAATGTAAAAATCAGTTGTGTTTCTAGAAGAACAATATGTAAAGAAAATTAAGAGAACAATTCCATGTACAATAGCATCAAAAAGAATAAAGCAAATAAGAATAAATTTTAATCAAGGAGGTATGAGACTTACATACTGAAAACTATAAAACATTACTGAAAGAAATTAAAGAAGACCTAAATAAATGGAAAACCAGCCTATGTTCATAGATTGGAGTTCTTAATATTGTTAAGATGGCAATAATATCCAAAGCATTCTACAAATTCAATGCAATTCCTATCAAAATACCGATGGCATTTTTTTGCAGAAATGGAAAAGTTGATCCTAAAATTCCAATGGAATTGCAAGGTACCTGGAATTGCCAAAACAATCTTGAAAAAGAATAGAATGATGGAATAAAATTGAGAGTCCAGAAAGAAACCCCAACATCTATAGTCAATTGAATTTCTGACAAGGGTTCCAAGAACATTCTATGGGGACAAGACAGTCTCTTTAAAAGTGAGTGTTATACAAAGAAACATAGTAAAAAACTCATTGACAAATTAAAATCAAATATTAAAAATTATTCAAATAATCCAAATGAGGGGAGGAAATGAGAAAGAAAAACAAAAAGAGAAAACAAATATAAATGACACAATAAAATGGTAAGCCTTCATCTGAACATATCATTAGTTACATTAAACATAAATGGTCTAAAAATAGATAATCAATAAGGATTTTTTAAAACACCATAGAACTCAAGTAAATGGTTACAAAAAAACTCACTTTAAATGAAATCATATAGGTAAGAAATAAAAGAATAGAACAGTAACTTAAATTTCCCCTGAAAAATACCTACCATTGTGTGCATTTTTAATTTGTTGAAATGCCATTGTTTCTTAGTTTATTCAGTACTACATCTGAAATCTGTATGTTTCTGTGTGTAAATCTAACCCATTATTTCTGACTGTGCTAACATTTACCACCCATGACTTCTCCTTTCCCCGAGGGATGGCATCAAGGCCCCCTATTGGAATATTAGCATACCTGTCTCCTGATGGATTTGTGGGAGACATTCTCTGGGCTACATGTTCCACAGTAAGATTTCATGATTAATATTCTTGCCACCAGACTGCACCAGTATGGTCCTGCCACATCCCTGTAAGCACTGAAGTCAAAATTCTAAATTACACTAAGTGATTATGTGGTTGTATCCATTTGCATTTTTCTGCAGATAAGTGAGGTGTACAGCGGTTTCCTGACCTCCAATGAATGAGTCAGTTCAATCTTAGGAGCTTATTTTCCTTTCTTTTTTTCAAACAGTGAATACAGGTTTCCTCTTGGTTCAGTTTAGAGAAATGAGGCCTCATCTTATTCTAAATTATTTCAGTGAATAGCAGTGAGAACAGATTCAAGTTTTTTTTCTCTTAATTCTGTATGGATGTGAATCAAATATCACTTGGGAACCAAATATAAAGGATACAGGCTGAGTTCTGGGTCATGGTAAAAATAAATGAATCAATGAATAAATGAATGAATACATAAATAAAAAGGAAGAAAGGAAGAAAATGATATAACATACCATTAATTAAAGAAAGCTGGATTAACTATATTATCAGACAAAGTAACTTCAGATCAAGAAAAATTACCTGGAACATAAAGGGAACTAACATAATGACAAGAGGTTGAACTCAATAAGAAGGCATAACAATCTTAAATGTAGATGCACCTAACAGCAGAGCTTCCAAGTACATGAAGTAGAAACTTATGGAACTAAAAAGGGATATAGACAAATCCTTAATTATAATTGGGAGACTTCAACACTTCTCTCTCAGTAATTGATACAAGTACACAGAAAATCAGCAAAGATATAGAACATTATCATCAATCAGCTTGATCTAATTGAAACTTTTAGAACACTCAACCCAACAATAGCTGAATATACATTCTTATCAAGTTCACAGTGCAAAATTATCAACATAGACTAAATCCTGAGTAATAAAAAAAATCATAGTAAATATTAAATAAAACCAAAAGTAGGTCTTTTGAAAAGATCCATTAACTGATAAAATGCCAGCAAGAATAACAAAGGAAAAAGGACAAGACACAAATTACTAATATCAAGAATAAAAAGGGAGATACTAAAGACATCACAGACACTAAAAGGATACTAGGAGAATACTACAAACAATTCTGTTTGTTTTTTTAAATTTTTTTTTTTCAACGTTTATTTTTTGGGGACAGAGAGAGACAGAGCATGAACGGGGGAGGTGCAGAGAGAGAGGGAGACACAGAATCGGAAACAGGCTCCAGGCTCTGAGCCATCAGCCCAGAGCCTGACGCGGGGCTCGAACTCACGGACCGCGAGATCGTGACCTGGCTGAAGTCGGACGCTTAACCGACTGCGCCACCCAGGCGCCCCAAACAATTCTGTTTGTAGTATTAATACTATTACTACTAGTAATAATACCTACTAAGGAAAATAAAACCATAGTTAAAACTTGAAAAAGAAGTCTCTAGGCACAGATGGTTTCATTTATAAATTCAACTAAACACTTGAAAAAAGAAAAAAAAAACACTAATTCTACACAACCAGTTCCACAAAATAGAAGAGAAGGGAATATTTCCCAGCTCATTGTTTGATGCCAGCATTGCCCTTATACCAAAACTGAAGTCAGAGAGTAAAAAAAAATTACAGACCAGTATCAATCATAAACATAGACACAAAAATCCTCAGTGAAATTCTAGTAATTGAATCGGGTAATATATAAAAAGATTAATATACCATGATCAAGTAAGGTCTATACTGTAATTTTAAGTCTGGTTCAATATTTGAAAATCAATCAATGTAAACTACCATATTAATAGACAAAAGAAGAAAAACCACATGATCATATCCATTGACAGAACAAAAACACTGGGCAAAATTCAATACCCACTCATAAACAAACTCTCAGCAAAATAGGAATAGAAATGAACTTCCTTAACCTGACAACCTATGGCTAATATTATAATAGTGAAAAGACTGAGTGTTTTCCCCCTTACATTGGAAACAAGGTAAGGTTGTTCACTCACCATACAGTGCTTCAAGTTCTAGCCAAAACAAAAAGGCAAGAAGAAATAAAAGACTTACAGATTAGAACGAAATGAATAAGACTGTCTATATTTGCACATGACATAATCATCTATACAAAAAATCCCAAGAATATATTTTTGAAACTCCTAGAATAAATTAATATACCAATATTGCAGGATACAAGGTCAATACACCAAAATCATATTTATGCATACTAGCATTTAACAATTGAAAACCAAAAGTTAAAAAAGGTACCATTCATAATATCTCCAAAAATACAGAACTTTGGGATAAATCTAACAAAACATGTACAGGATCTGTATGTAAAATCCATAAAACACCGATGAAAGATATTTTAAAAAGATTAAATACAGAGGAATATACCATATACATAGATTAGAAGATTCAATATATCTAAGATGCCAATTGTCTCACAGTCATTGTAGAAATAGTTTGGTGATTTCTCAAAGACTTAAACATAGAATTAGCATATGACCTAGCAATTCTACTCCTAGGTATATGCTCAGGACAAATGAAAACATAACATATCCACACAGAAACATAGACACAAATGTCTATAGCAGCATTATTCATTAATAGCCAAAAGATGGAAATAACCCAAATGCCCATTAGCAGATGAACAGATAAACAAATTGTGGCATATCCATACAATGAAATACTGTTCATCCATAAAAAGGAACAAAATACTGATATATTCTACAACTTAGATGAACCTTGAAAACATTATGCTAAACAAAATAAGCCAGACACAAAAGGTCAAATATTACATTATTACTTTATATGAAATATCTATAATGGGCAAGAAAGAAATCAGACAGAAGGCAGATTAGTGATTACCAGGAGATGAGTGTTACCAGCAGGGTAACAATCACTTAATGGATATGGGGAGTTTTTCTGAGGTGATGAAAATGTTTTGGAAACAGAGAGAGGCACTGGTTTCATAACACTGTAAATGCACTAAATGCCACTGAATTGTACAATTTAGAATGGTTAAATTACATGTTTTGTGAATTTTACCTCAATGAAAAATAAAGATGCTAATTTTCACCAAACTGATCTATACATTTAAATATAATTCCAATCAAAATTCCAGAAGAAATGTTTGTGGCTTCAGATAAACTAATTCTAAAATTTACATGGAAAGGCAAAATTGAACTCATAGTACTTGATCTTAAGAATTGCTATAGGGCTATAGTAATCAAGACAATAAAGTACTGGCAAAGGCACAGATACATAGATCAGTGCAAAAGAATGAAACAATTCAGAAACAGACCCACACAAATTTGGCCATTTGACGTTTTACAAAGGTGTAAATGCAAGTCAATGGTGAAAAAAGTCTATTAAACAAATGGTGGTGTTGTGACAACTGGACATCCATATGCCAAAAAAGGGGCGGGAACCTCAACCTAAACATGCCTTATGTAAAACTTCAGTCAGAATAGATCATGGATAGAAATGTAAAACCATAACATTTTTAGATGAAAAGAGACAACTGTTATGACCTGAGTTTACATAAAGAATTGCTAAAGGAGACATCAAAAGCATAATCATTAAAAGATAAAATTGAAGGGCACCTGGGTGGTTCAGTTGGTTGAGTGTCCGACTCTTGATTTCAGCTTAGGTCATGATCCCAGGGTTGTGGGATCGAGTCCCATGTCAGGCTCCATGCTTAGCATGGAGCCTGCCTAAGATTCTCTCTCTCTCTCTCTCTCTCTCTCTCCCTCCCTCCCTCCCTCCCTCCCTCTCTACCTCTGCCCCTCTCCTTCGCTTGTAGTCTCTAAAAAATAAATAAATAAAATTGAGACACTGGACTTTTCTAGAAAATGTAAGTGCTTACTTTAAGAAAGAAAGTGTTAAGAATGAAAGACAAGCTATAGACTAGGAGAAAATATATCTGATAAGAGACTTGAACTCAGACTATAAAGAAATTTCAAAGCTCAACACTTAAGAAATAAAAAAAGGAGCAAACTACTCCAAACAACTAAAAAAAGGAGCAAATGTTGGAAGATGGAGGAGTAGGAGGATCCTGATCTTGCTTGTCCTACAGAATTACCAAGGTAACAGCCACATCAGTGCAACTGACACTGAAAATGACCAAAGGCTGGTAGAACAGACATTACACAGTTAATTGTAAACAGGAGGCCACATCAAAAGGGTAGGAGGGATGGAGATGAGACTAATCACAAACAGAAGGGACACTACAAGCACAAAGAAGTGAGAAGATCAGACCCCACCCCAGGCACAGAGGACCCACACTGGAAAGACGAGTTTCTGTAACATTTGGCTTTGAAAAAGAAGTGGGGCTTCACTTTGAGAGTTTTTACACTCAGCAGGGCTTACCTCCAGGTACTTTAAAAACCAGTGGGCTTAGATCCTGGGAAGAGCTATATTATATTCTGGAGAATTGGGGGGCAATAGGAAACTGGGACCCAGCCCTTCAAGGGCCAGTAAAACAAATAACTTGGCCAAGATACAGCACGGAAGCAGCAGTTTGAAAAGCACCTGGGATATACTGAAGAAGATTTATTTACTAATCTCAGAACTTGCACTAGAGGAGCAGGAATTTTTAGGAGACCTCTCCAAGAACAAAACTGTTGGTAGGCACCATTTCTCTTTCCCTGTCCCCAGTGTGGATAGCAGGTCACTTGTGGGAACCAGTGTAAACACTGTCTACCTATCTTGCTAGCACCATGTGCCCTTCCCCCATGCTCTCCTGCCAATCGGTCCATCCAACATACCCTACTGAAGAGAGAGGTCTCCCTCCAAAGCTACTCCTGTCCCAATATGCTCTGCAAGGAACCCCAGCAGAGAAAAGCACCAGTCCAAAGTGACTACTGTCTGGGAGAGAAGGGAAGATAACCATACACACCAGTATGCCCTCAGTCCCAGTGCCCGAACCTTATAACTGGCAGCACAGAGATAGTGCCCTGCCCATCAGTCCTAGACTGGGGGCAGGCATCTTGTCCAACTGTCAGCTCCACTGATCAATGAAAGCCTCTGGGAGTACAATATAGAGACTGCCCTGTAGGTCAATGTGACTACAGCCCCAGGAGATGAGCTGAGGGCAGGCAAGTGTGTAACTACTGACACCACCCAACTTATAAGCCCATGGCAAACCCAGACAGGCCCTTTAACAGCACAGGGACCAAATCCTGCCCTGTGTGCCTAAAGTAGGCAGAGTAGGTCATTGCAACCAAGTGGACTGAAGGTATACGTGGCTCAGTTACAATAGTAGAGGCACACCCACCCACAAAAGAGACACCTCTAACTTGTCTGGTTCTGGTGAACAGGGGACATTGTGCTAAAGGGCACCACAGGACCACTTCTTCATAAGGTCACTACTTTCAAGATCAGGAATTGTAGCCTAATTTCCTAATAGATAGAAACAAAGACAGAGTCAGACAAAATGAGGAGACAGAGGAATATGTATGAAATCAAAGAACAGGACAAAACCACAACAAAACAGCTTAATTAAATGAAGTAATATGCCTGTTAAGAGAATTCAAAGTAATGGTCATAAAAATACTCACTGGGCTTGAGAAAAGAATGAAGGATCTCAGTGAGACCTTTAACAAAGAGCCAGAAAATATAAAAAAGACCCAGTCAGACGCCAATAACTCAATAACTGAAATAAAAATATACTAGAAGGAATCAATAGCAGATTAGAGGAAGAAGAATAATGGATCAGCAATCTGGAAGACGGTAATGGAAAGCAACCAAGCTGGGCAGCAAAAAGAAAAAAAATGAGAATTGGTTAAGGAACTCAATAACATTATCAAGTATAATAACATTCACATTATAAGGACCACAGAATCAGAAGAAAAGAGAGAGAGAAGGGAGCAGAAAATTTACTTGAAGAAATAATAGCTGAAAACTTTCCTAATCTGAGGTAGGAAACAGATATCCTGATCCTGGAAGCACAGAGAGTACCCAACAAAATTATCCCAAGGAGGACCACAGCAAAACACATGATAATTAAAATGGCAAAAAGCAGTGATAAAGAGAGAATTTTAAAAGTAGCAAGAGAAAATGAAACCGTTACATATAAGAGAAACCCCGTAAGGTTATCAGCTAATTTCTCTGCAGAAACTTGTCAGGCCAGAAGGGAGTGGCATCATATATTCAAAGTGCTGAAAGGAAAAAACCTGCAACCAAGAATATGCAAACCCACCAAGGACATCATTCAAAACAGAAAGACAGATAAAGAATTTCCCAGACAAAAAAAAAAAGTTAAAGGAGTTCATCACCAATAAACCAGCCCTGCAAGAAATGTTAAAGGGAATTATTTGAGTGGAAAGAGAAGGACTTAATCACAAGTAAGAAAATAATGGGAAAAAATTTCACAGGTAAATGCAAACACATAATAAAAGTAGTACATAAATCACTTATCAAATCAGTATGAAGGTTAAAGCACAAAGACAGTAAAATCAATTATATCTATAAAATCAGTCAAGAGGGGCGCCTGGGTGGCTCAGTCGGTTAAGCGGCCGACTTCAGCTCAGGTCATGATCTCGCGGTCCATGAGTTCGAGCCCCGCGTCGGGCTCTGTGCTGACAGCTCAGAGCCTGGAGCCTGTTTCGGATTCTGTGTCTCCCTCTCTCTGACCCTCCCCCGTTCATGCTCTGTCTCTCTCTGTCTCAAAAATAAATAAACGTTAAAAAAATTTTTTTAAAAAAATCAGTCAAGGGATTCACAAAAGAAAAGGATGTAAAGTATGATGTTATATACATAAAACATGGGGAGTGGTAAAAATTTAATGTTTTAAGTGGGTACCAACTTAAGCGACCATCAACTTAATACAGACTGCTATAGGCATAAAGATGTTATTATGAACCTAATGGTAACCACAAATCAAAAACTTGTAATACATACACAAAAAATAAAGAGAAAGGGATCTAAGCATATCACGCAAAAATGCAATTAAACTACAAGGGAAGAGAGCAAAAGAACTACAGAAATAACTGAAAAACAAATAGCAATGGCAATAAGTATATACCTTCCAATAATTACTTTAAATGTAAATGGACTAAATGATCCAATCAAAAGACACAGGGTGGTTGAATGGAGAAAAGAGCAAGACCCGTCTATAAGAGGCTCACTTCAGACCTAAGATATATGCAGACTGAAAGTGAAAGGATGGAAAAACATTTACCATGCAAATGGAAGCGAAAAGAAAGCTGGGTAGCAATACTGATGTCAAACAAAATAGACTTCATTTTTATAAGTTTACTTATTTATTTTGAGAGTGAGAGAGTGCAAGAGTATAAGCAGGGGAGGGGCAGAGAGAGGGAGAGAGGATCCCAAGCAGGCTCCGTGATGTCAGCGCAGAGCCCGATGCAGGGCTTGATCCCATGAACTATGAGATCATGACCTGAGCTGAGATCAAGAGTTGGACACTTAACTGACTGAGCCACTCAAGCACCCCTGATATCAAACAAAATAAACTTTAAAACAAAGACTGCAACAAGAGACAAGGAAGGACACCACCTAATGATAAAGTGAACAATCCAACAAAAGGATAGAACAATTGTAAATATTTAAGCGCCCAACATGGAATCACCTAAATACATAAAGCAACTATTAACAAAGTAAGGATCTGCAGTAAGGATCAATGCAAGGATCATTCAGAAAGAAAATCAACAAGGAAACAATGGCTTTGAATGACACATTGGACCAGATGGCCCTAATAGATATATTCAGAATATTTCAACTAAAAAGAGAATACTCATTCTTTTTAAGTGCACATAGAGCCTTCTTCAGAATAGAACACCTGTAAAGCCATGAAACAAGTCTCAATAAATTTAAAAAGACTGAAATCGTATGATGTATCTTTTCTGACTACAACAGTATGAAACTAGAAGTCAACCACAAGACTAACTCTGGAAAAAGCACAAATACATGGAGGCTAAATAACATGCTACTCAACAGTGAATGGATCAACCAAGAAATCAAAGAGGAAATTTTAAAAACACATGGAAACAAGTGAAAATGAAAACACAATTGTCCAAAATAACTGGAATGCAGCAAAAGGTGTTCTAAAAGGGAAGATTACAGCAATACAGGCCTACTTAAACAAACAAGAAAAATCTCAAATATACATCCTAACCCTACACCTGAAGGAGATAGAAAAAGAACAAAGCTAAGCTGAGTAGAAGGAAAGACATAATAATGAGTAGAGCAGAAATAAATAAAATGGAGACCAAACAATAGAACACATCAATGAAACAAAGAACTGGTTCTTTGAAAATATAAACAAAATGGATAAACCTTTAGCCAGACTCATCAAGAAAAAGAGAGAACTCAAAATCAGAATGAAGGAGGAGAAATAACAACCACACCACAGGAATACAAAAGATTATAAGAGAATACTCTAAACACTTATATGCCAACAAATTGGACAACTGAGAAAAAATGGATAAATTCCTAGAAACATATAACCTTACACAACCGAATCATGAAGAAATACAAAAATATGAACTGACCAATTACCAGCAATGAAATTGAATCAACAATCAAAAAACTTGCAGCAAACAAAACTCCAAGACCTTCACAGGTGAATTCCAGGCTTCACAGGTGAATTTTACCAAACACTTACAGAAGTATTAATACCCACCTATTCTTCTCAAATTATTCCAAAAACAAACAAAAAAAAAAAAAACAGAAGAGGAAGGAAAGCTTCCAAATTCATCCTGCAAGGCCACCACTCTGATACAAAAACCAGATAAACACACTAAAAAAAGAAAACTACAGGCCAGTATCTCTGATGAACACAGATGCAAAAATCCTCAACAAAATAGTAGCAAACTAAATCCAACAACACATTTAAAAAATTATTCACCACGCTCAAGTGGGATTTATTCCCAAAATGCAAGGGTGGTTCAATATTCACAAATCAATCAATGTGATACATCATATCAATAAGAGAAAGATTAAAAACCCTTTCAATAGATGTAGAAAAAGCACTTGACCAGGTACAACATCTATTCATGATATAAATTCTTAACAAAGTAGGTTTAGAGGGAACATATACTTCAACATAATAAAGGTCATATATGAAAAACCCACAGAGAACATCCTACTTGATGGAGAAAACTGAGAGCTTTTCCCCTAAGATCAGGAACAAGACAAGGATGTCTACTCTCACCACTTTTGTTCAACATAGTACTGGAAGTCCTAGCCACAGCAGTCAGACAAGAAAAAGAAATAAAGGGTATCCAAATTGGTCAGGAAAAGTAAAACTCTCACTATTTGCAGATGACATAATAAAACCCTAAAGGTATCACCAAAAATTCACTAGAACTGATAAATAAATTCAGTAAAGTTGTAGGATACAAAATTATATATAGAAACCTGTTGCATTTCTATATACTAAAAATGAAGTAGCAGAAAGAAAAACTAAGGAAATAATTCCAGTTACAACTCCACCAAAAATAACAAAATACCTAGGAATGAACTTATTTAAGAAAGTGAAAGACCTGTACTTTGAAAAACTATAAAATGCTGATGAGAGAAACTGAAGAGAACACAAACAAATAGAAAGATATTCTATGCTCATGGATTGGAAGAACAAATATTGTTAAAATGTCCATACCACCCAAAGCAATCTACAGATTTAATGCAATCCCTTTCAAAATGCCAACATTTTTTCACAGCACTAGAACAAATAACACTAAAATTTGTATCGACCCACAAAAGACCCTGAATAGTCAAAGCAATCTTAAGAAAGAAGAACAAAGCTGGAAGTTATCACAATCCCAAATTTCAAAATATGCTACAAAGCTGCAGTAGTAATCAAAACAGTATGGTACCGGCACGAAAACAGACACATAGATCAATCAAACAGAATACAGAGGCCAGAAATAAGCCCATACCTATACGGTCAATTAATCCACAACAAAGGAGGCAAGAAGATACAATGGAGAAAAGACAGTCTCTTCATTAAATGGTGACAGGAAAACAGGACAGCTACATGCAAAATAATGAAACTGGACCACTTTCTTAGACCATACATAAAAATATACTCAAAATGGATTAAGGACCTAAATGTGTGACCTGAAATCATAAAACTCCTAGAAAGTAAACATATGCAATAATCTTGACAATGGACATAGAAACATTTTTCTAGCTATGTGTCCTTGGGCAAGGGAAACAAAAGCAAAATTAAAGTATTTGGACTACACCAAAACACAATGCTTTTGCAGAGCAAAGGAAGCCATCCACAAAACAAAAAGGCAGCCTACGGAATAGGAGAAAATATTTGCAAATGATATATTCAATAAGGGATTAATATCCAAAAAATACAAAAACTTAAACTTAAAATACAAAATACAAAAACTCAACACCAAAAAAAGGAAATAAATACTCTGATTTAAACATGGGCAGAGAACCTGTACAGACGTTTTTCCAAAGACAACCTACAGATGGCCAACACATGGAAAAAATGCTCAACATCAATAATCATCATGGAAATGCAAATCAAAACCACAATGAGATATCACTTTATATCTGTCAGAATGGCTAAAAATCAAAGACAAGAAATAACAACCGTTGGGCAGGATGTGGAGAAAACAGAACTCTTGTGTACTGTTGGTGGGAATGCATATTGATGTGGCCACTGTGGAAAACAATATGAAGGTTCCTCAAAAAAATTAAAAATAGAATCACCATATGATCCAGTAATGTCACAATGTCACTACTGGGTATTACGCAAAGAAAATAAAAACACTAATTTGAAAAGATATATGCACCTCTATGTTTATTGCAGCATTATTTATAATAGCCACGATATAGAAGCAACTCAACCACAGATAAGCCCATCCACAGATCAATGAATAAAGAAAATGTGATATTACACACACACACACACACACACACACACACACACACACACACACACTGAACTATTACTCAGCCATAGAAAAGAATGAGATCCTGCCATTTACAACAGTGTGGAGGGACCTACAGAGTATAATGCTAAGTGAAATAAGTCAGAGAAAGACAAATACAACATGATTTCACTCATATGTGGAATTTAAGAAACAAAATGAAGGAACAAACAGAAAAGGAGACAAACAAAAAACTAGAATCTTTATAGAGAACAAACTGGTGGTTGCCAGGGCAGGTGGTTATGGGGAATGGGTGAAATAGATAAAGGGGATTAAGAGAACACCTATCTTGATGAGCAGTGAGTCACATACAGAACTGTTGAATCTTTATATTGTATACCAGGAATTAATATAACACTCTATGTTAATTATACCTCTAAAAAAATATAGGCAAGTAATTCAAAGCGTCTATTTAAAGACATCTCAAAAGAGAGATGCATGAATGGTCAATAGATACATCATTAGACATTAGAAAACCCATTAAATGACATATCACTATACACTTATTAGGATGGCTAAAATAAATGCAATGACAATACCAAGTGCTGAAAAGTATGTGGAGCAATTGGAACTCTCATACATTATTGGCAGGAATGTAAAGTGGCACAACCACTCTGGGAAACACCTTGGCCATTTCTTATCCATTGCCCATACAGTCCAGGAATCCCATTCTAAGGCATTTACCCTAGAGAAATGAAGACTCATGTTCATACAAAAGCCTGCACATGAATGTTCACAGCAGCTCATCCAAAGCTATAAACAACCCAAATGTCCTTCAACGGGTGAATGGATAAAGAAACTGTGGTTTACAATGGACGAGAGCAGTAAAAAGGAAACATCTATTGATACATAAGAACATCTATACTGAATAATAGATGCTAATCTGAAAATATTATATACTGTGTAACTCCACTTACATGACATTCTGGCAAAGGCCAAAACCATAGGGATGGAGATGAAATCGGTGGTTGCTAGGTGTTAGGGTAGAGGGAGAGCACGGTTACCAAGGGACAACATAAGGGAGTGTGAGGAGGTTCTGTATGCTCATTGTGGTGGTGGTTACAAGAATCTAAACATGTTATAGCAGCAAAGCCAATTTTACTTCATGCTGATTTGAAAAATAAAATTTAAAAAACCCTTTATCAAAAGGGAAAAGAGACTGAAAAGAAAGGAACAGAGCTTTCAACTTGAGGTGTTGTGCAAAGAGCATTAAGAAAAAGGACTAAAATAAAACCAGAAATTAATAGTAAACAAACAAGATGATTAGTAGTCAAATGAACTAAATAAACAAACTACTGTTAAACACCATGATCAAGTACAGCCAATCCCAAGAAGGAAATGTCAACTCAAAATCAGTAATTCTATTAACATATATTACAATTAACAAATTAACAGAGAAAAACTATGCACTTATAATCAAAAGATGCCAAAAAAAACCATTTGCCAAAACCTAATTCTGTTTCTGATTAAAACAAACAAACAAAAACCTCTCAAATTAGAGATCGATACTCCCCCCTGAACTTCATAAACACCGCCTATCAGAGACCTACAGAGAGCCCTATGTATCAAGTGGAGAAATACTGGCAGCATTACCTTTAAAGTCAGAAACAATACAAGGACGCCCCCTATCACTGTTACTATTCAACAGTGTGATAAAACTAGAAAAATCTAGAGCTATCGAACACTAGAAAGAAAAGGGATATTATGAGCTAAATTGTGTCCTGCCCCCCCAATTTCATATGTTGAATTCCTAACCCCTAGTACCTCAGAATATGTCTATATTTGGAGATAAGGCTTTCAAAGAGATAATTCAGTTAAAATGAGGCCACTAGGGTGGGCCCTGATCCAATTTGTGTCCTTTTAAGAAGAGATTAGGATATACATAGAGACATCAGGGGCCTATGTTCACAAAGGGAAGATCAGGTGAGGAAGCAGTAAGAGGGAGATCATCTGCAAGCCAAGGAGAGGCCTCAGGGGAACCTAACACACTGCTAGTACTTTGATTTTGGACTTCCAGCCTCCAGAACCGTGAGAAAATAAATGTCTGTTGTTTAAGCCATCTAGTCTGTGGCATTTTGTTATAGCAGCTCTAGCAGACTAAGATAGGGGGCACAGATTATCTACCTCAAGAGCCCAAGACCATTAACTGAAACAACTAATAAGAGCATAGTAAGGTAATCCAATACAGGATCAAAATAGAAAAATCAATTATTTTCCTGCATACTAGCAACAGCCAAATGGAAAATGTAACAGATGAAAAGATGCCACTTTCAATAGGAACCAAACTTTAAAACACCTAGTAAATAAACTGAACAGATATACAAGAAAACCCACATGAATAGAGAGATAGACCATGTTTGAAGACAGAAGGACGAGATGGCCTGTTTTGTGACTGCTCATGTCCAAATGATGTCAAAGTCATCCAGAAATTACACTGGTTCCAAAGCAATTTTCTTTGGCATGTTATTTTTAACCAATCAGGGATGAATTTCCTCACAATTACAGAGAAAGCCCTAGCAATATATGAATACCTACAGACAGAAGCTGAAAATCCTGCAATAGTGCCTCCCACTAGAGGAAGAGAAAATGGTGCCTTTGTTTCCTACAAAATGAAGCTCCGGTGGGAGGAGGATAGCTAAGAAACCAGATGAGGAAGTTGTGAAGACATTTGCCCTATGTTTAAAAAAGACAAAAAGACTGCTGAAGACTAGGCCCTGAATCAGATTTTAATTTGATGAAGCTGGTATCTATCTTAAGCAAATGCCCTCAAGAACCCACATCTGGAAGGAAAAAGCCTGAGCCCAGGGTTTAAGGCTACAAAGAAACCACTGATTCTGATGCTGGGTGCAAATGCCAATGCCTTGCTAACTGGGCAAGGATTATTATTAGGACTGTCATTATTTGGGTGTTTTGCCTTCAAAGCCACAGAGACTTTGAGGGGTGTGCTCTTAACCCTCTTTTTCTTGTAAGCCCTATTATTTTTAGTGTACACATTTTCAGGACAAGAAGTTTTTCAAGAATACATACATCCCATTAGAGCAGAAAGGCCTCTCTGATGGAAGATGTCAGTCTCCATAAATTTATCTACAAATGCATGAGATCCTAATTAAGAAAATCCTAATATAATTTTCCATGTAATTTGACAAGCCGATTCTAAAATCCATCTGGAATAGAAAAAACTCAATAATGGCCTGGAAATTCAGGAAAAATAAGAACAAGTAGATCAGTATCTCCTTATTAAACTGCCTTTCTCGTGTTGCTGGGTAAAGCAGGGAACAAAAGGAAGTAGTTAGGCCAGGGGCAGATGTCTTAGCTGTAGGCTGATTCGACTGTCTGCTGAAGGTATGGTGGGTGGCCAGGGGAACTTGGAAGGCCCCTAAGACCAATCACAGCTCCACTCAGAGATGATGGGCTTGCTGAGCATTTGTGCTCTCTTTAGGTCTAAAGCAAGTTCTGCAGAGGGGATCTGTCCTACCAGACACAAGGCCCATTGTAACTAACCTATGTGGTATTACAAAAGGAATGGACAAATTTTATAGAACAGAAAATATTAATAATATCTAACACTTATCATGTGCTGGGCAATGTTCTGAGTGCTTTATGTAGATTAATTCATTTAATCCTCACAACAATCTATGAGGTAGGTACTATTAGAGAAGCACAGAGAGGTTAACTAGTTTGTCCAATGTCATATAGCTATTAAAGGTCAGAACTGGAAATAGAGTAGAAAAACAAATCCACATACACATGGGAATTTAGTTTATGACAAAAGCGGAACTTCAAACCAGGGGGATAATGATGAACCAGTCAATAAATGGTGTCAGAGCAAATAACTATCCATATGGGAAAAAATTACATTTACATTCTTACCTCCCACAATTCATAAAACTTAATTCCAGAGAAAAAGATACAATTTTGACTTCTACACACGCTTTAGGTAAAAATAGAAGAAAGTTTTCTTATACGAGACATAAAATACAAAAAAAAAAAAATCGATAAAGATGACTATGTAAAAACTGAAATCTTCGACATGCTAAAAGATACCATAAATAAAATACAAGCAACAGACTAAAAGAAAACATTTTGCAACATTTCCAGAATATAAATTAAAAAAAAACCACTCTAGGGGTGCCTGGGTGGCTCAGTCGGTTGAGCGTCCGACTTCGGCCCAGGTCATGATCCCACGCTTCGTGGGTTCGAGCCCCACAATGGGCTCTGTGCTGACAGCTCAGAGCCTGAAGCTTGCTTCAGATTCTGTGCCTCCTTCTCTCTCTGCCCCCCACTCCCCGCACTCTGTCTCCCAAAATAAATAAACATTAAAAAAAATTATTTAAAAAAAACACTCTAACAAATCTAGAATATATAAAGAACTCCTACATAGCAATAAAAAAATCAACATCCTAATAGAAAAATGGGGGAAAGAATGAATCAATTCACAGAAAATAAATTTAAAAAGAGCCAATAAGCATATAAAACAAACTGAAACACCATTTCTTTTGCTATCAGATTTGCAAAAAATTAAGAAGACTGATGATATTCACAGCTGGTAAGGCTGTGGGGAAACATGTATGTCTCATACACTGCTCATATACTGGCCCTTTTGGAGGGGAAATTTGGCACTATTAACATTTATTTTATACATACCTTTCAATCCAGCAGGTCTAGCTACCCTATAGAAATGTTAGCTGGCACATGCACACCAAGAGTTATTTACAAGCATTTTCAATGCAGCATTGTTAGTCAAACTAAAAAATCAGAAACAACCTAAATGTTAATCAGAAGGCAATAGTTAAACAGATGGTGGCACATCTATGCTATAGGCTACTATGCAACAGGTAGATCTCAATGTTATTGATCAAGTAGATAGATCTCCATGTACTGATATCGAAAGATATCCAAGCAAGTTGTAGAACCATGTATACTACACAAAACCCTATCTATTTATGTCCACATGTGGTTGTAAGTACAAGAAAATGAAAGGTATACATCAACTAATAGCACAGGTTACCTTCAAGTAACCTTCCTCAGAGGAGGAAGAGTATTAGTCAAAGGGCTCTTTTGCTTTCTCAGTCTTGTTTGAATTTTGATCAATGAGAATTTAAAAAAACCAACATTAAAACCCACATTAAAGTCAACTGCACTATATAAAAAAAGTGCTTTATATATTGTAGTACTTAATAAATCTTAACTTAAAAAAAGGTCATCTCTTAAATGTAAAAAGCCCGCTGAAAGGTCATTATATACCTTTGCAAGGGATGAACCAAACAGAGAAGTGGAAGTGATGGAGGTAAAACAGGCAAGAAGGGAAAAAAGAATTACCAGCAAAGGAGGTTAGACAATTTTAAAAATGGATGATAGCTAATTATAATGGCTACCATTTTTTGAGGGTCTTCCATGAGCAAGACAATGTGCCAGGTGCTCTGGACAAACACCATCTCTAATTCTTGAATCAACCTGTAGGTATTTCCATTTTACAGATTAAGAAAACATGGCTCAAAGAAGGCAAGCATCAGGCTTAAGGCAAGGTCTTTGCTCACTACTGTCCCAGGTTATCCTGGATTGGGACTGGGTTTGAGACTGGGACTAGGGGGAGCGCTTCTGGCCTGGACCCTTACTATACTCTGCATCCTTGAAGCATGCTCCCAAGCTGTCCTGTTCATCCAGACTGGCATTCTCTTCCTCCTCCTCGCTCTCGGTTCTCCAGTATGCTGGACGCTTGATGGGCCGCTTCCCTGGGGTGCGCTGGGAAGCAGGACTGCTAGACACTGTGCCCAGCCCACTGCTGGAGCTCCCACTGCTTCGGTCCTGGCCCCCAGTCCACCAGGCCTGCAGGCTGGAGGTAGCTGGTGAGGACGATGAGGACTGCAGGTTGGCCATGCACAGCATGCCTTGGATGGCCTCCTGAGTGCTGGGAGAGGCAGGGGCCTCGCTGCAAGGGACAGGAGAAATGCTGAGGGAGTTTCTGTAGTTGTCAGAGGAAAATAGTCATCAGAACAGTCAGGGAGAAGGGACAATAGTGGGGCTTAGGGTGGGAGGAAGGAGAGAACAATTCCAGATGAGAAACCAGAAATCAAGCCAATGGACCAAGACAGTATATCAAAGACTGTCTTCACATCAAGGCCAGTCCTTCTTGCCTCAAGTCTTTCCGCAGACAGCAGGAAGGTGGCAAAAAGAGGGGTGCACCTCCCTCACTGTTCGCCCATGCTGAATTCTTTCATTTTTTAAACAAGGCCCAGAAAAGGCCCAGTTTTCCTTCCATGCCCCTTCCAGTCCCTCTTCCAAGTCCCAAAAAACCCCAAATTGATCCCTTTTGAAGTCTATATATACATCCACTTTCTGTCAGATCTTAAGTTCCCCAGGACAGATTTCATGTCTGTTTTAGTCTCTCAGCCTGAATGCCTTTGCTAATTCTTTGTCCCTTTAAATATCTTGATAAATATCTGCTGATTGGCTGATCTAGTCTTTTGGGTGGGGGTGGGAGGGTGTGGCGTCTGATCACCTGGAAAGGGGAGATCAAAGACAGTACTCACGTGAGGGCAGCATAGTCAGGTCCCCCCACCTGCCTGCTGGCCTTGAGCAGATCAAGAATTCCACCAGCACCACTCCCATTCCCAAGCTTGCCTTCGACCCCTTCTACCATGTCCTCATCTGTTGTATAGTCCTCCTGTTGGGGAAAGAGGATATCACCTCAGCTGCTGAGGGTTGGTCTAGTTAGGCCCCAATACAGTGTTGACATTTTCACTCCGGATACTAGTATCTTCTAAGCACCAAGTATTTTAATCTTCACAGCATCTTGGTGAGGTAGGTATTGTTAACTCCCATTTTACAGATAAGGAAGCTAAGGCTCAGTAAATAATTTGTGTAATAATCAGATATTCCAAATCAGATACTCTTTCTGCTACACTGCAGTGCCTTTTCTTCTACCCGGCATTAAAGGATTTTTTTAATGTTTGTTTGTTTGGAAACACAGAAAATGTGAGTGGGGGAGGGGCAGAGAGAGATGGAGAGGGAGAAATCCCAAGCAGGCTCCATGCTGTCAGTGCAGAGCCTGACGTAGGGCTCTATCTCACAAACGGTGAGATCATGACCTGAGCCAAAATCAAGAGTTGGAAGCCTAACCGAGTGAGCCAGCTAGGCACTCCACTGCATTAAAGGATTTTTAAAATATGTCAACTAAATTATGATCTCCCAGTTATATGCTTAGCTGTACTTAGCACACAATCTTTCACTTAATAAATATTTTAGGAATTGAATGCATAGGATATCTTTTTACCTCCGACTAGAATGACAATCTGTCTTCTGTCTCTGTAACCAGAATGGCAGAAGACTAGACACAGAGCAGGCTCCTACCTCAATGTCAAACTCAACTTCTCCTGGTTCCCGAACTCGGTTGGGGTCAGAGCAAGGCTTTGCACGGGGCAACTTTCGAGGAAATTCTAGAAAATAATGAAATGCATTTATCATGAAGCTAAGATAAGCATCTGAGCCAAACACCCAGGGGGAAAAGTAAGACTATAATTTTCCTAAAAGTAATGACCACAGAAAACTAATTGAGGGAGGTCTGGACTGGTTTATATATAAATCTCTAGAGCAGAGAATACATGGAGGCCTAAAGAGCTTGTAAATCAGAATGTCAAAAAGCTCAGGCCTAAGGCCTCTGGTCTATCAAGGGTACCAGAAACAAATGTGAAATGGGCAGGGAAGGAACAAGAAAGAATAGGTACACACTTGGTCTTATTATCAAGGTTGCCTTCTCCTTTCCCAATCTCTCATCAATTTGCAGTTCATCATCTGAATCCAAGTCAAATTCATCCTCCATCACCTGTTCCACCACCAGCCTAGCCTTATCTGCTTTCTTTGTGAGCTTGGCTCGCCGAGACTTAGATAAGCTCTTTACCCTCTTGGCACTAAAAAGGAAGAGAAGGAGAGCATAAAAAGTCACATTCAATATTCTTAAGAAGGCAAGCCCCACCCCCCAAACTGGTCTACAGATTCAATGCAATCTCTATTAAAATCCAGCTAATTTCTTTTGCATAAATTAATAAGCTGATACTAAAATGTATATAGGCATACAAAGGACTTAACATGGGCAAATGAATTTTGAAAAAGAACAAAGTTGGAGGACTTTTACTACTTGGTTTCAAAATTTACTATAAAACAACAATAATCAAGGTAGTGTGATATGAGCATAAGGACAGACATATACAACAGTGGAACAGAGCTGTGAGTCTAAAACTAACCCTTAAATTTATGGTCAGTTGCATTCTGCCAAAGGTGCCAAGGCAATTCAGTGGGAGAAGGGATGGTCTTTTCAACAAATGGTGCTAAGATAACTGGGTATCACATGCAAATAAATGAATGTGGATTCTTACCTCACATCATATACAAAAATTAACTCAAAATGGATCCTGGAGATAAATGTAAAGCTAAAACTATAAAACTTCTAGAAATAAATACAGGAAAATATCTTTATGACCTGGGATTAGGTAAAAACCAACACATTTGTGCTTCAAAAGATACCATTAAGAAAGTGAAAAGATAAGCCATAGACTGGGAGGAAATATTTACAAGTCATTTATTTGGGAAAGGATTTGTATCCAGAATATTTAAATAACTTTTAGAACTCAATAATGAGACAAGCAAGCCAATTTAATAATGAGCAAAAGATCTGAATAGACATTTCTCTAAAGATGATATACAAATGCCCAATAATCACACAAAAAGATGCTTAGTATCAGTAGTTATTGGGAAAATGCAAATCAAAACCACAATGAGATACCACTTAATAACCATTAGAATGGCTATAATAAAAAAGACAGACAATAACAATGTTAGCCAGTATACTTCTGGTGGGAACATAAAGTAGTACACACACTTCAGAATAAATTTTGGCAGTTTCTTAAAGAGTTAAACATAACGTTACCATATGACCCAAAATTTTACTAAGTGAGAAATGAAAACATATGCCCATACAAAAACTTGTACGCAAATGCTCATCACACCATTATTCATAATAGTCAAAAAGTGGAATCACTCCAAATGACTGTCAGCTAGTTAATGGATAAGCAAAATATGGTATATCCATAGAATGGTATACTATTCAGCAGTAGAAAGGAACCAATTAATGATACATACTACATCATGGATGAACCTCAAAAACAAGTGAAAGAAGCCAGACATAGAAGACCACATATTATATTTTTCCATTTATATGAAATGTCTAGAAAAGACAAATCTACAGAGACAGAAAGTAGATTAGTGGTTGCTTGGGCTTGGAGAAGAGAACCAAAGGACTAAGTATGAGTGAGCATGAGGCATCTTTTCGGGGTGATAGAAATGTTCTAAAATTGGACTGTGGTGATAGTTGCACATTCTTTAAATTTACTAAAAGTCATTTAATTGTATACTTAAAGCAGGTATGGTATATAAATTATACCTCAAAAAAAGCTATTAAAAATACAAAAAGGGGCACCTGGGTGGCTCAGTCAGTTGAGCATAGGACTTGATTTCGACTCAGGTCGTGATCTCATGCTTTGTGAGTTCGAGCCGTACACTTGGGTCTGTGCTGACGGTGCAGACCCTGCTTGGGATGCTCTCTCTCCCTCTCTCTCTGCCCCTCCCCTGCTTACACTTGCGCTCTGTCTCTCTCAAAACAAACAAACTTTATATGTATATATACACATACTTCCTATATACATATATGTATATATGTATATATATATACTTCCTATATATGTGTATATATAGATGTATGCATATATATGTATGTGTGTGTGTATATATATATATATATACACACATAGGAAATGGAAAAAATTAAAAATTTAAAAATGGCTTAAATAATCCTGTTACATATGGCAAACAATATTAACCAGTAAAAACTGTTGAAATAAACCGTATAGTTAAAAAGAAACCAGTTTTTGGTAAATCAGTATACTTGATACATTCAGCAGCCATTTGGTGAACTGGCTTTCTTTCAGTAAATTGGCTGACATTAAATTGACCTGTTTCCTACCCCACAGGGTTTTAGGAGGATTAAATGAGCTAATGAAGAGCCCAACACAAGGCAAGTGCCCAATGGTAGTTAATCTTATAATTAAGTTCTCTGGGCCTCAGTTTCCATATTAATAAAATGGGGATAACAACACTTCAAGGTTGTTGTGAGGACTAAATAATGTACTAAACAGCTAAAATAAAATCTGACGCAAAGCAGAAGCTCAATAAATGGCAGCTATTTATACCCTGGATCTTTTATTAACTTTTAATTGTGAAAAATGTGTAACATATACAAAAATATAAAAGTATAAAAAACTCTCATGTACCTTACATTCAGCTAAGTTTCAGCAATTATCAATAACCAGTCTTGTTTTGTCTATACCTCGGATTATTCTGGAGAAAAGCCCAGCCATAATATCATATTGTCTGTAAATATTTCTGTACCTTGTCTCTTTAGGTTGACTTAACAGCAGTCTCTGGCAGCGGCAGGAGGTGACAGAAGCAACATAAAAAGAGACTGGTGGGGAAGGGGAAAATGTCTCATTGTATTCTCAACAGCCATTATAGGTTGGATCCTTAGGATTCTCAATTTTTTACTACCCAGGAGATCGACCATGGACAAAGACAATGCTCAACAGTCTATTATTATTTAGTAACTAGATTCTCAAACCCCAAGAACAGCTCTGCTGCTTTCAGAATCTGCCCTGCTCTCACATTACCTTTTCACTGATTTCTCAGCTAAGTGGGATCTGAAGGCCTTTTCCTACAAAAAGGCTATGAAGGTATCCTTGATGCTTGTATTCCTCTACTGTTCATACTTTACTTGGCTCTTGACTCTTCCTGTCTGGTGTTCTGAGTGTCCAGACGATCACTCTTACGGTCTTCCTCTGCCTCTGCCTATGTGTTTCAGGGTTTCTGATGATCTACTTAGCTTCTGGCTATACCCACACCATCATCACTATCACCACCACCATCACCTTTAATCTTCATCATTTTATTTATAAGAGCTACCATTTATTAAGCATTTACTATGTGTCAGGCCCTGTGATAGTCACTTTACATACATAATCTCATTTAGTCCTCCAACAACCTGAGGGGAAGCTTTATCTATAGAAGAGATATAATGAGGACACTAAGGTGCAGGGTTAATTAACTTGTTAAAATCACACAGTGAAGGGGCGCCTGGGTGGCGCAGTCGGTTAAGCTTCCGACTTCAGCCAGGTCACGATCTCGCGGTCCGTGAGTTCGAGCCCCGCGTTGGGCTCTGGGCTGATGGCTCAGAGCCTGGAGCCTGTTTCCGATTCTGTGTCTCCCTCTCTCTCTGTCCCTCCCCCATTCATGCTCTGTCTCTCTCTGTCCCAAAAATAAATAAACGTTGAAAAAAAAAATTAAAAAAAAAAAAAAAATCACACAGTGAATTTGTGTCAGAGCTGGGATTCAAACTTGGACCTGCCTGATTCCCAAGCCCGTGCTTTTTGCTGTGAATGCTTTTATTTTATTCTTTTAGAAAATGCTGTGTTAAAAATTATTTTAGGAAAAGTAATACATGCTCATTGTACACAATTCAAATGCTACTGAAGTAAAAATTTACTCTCCTGGCTCCCTTCTCCTACTTTCCAGAGAGAACTACTATTACAAGTTTGATGTGACAAGTATAAAATATACGATGAATATACTTATTTGCATGAATGTGTACAATTATCTCTAGAAGAAAATCATTGACACTGGTTGTCCACGGGGAAGGGAACTGGGGAACAGGGAGGGGCAGGAACAAAATTTTTCACTAAGTATTCTTCTGTACTTTTTCAATTTTAAACTGCATAAATTAAATTTTAAACCTCTTCAAAAAAAGTTAAATTAAAAATGAAGGAAGGGGCACTGGGTGATTCAGTCGGTTGAGTATCCGACTTCAGCTCAGGTAATGATCTCATGGTTTGTAAGTTCAAGCCCCACATTGGGCTTGTTTGTGTCAGCACGGAGCCCACTTCAGATCCTCTGTCCTCCTCTCAAAAATAAACAAACACTTAATAAAAATAAAGAAATATGTATGCCACTTTTCTACACAAGCATATACACACGCACACACACGTGTACACACACACCATTTTTAAAAATTAAAATGGAACTATTACTATATATTATTTTGTAACCTGATTTTTTCGCTTAAGAATATATCTTGGATATTTTCCCATGTCCATAGATATTTAACTTTTTTAATTCAATTCTTTTTAATAGCTACATGCTATTCCACTCTATAGATGTGCCATAATTCATTTAACCAATGCTTACTGATGAACATGTTCCTAATTACTATTACAAACAATGATGCAGTGAACACTGAACATTTCTCTTTACGTACCTGTGCAAATATTTCTGCAAAATTCCTAAAAATCTAATTGCAAAAGGTGTATAAAAAAACGAATGTTCTTAACCAGTATGCTATACTTCCTTATTCCTGCCAGTGGTTCTGACCCACTGACTTGCTGAAATTTTTAGAACTTGTATACAAGATTTTTCTCAAACTGCCAATTAGATTCCAGGCCTCTCCCCTAACACAACCATAGTTCTCTGAACTAAGCAATGATATCTCATAATATCTGGGTCCTTCCCCAAGTACAGTAAGCCCCCCCCCCGACCCATGTTCCAGCCCCAGGTCCTAATTCCATGCCTTGTCTCAGTGACATGTTGCAACTGACAGCCCCAGTATCTCTGTGTTCCTTCTTCCCACCTCACCTGCCATTAGACATCAACAGGGCCAGCGGGCCCTCATTCCCATCAAGGTCCAAGTCTGGCGAGTCATCATCTGAGTCATTCAGGCAGGTACCAGTGATGTTGAACTGCAGAAGGAGGAGGCTCAGTTGTCACCTGTCTGGGACTCCCATGTGAATCACGATGACCAGTTTCTTCCGGTTTCACTGGTTGAGTTCACTGTTAAAATCACCTGAACCAAGGCCTTCTGCTACACTGTCTCCCACCCCCACCCCAAATGATTCCAGGAACAGGAGGTTGACAATGAATGGCTACCCCAGGGGAAACCTATCAATCTTGTAAACCGTGTTCTCTAAAAAGAGGGGAGAGGATCTTCACATGCCCATGGAGAGCACCACAATCTTGAAGCAAGGTAGAGCCCCAGAGAAGGGCTTTTCTTAAGGACCTGTTCAAGACTCCAACATGACACTCATATACCATGTCCTTAAATGTCATTCCCAACCAGCATTTCAAGACCAGCTCAAGTGTCATTTTTTGAGAGAAGAGCTCCTGATCATAGCTTATGCCCACATAAAATCATCCACCCCTCTGTGTCTCAGGGTCCCCCACACACCCTTGATTATGGCATCCACAATACCTCATTGCACTCATTCGTTTTTATGCCTGCCGTTCTCACTAGCCTGTCAGCCTCTTGAAGGTTACATTCACAGCACCTATCACAGTGCCCAGCACAGACAAGGTCTCAATAAATGCCTGTTATATGAGTGGGACTGGTAGCCAAACACCAGGGGCCCTAAGGGAGGTGGGAAGAGAGGACAATCCTTTTGATACCCTGCTCTTCCAAGGGACCCAAAAGGGCTGGGCTGAACCCATGGGCCAGCACCCACCTTTGCTTTCTGGGAAGAGCCTGTCTTCAGTGCCTGATGATTGTATGTATCCATGAGATTATAGCTCAATTGGCCAGCAGGCCCCAAGGCTGAGCTCTCCTTGCCCTTTCGCTCTGCCTTCTTGAAGAGTTCCTTGGGCTTCAGGCCTTTCTTCTTTGAACCACTTTTGGAGGGCAGTGACAGCCTGGACATGGATACTGAAGTGGAATGGACTGGCCTGGTTAAGGGAATGGAGCCAGCTGGGAAGATCCTCTGCAGCCCAAAGATATTGCTCGTCTTCCCAACGTTCTGTTGGAAGATATCCTACAAGAGTGTTAGTACACGAGGGGGTTAGAGCTTACTCAAGAGTTCTCTCTATGCTAAGAGCAGAGGACTGTTCATGGCACCGGCACTACTGCCATGGAAGTGGCTTATGGATGCTCCACATCTAGATGCACACCCTAGTTTTTTTCACAATGTGTCATCAAGAATTTACGGGGTGGCATATCTTTACCCAGCCATTGACAAGTAAGGAGAAGACGAGCAGAGAAAAAGCCCAGCACTACTGTCAAAATTGGAGAGAAAAGACTCCAAATGCAGCTGGCATGAGACAGAAAATACTTGAGTACTAAACTATGGTTCCAACTCTAAGGACTGCAGGATTTGAGAGGAGAAAGGTTCTAGTCCTGATTCTGCTACTAGCTAGCTCTGTGACCACAGGTAAGTGATCTGAACACTCTGAGGCTGTTTGCTTGGCTGTAAAATTAAAGGATCAGACTAGAAAGGTGGTTTTAAAAGATGATCTGTGGCTCCTTTGAACTTCTTGGGAGGAGCCCTGAAGACTGGAAGTAGGTAGAAGGGAAACAAGAGGAACATGTGTAATTCTAAGCCTCTTGTTTTTATCTTATTCACTGCAGCTATGCTTTGATTCAGCTTCCATGTAGGATCTCATTTGAAAAAAAAAAGGCTCCACTGCTTTAAAACATTTGAAAGCCAATGGACCAGACATGATCCATCTCTAAGTCCTTTTCTAACAAGCTCAAAATTTTGTATATACAAAATTGGTTTAAGTGCAAAGAGCTGGAGAAAAGGTAGGCCTTGTAACTAAACTCTGAAGGACTGTGACAGATGGGAATGCAGGAAAATGGGGTAGGAGGTGGACAATGTAAGCTATGGTGTAGGCAGTGAAACATGCTGTAAGCGGTGAGGCTAGAAAGCCCAACTTCCCAGTAGCTCACGCTGACCACCCTTTAGCATGGATTTGAGTGCCTATATCCTGAGTGCTAAATGGAAAGTTGACAGCTTCTGAGCTAAAGGAAAGTTTAAACTTCCCTAAGTCCAATTCTCCTCTGGTGCCTCTGCTACTTCACCAGCCCACACTGAGTTCTCTCTTTGCTGCAAAGTCTATTAATAACAATGGCTCACATTTATTGAGTACTTACTCTGCCAGGCACTGTGCGAGGGGCTCTACATACATTAGCTCTTAATCCTAACAAAACTCTGAAAAGGTGGTGTTATTCTCCCTTTACAGATAAGGATACTAAGGCTCTGAAAGGCTTGCAAGTGACAGAGCAGGAACCAGAACCCAAGTTTCTCTGAGTCTCTTACCATCTACACCTTACTGCCTTGTGGTATAAGCACCTGTTGAAACATGGCTTTGTAATCATGTTTAACATGGAAGAGCTGTCATTTTGTAGAATGCAGACACTGAGTCAAAATATTAGTAACAACAACCCTATGAACTCCACCACCCACTACTACTGTGACCCACCATCAGAATTTATTGAATACCTATTATGTGCCAAGTACTATACTTAGTGCTCAACATATATTACCTTATGTAACCCTTTTAACAAATTCCTGAGTAGGTATAATTATCCCCACTTTAGAAACAAGGAAACTGAGGCTCAGGTAGTAAACTTCGCCCAGAGTCCTCTACAGGATTCCAAGTTCTTTGTGGGAAGACCCTGAATTACGTATTCTAAGCACCTAGCCTAATGTGAGAGACACTCAAGGCACATAATTATTATTTAAATGAATAAATAAACAGAATCTTTGGTGGGGTTTTTCCAACCCTTCCCCTGAGCTCTCAAGCCAACTGAAGAAGCCTGACCTGCCACTTGAGCCTTGAGCCCTTCCCAAACGCCTCCCCTGCTCCCCTGCTTCTTACTTCCACCAGGCGGATCTCCCTAGCCAGATCTTTAATGAGCTGTACGGTCCGTACTGTCTCCGGAATCTCATCCTCGTGGTCTGGCAGAGCCTGTCAAACAAAAGGCATAAGGAATAGACCCACACATAAACGGACAACTGATTTTTGACAAAGGTATGAAGGTAATTCAATGGATAAGGGTAGTTACTCTAACAAATGGTACTGGACCAACTGGATACCCATATGCAAAAAAAAGAACCTCAATCCACATCTTGCACCACACACTCACACACAGGCACACAAACTCAAATTGGATCATAGACTGAAATGTAAAATCTAAAACTATAACCCCTTTAGAAGAAAACAGAGGAGGGGCGCCTGGGTGGCGCAGTCGGTTGGGCGTCCGACTTCGGCCAGGTCGCGATCTCGCGGTCCGCGGGTTCGAGCCCCGCGTCGGGCTCTGGGCTGATGGCTCAGAGCCTGGAGCCTGTTTCCGATTCTGTGTCTCCCTCTCTCTCTGCCCCTCCCCTGTTCATGCTCTGTCTCTCTCTGTCCCAAAAATAAATAAACGTTGAAAAAAAAAAAAAATTAAAAAAAAAAAAAAAAAAAAAAAGAAGAAAACAGAGGAGAAAATCTTTGTGACCTTGGGTTAAACGAAGATTTCTGAGGACACAAAAAGCATGAACCATAAAAGAAAAACAACTGATAAATTGGACTTCATAAAAAATAAAATCTTCTCTTCCAAAACCACTGTTAAGACAAACCAGAGACTGTGAGGCAGTATTTGCAAAACCTGTATCTGATAAAGGGCAGTGTCAAGAGGTGTGAGGAACTCAATGGTGGGCTTGGGCCATAGCCCTCAAAAAGTCCAGAATCCCTGGGGAGAACGTGGCCTCTTTACTTGTGAGGACAGAGCTCAGTGCTGAGCAGCTACAGGCCCATGGCTAGCTCAACAGCAACCAAGGCTAAGACCTCTTGGTTGTCTCTCTTTTAATTTGTTTGTAATCTTTTTGAATCCTCAAGATTTACATCTTTATGTAGACAGATCTCCCAAGTTTCTCCCTTGTGATTTCTTCTACCAGTTTTCACTTCACTTCTGTATCCAGAGGACTGATAAAAACTCCTCAGCATTACCGTCTTACTTCCCATGGTTTGAATCTTCTTTTTTACTTGACTCTTTTAATCCATCTTTATTTGGTGGCTGGGCAGGGGTGAGGTCCGAGAACCCATGTGATCCAGCTGGATAAATTTAATAGCTCCCTCCACCCAGCCCAAGGGCTCTGGAAAGGTCAGGGAGTGAGTACCTCCCATGGAAGTCATCTTCACTTCACAAAAGACTTATTCCATAAGAATGGGCTCCTCAGATCTGTGTCCTACTCTCCTCCAGCTCCCTTTGGCTGTGCTATTTGGGGCCAACCTGGCTCAGGGCCTGAGTGCTTAAGACTCTTCCCGCCCTCCCTCCCTTTTGTTATTCCTGGGACAGAGTCACTCCAAAGTTCACCTCATGGAGGGGGGGAGGGGAAGGTCCGAAATGAAACCCAAGGCAGCCACACCTGAGGGATGTGGAGAAACAGAACAGTAGGCTAAGGCCCAGGTGTAGGTGAGTCCAGGGATGAAGAGAAGGCCCAAGACATGAAGTCCAAGGATATCTGAGGGGAAGGTTGGCAACAGGAAATGGAGACATTGTACAAGTTAAGCCTATAATGGCTGAAGATCTCCATATGCAGGGGGAAAAGTCTATAAAGAATATCAAAAGCATGAGAACAATATTGATATTTCTCTTTTTTTGTATTTCTTAAAATTGTTTTTTAAGTCAACATTTTGAGTAGGTAATCCATTTACAGAGTTCAAAAATCAAATAATATAAAGAGATATACTGAAAAGTCTCAACATACATTTGTCCATGCCATCAGTCCCATTAGCCCACACCCACAGGTAACCACTTTTCTTCTACATCCCTCCAGATTGTGTCTTCAGGCAAATACAAGCACATATAAATGTAATTCTTGTCCCCCTCCCCACTTTTAACACATAAAGAAGCACATTATATACATGATTCTACATCTTTACTTGACAATTTCTGGAGATCTTTCCAGATCAGTACAGAGAAAACTTCCTTATTCTCTTTTATAGCTGTTTAGTATTCAATTGGATAGATGGACATTGGTGTATTTCTACAAAGCCATTTTGGCAGTATGCAGTAAGAGCCTTACGTTTTTTTCATATACTTTGAGCCAAAAATTGCTCTTCTTGGAATCTATCCTGAAGCAACAATCAAGAGATGAGGGAAAAAGGCTGATGCAAACAGATAGTCACTGCATGATTTTTCAATAACTACCCCCCAAATAAAGCAACAATAAACAAGCAGTTAGGTAAGGATGGTATATCCCTGCAAAAGAATATCATGTAACTATTAAATGTTCGTGGAGAACTTTGAGGACACAGGAAATTAACATAAGCTAACAAATTCAGATACAAAATTGTATGTATAGTGATAGCAATCATGTTTCTTAAATGCATATAAAAAAGACCAGAAGAAAATACACCCACAGATTAATGTTAATTCCCTCTGAGTGCTAAAATTACAGGTGATGTTTTTCCTTCCTTACACTCTTCTGTATTTTTTCTAATTCTCTAGAGTAAGCCTGTATCACTTTTTATAATCAGAAAGAAAGGGTTAAAAATGTAATCCAAAAAGTCCTAACCCAGTCCTCCATTCTAACCCCAGAAGGCCACAAGCCTCCCTGGTCTCATCCACCACCCCAAAGCATCTACCCAAAGCCAGTCTCTGTGGAGGCCACAACTATAAAGGAGGTAGAGAAATAAGTATATTTACTTCTTTCTTTGTCCAGGCTCTAAAGGCCAAGTTCAGAGCTTTGCCACCATGGACCAGGTAGGATGCTGGGTGCCTCCTATTCTCTCGCAAACCTAAAGGGCGAAGGAGGAAGCAGAGGGTCAATAAAGCCATGTGGGGAAGCAAAGGAACTGTTTCTTTTTTCAGGCAATCAGAGAAAATACTCAGGGTTCTAGGCATGACTCCAGATCTCAGTTCTTACAATAGTGTTTATTTATTTATTTATTTATTTATTTTCTCTTTTTCTTTTTTTTTTTTTTAAAGTTTATTTATCTTTGGGACAGAGAGAGACAGAGCACGAACGGGGGAGGGGCAGAGAGAGAGGGAGACACAGAACCGGAAACAGGCTCCAGGCTCTGAGCCATCAGCCCAGAGCCCGACGCGGGGCTCGAACTCACGGACCGCGAGATCGTGACCTGGCTGAAGTCGGACGCCCAACCGACTGCGCCACCCAGGCGCCCCAATAGTGTTCATTTAATGAGTACCTACTACATGCTGGGCGTTTAACATCTACTATCTCGTTTAATCTTTATACCCACCTACTACCCAAGCATCATTATCTTCACTTTACTATCCAGGAAACTGAGGCTCAGAGAAGCAAAGAGACTTAACCAAGGGCACATACCTAGTAACTGCCAAAGCTAAGACTGAAGCCATGTCTATCTGAATCTGAGGCCTATGTTCCTTCTACCACACTGGAAGTGTGCTCTGCCTCTTGGGTTTCAAAATGCAAACACTCAGGAGAACCATGATTGCAACCTACACAGACATGAAGGGCCATTAATAAATGCCCTTATCCCTGAGTCACTCCAAGAGGAGGTTATGACAAATAGCCAGCTTTACGGTCAATACAGAATTTTCTACTGAACTGAGCTATTCAGAACAGGTAACAAGTGGCTAATCATTGAGCCTCTGATTGAACACTTAAGTGCAGTCTGTCTAGGTGGCAGATTAAGGGCCTGAAGTAGTAGGTAGAAGACTGTATTCATTGGCCTTTGAGATTCTTTGTAAATCTAAAATACTGATTGCTCATGGCCAAGTTACCTTGAAGAATATCAGGTCTGAGCAAGGTTGCTGCTCCATTTCAAAGCAGAAAAGAAGAAACCCAGCAGTTTGGCTTACCACCTGGTCTGATACCAACACAATGATGCCAGCATGGTCAGGACTGGCCTTGTCCTCATCTCATGGGAAGCACATTCAGGAAACTCTGAGACTGTCCAGTTTGAGTTTCTTACTTTAATTAGCAGGGGATAGGGATAATTTCACTGTAATTCAATTTTCTCAGCCACCTTTGCTAAATAAAGTTAAAATACATGCTCTACCATATATTATACTTAATAAAAAAAAAGTCAATCTCAAAAGATCACACACTATATGATTCCATGTTTACAGCATTCTTGACAAAATTATAGAGATGGGAAACATATCAGCGGTTTCCAGAAAGTATGGATAGTGCAAGGGGAAAGAATGGGTGAGACTATAAAGAAGTAACACTAGGGAGTTCTCTGTGGTGATGGAACGAACACACACACACACACACACACACTTACACTTGGGGAAGCAGGGCAAAAGGGACAGCTGGGAAAGGGATCCATACCTCGAAAGATGTCCAGGATGTGCTTTCCCACGTACCAACAGATGGTCTCAAAGTTAGGAAACTTGAAGAGGTCTGCTGTGCTCAGCCGCTTCTCAATCTCATAGGCTCTAGAGGAAGCAGACACAATAATAGCAATGATAATAAGGATCCTGTTACTGAGTACCTACTGTGTATCAGGTATTGTTCTGAATGTTTTGTATCCATTATCTCTAATCCTCACAACTACCCTGTAAGATCCAACTTTGTGGGTTAGGAAACTTGAGCTCAAATGTTATGTGACTTACCCAAAGTCACAAAACTATTAAGTAAGGAAGGGGTATTCATTCTCACACTGATCATTATCAGGAACCAGTATCTATTCCCTTATCATCTCGCCTCCTTCTATGCTGCACTTCTCACTATAGGGGAGAACTCAAGGACTCTAGCAGGTGGGAATGGCCAACTCAGGATCACAATAGCTTCAGTACTCACTTGAGCTGCATTTCGATGTTAAGGCTGTGTAAGAAGTTCCCTCCAAAGGCAAGGCAGTCCACGGGAGTCAGCACAGCATGGATCCATCCTGCAGTGTAACATGGCAAAATCATAGCTGGCAGAGGACCTTACTTCCTCTGGACATCACTGCCCACTCAGCTCAAACATAACTCCTTAGAGCAGCCAGCCAGCAGTGACTCAGAAAGTTCTAGTTCCTCCACTCTTCCAACACCCATTCTGCCACCATTATAACCCTAAACTGGACCACCTTTTGGGCTTAATAAACTCTTTCGACTTTCCTCCTCTCAACCTCAAGTCTCTTTGATGCCTCACCCATCTTCTCTCCCATATCTTAGAAGGGCATTACCTCCTTGCCAAGTCTATCCCTTCTAACTCTACTCCAGGTAAAACAAAGAGCTTTTGTGTCGAACAAACCTGGGTTCAAAGTCTGCCATCTTCTAGCTAAATATCTATTTCACAAAGTGGTTGTGTACAGTGTGCACCTAGATGGAACTCAATTATTCTCCTTGCCCTTAACCCTACACTGCCTTCTGGGAAGTTCTAATTCTACTCTCATATTCATCTTCCTTTCCCGGTCCATCCATCCTATCAAAGCCTTGGTTCAGATCCCTTATTACCTGTCACCTAGGCTATTTGCAACAGCCTCTAAACTGGCTCCTCTACACCAGCGGTTCTCATGGTATGGTCCAGGGAATCCTGAAGCTCCCTGAGACTCCTTCAGAGCATATGCAAGGTCAAAACTATGCTCATAGTACTAAGATGTTGTCTTTTTCACCCTCATTCCCTCACAGGTGTAGAGTGGAGTTTTCCAGAGGGTAAATGACATGACATCACAGCACCGAGAAGCAGATTTAAGTATCAGTCATTTTCTATTAATCTAAACATCAAAAAGATTTTTAAAAAGGTAGATGTCACTCTTCTCACTGCATTTTTGGTTTGAAAATAGCTATTTTTCATAAAAATTATTAATCACGCTAACATGTAATGAGTTTATTTCTCAATGAATTAATAAACAAATATTTTTAAATTTTCTCAGTTTTAATTTATAATATGGTAAATATTGATGACTATAATCCACATAAATAAAAGCCCTTTGGGGTTCTCAGTAATACTAAAGAGTATAAAGGGGTCCTAAGTGCAAAGTGTTTGTAAACCACTGCTCTGTGCTAATCTCAATCTCTGAAGTCTATCCTCCACATTTCAACCCTAAGTGATATATCTAAAATACAAATCTGCTCATGTCATCCCCTGCTCAAAACTCTTCAATAAAAAAATGTACATCCACAGGAGAATAGATAAATTGCCATATACTAATACAATAGAATATTGAAAAGTAAGTTGAGTGAACAACTACATGTATCAGCATGAATCTCATAATCATAATGTCCACAGGAAA
Source organism: Leopardus geoffroyi (assembly GCF_018350155.1). Classification (NCBI taxonomy): domain Eukaryota; kingdom Metazoa; phylum Chordata; class Mammalia; order Carnivora; family Felidae; genus Leopardus; species Leopardus geoffroyi. The sequence continues at coordinate 47,015,374 of NC_059343.1, forward strand.
AAGTTGGGAAGAACTGTCTAATATGATTCCATCTACATAACATCCAAAAACATGTAAAACAATACTAGATATTGGTTTGGTGAGCTATACCTATACAATAAAGGAATAGAAATAATCACCAACTTCAGAACAATGGCTAGCTCAGAGAGGGAAAAATGGGAATGAAGTGAGGAGAGGTATACAGGGGGCTTCAAATATAATTGCAACGTTTTATGTGTTTAGTTGGGTTACAAACACATAAATGTTTATTACACTATTCTTTATATCTTTTGCTACATAAACAAATAAACTTACTGTGATCCCCCAGCCACCTCTTGGGTAAGTTCAGCCCGCCTACCTTCTCAGCTTCACCTGTTTCCAGCCTTTGATCTTTAGGCTCCAGTATCCATAAACTACTTCACATAGCCTTGCTTTGCTTATGCCTTTCCCTATGTCTGAGAGGCCTTTTCTGCCTTTCTCCTCTTGGTCACTCCTACATTTATCTGCCAGGTGTTACTCTTCTGAGAATATTTTCACAAACCTCCAGCTAGACTAAGTGTTCTTTTCCATGCTTCCAAAACTTCTGGTGAATGCCTCCATTGTGGCTATTAGAACATTATACTGAAATGAGCCTGGGTGGCTCAGTCGGTTAAGCATCCAACTCTTGATTTTGGCTCAGGTCATGATCTCACGGTTTATGAGACTGAGCCCTGTGTTGGGCTCCATGCTGTCAGAGCAGAGTCTGCTTGGGATCCTTTCTCTCTCCCTCTCTCTGCCCTTCCCCTGCTCATGCTTTCTCTCTCTCCCAAAATAAATAAACTTAAAAAAAAATCTAGAACATTATACTGAAATGATCTATCAATCTTTTGTCCCTAGCACCTAGACCAATGCAGGGGCATTCAGTAGACCTGCAATGCTTATGGAACTAAGTAGATTACACCCAGTTTGTGTGACTTTATACTAATAAGCAATTAATCCAACTCAAATCTCTGGTAGACAAATTCAATTCATCAAATAGTTATTAAGTGCCCAGCATAGAAAAGGTATTATGTGAGACCCTATTAGGCAAAGGATTCAAAGATGAATAAATGGATGAATAAGTGCCTGGGCTCAGAAACCTATAAAAGAGAAAAGCAGATGGGTATGAGGGGAGGTAATTTTGCCTCACCATCTGTGAAACATTCTATAAAACCAATGTAATCAAATCAATATGATACTGACATATGAATAGACAAATCTGTGCAACAAAAAATCCAGAATTATACAATACATAACATTAGACAAAGATATTAGAGCTGTATGACAATTTTAAAGCAGTGATCATAAGAATGTTTCAATGAACAATTATAAACATGCTTGAAACAAAAAAAAAACAGAAAGAGAAGATATAAGAAACAAATGTAAATTTTAGAACTGAAAAATACTATATCTGAAATAATGAAAACAGATGGACTCAACAGAAGAATAAAAACAATGAAGAAATAGAAAGTACTCAATATTAACAAAAGAGGAAATAGACTGAAAAAAATGAACTCAGGGATCTGTGGACTACAGCAAAATATATACAGCATTCAGATAATCAGAGATCCAAAGAAAAGAAGTGAGAGTGTGGGGATGAAAAATCATTCAAAGAAATAACAACTAAAAATTTCTTCACTAATAGGACAGAAACATAGACCTACACATTCAGGAAGCTCAGTCAACACAAACAGTATAAACCCAAAGAAATACATGCCAAGACACATTATAGTCAAACTGCTGAAAACTAAAGGAAAAAATTACAAGTAGCAAGAAATGACACATGTAAGGGAAAAAACAATTTGAATGAGAGCCAAAATTTCATCAGAAGCCATGGAGGCAAGAAGGAAGCAGCACAACATTCTTCCAAGTGCTGAAAGAACTATCAATCCAGCAAAAATATCCATTAGGAATAAAAGGGAAATCAAGACATTTACAGATGAAAGAGAACTAAGAAAATCTACTGACAGCAGGCCTACCCTAAAACTCTAAACAGAGAAGAAATGATAAAAGAAGAATCTTGAAACACCAGGAAGGAAGAAAGAACAACCAAAGAGTAAAAATACAGGCAAACAGGTGCGCCTGGGTGGTTCAGTCGGTTAAGCGTCCGATTTCGGCTCAGGTCATGATCTCGTGGTTCGTGGGTTTGAGCCCTGCATTGAGTTCTTTGTGCTGACAGCTCAGAGCCTGGAGCCTGCTTCAAATTCTGTGTCTCCCTCTCTCTCTGCCCCTCCCCTGCTTGCTCTCTCTTTCTCTGTCTCTCAAAAATAAATAAACATTAAAAAAAAATACAGGTAAATACAATAGACTTTCCTTCTCTTGGGTGTTAGAAGTTATGTTTGACAGTGAAACAAAAATTGAAACACTGTATGATATGGTTCTCAATGTATGAAGAAATATTTAAGACAAATACATTATAAATGGGAAGGGTAAAGGGATGTGAATAGAGGTAAGGTTTCAACCTTCCCCTCAAACTGGTAAAACGTTAATTAAAACGTCAATACCAGACTGTGATATGATGTATATATCTATTATACATATAAATTAAACAAGAGCAACTACTAAAAACCTATACAAACCACAGGCTAAAAATTCATATGGAAATACAAGGGCCCTGAATAGCCATAATAATCTTGAAAAAGAAAAACAAAGTTGGAAGACTGACACTTTCTGATTTTAAAACTTACTAGAAATATATGGTAATTGAAATAGTGTGATACTGTTATAAGGACAGACCTATAGACCAATGGAATAGAATTCAAAGTGCAAAAATAAACAAATACATCTGTGGTTAATTGATTTTCAACAAAGGTGTCAAGACAATTCATTAGGGAAAGAATGGTCTTTTCAAATGGTTCTGGGACAACTGAACAGCCACATGAAAAAGAATGATATTGGACCCTTACCTCACATCATATACAGAAGTTGACTTGAAATGGATAAAAGACCTAAATGTAAATAACTAAAACTATAAAGCTCTTAGAACACAGGTGTAAATCTTCATGACCTTAAACTATGAATTAGGCAATGGTCTCTTAGATACGACATCGAAAACACAAGCAAATAAAGAAAAAAGTAGATAAACTGGACTTTTGTTCTTTCTAGGACACTATAATGAAACTGAAAAGACAACCCCCAGAGAGAAAATATTTTTAAATTACATATCAGATAAGGTACAATATCCAAAATATATATTAAAAAAACTCTTACAACACAACAATAAAAAGACAAATTACCTAATCAAAAATTGGGCAAAAGTTCTGAATAGATTCTACTCCATAAAAAGATATACAAATGTCTAATAAGCACATGAAAAAATGTTTGACATCAACAATCATTAGGGAAATACAAATTAAAATCTCAGTGAGGGGTGCCTGGGTGGCTCTGTCGGTTAAGCATCCGACTTTGGCGTCATGATCTTACAGTTTGTGGGTTCAAGCCCTGCATCGGGGTCTGTGCTGACAGCTGAGTCTGGAGCCTGCTTCAGATTCTGTGTCTCCCTGTCTCTCTGCCCCTCCCCTGCTCACGCTCTGTCTCACTTTCTCAAAAATAAACATTAAAAAAATAAAAAATAAAATAAAATCTCAATGAGATACCACTTCACATGCACTAGGATGGCTATAGTCGCAAAGACAGACAAGAACAAGTGTTGAGGAGGATGTGGAAAAATTGAGACCCTTATAAATTGCTAGTGGGAATGTAAAATGGTGTTAGGTACTTTAGAGAACAGTTTGGTAATTCCTCAAAAGTTAAAACAGAGCTAACATATGACTCAGCAATTCCTTTCTTAGGTATGCACCCAAGAGAACTGAAAATATACATTAACACAAAACTTTGCACATGATCATTCATAGCAGCATTATTCATTATAGTCAAAAAGTGGGGGCGCCTGGGTAGCTCAGTCAGTTAAGCGTCCAACTCTTGGTTTCGGCTCAGGTCATTATCTTATAGTTTGTGGGAGTGAGCCCCACATCGGGTCCTGTGCTGAAAGCATGGAGCGTGCTTGGGATTTATCTTTCCCTCTCTCTCTGACTCTCCCCAGCTTGCACTCTCTCTTGCTCTCTCTCAAAAAATAAACATAAATTAAAAAAAAAACTTAAAACAACACAAACGCCTATAAGATGATGAAAGGATAAACAATATGTGGTATATCCATGCAGTAGAATATTGTTCAGCCATTTAAAGACTAAGTACTAGGGGCGCCTGGGTGGCGCAGTCGGTTGAGCGTCCGACTTCAGCCAGGTCACGATCTCGCGGTCTGGGAGTTCGAGCCCCGCATCGGGCTCTGGGCTGATGGCTCAGAGCCTGGAGCCTGTTTCCGATTCTGGGTCTCCCTCTCTCTCTGCCCCTCCCCCGTTCATGCTCTGTCTCACTCTGTCCCAAAAATAAATAAACGTTGGAAAAAAACAATTTAAAAAAAATAAATAAATAAATAAATAAAAAATAAAGACTAAGTACTAACAAATGCTATAACTTGGATGAACCCTGAAAATATTTTGCAGAGTGAAAAAGCCAGACACAAAGGACCACATATTGAACAGTTCTATTTGTATGAAATAGAAGAGGCAAATCCATATACAAAGAACGGACAAAAGTGGGTTGACAGGGGTGAGAGGAGGAGTGGAAGGAATGGGGAGTAACTGTTAATGAGTACAGGATTTCTTTTTGAAGTGATGAAAATTTTCCGGTATTACATAGTGGTGATGGCTGCACGACATTGTGGATATATTTTTTAAACTTAACTGCACTCTTTAACATGGTAAGTTTTATGGTGTGTGTTATATACCAATTTTTTTGAAAAGTACACTTAACTAAATGAAAATGAAAACTGAACATATCAAAATATATGACACAGCTAAATCAGTGCTGAAGGGGAAACTTACAGCACCAAATGCTTACATTACAAAAGAGGTAAGGTCTGAAATCAATAATCTAAGCTCTTGTCTCAAGACTGGAAGGAGCAAAATAAACCCACAGCAAGCAGAAGGAAGGAAAAACAAAGATAAAAGCAGAAATCAATGAAGCTGAAAACATAAACAGAAAAAAATCAATTGAGACAGAAAATGTTTCTTTAAAAAGTTTGAAAAATTGACAAACCTCCATCAGATTGACACAGAATAAGAAAAGGCCCAAAAAACTAATACCAGGAATGAAACCAAGGATATCAGGGTGTCTGGGTGGCTCAGTCAGTTGAGCATCTTACTCTTGGTTTCAGCTCAGGTCATGATTTCACAGTAGTGGGATCAAGCCCCAAGGTGGACTCTGTGCTGGCAGCTCAGAGCCTGCTTGGGATATTCTCTCTCTCTCTCTCTCTCTCTCTCTCTCTCTCTCTCTCTCTCCCCTCTCCCTGCTCTCTCTCTCAAAATGAATAAACATAAAAAATTAAAAAAAAAAGAAACAGAGGATATCACTAGAGACTTGGAAGACATCAAAAGGATAATAAGAAAATACAATCAACAACTCTGCATACATAAATTTGACAACTTAGATAAAATGGACCAATTCCTTGAAAAGCACAAACTACCATAGCTCACCCAATATGAAACAGATAATTTGAATAACCTACTAAAGTTTAAGGAAATTGAATGTTAATTAAAAACTTCCCTACAAAAGAAATCTCCAGGTCCATGTGACTGCACTAGAGAATTCTACCAAAGGTTTGAGAAAACTTAACATTAATTCTGAAATCAAAGAATGAAGTTTAAGAAATCAAGGAAGGAGCACCTGAAGTGGCTCAGTTGGTTATGCGTCTGACTTTGGCTCAGGTCTTAATCTCACAGTTTGTGAGTTTGAGCCCTGTGTCAGGCTCTGTGCTGACAGCTCAGAGCCCGGAGCCTGCTTTGGATTCTGTGTCTCCCTCTCTTTCTGCCCCTCCCCTGCTTGCATTCTGTCTCTCTCAAAAAGAAATAAACATTAAAAAACTAAAAGAAAAGAAATCAAGGAGGATCTAAATAAATGGAAAGACATACTGGGTTCATCAAAGACAACATGGTAAAGATGTCAACTTCCCCAAATTGAGAAAACTGGGGGCACTTTTTCAAAACATACACTCAGATCCCACCCCAGACCTAAAAATCCATAATGCTAGGGGTAAAGCCTAGGCATGTATTGTTTGGGGGGGGGGGGGGGAAGCCCCACCCCCACCCCAGATAATTCTGATTTATAGACTGCAATGCCAGCCTCCCAGTCACTATTCCTAGAGCCATGGGGCTGAGAGACCTATTCTCTACCTGTCCACCAAGTTGGCATAGCCCAGTGCAAGAGGTCCATCAACCTCTTCCTGTACCTTCCCACCTGCAATCTCCCCAAGGAACTATGCTGCCTACTAGCCATCACATGCATTTTCTTAAGGTCCAATTCTGAGTCATCAGCTGATATGAGAGGGTTTTCCCACATAATCGGATCAATATATTATAGGAAGGGTCTACCTCTGGTACCACAACCTCCCTTCCTCTTCCAGCCCTCCTGAAACCCTCCCAGAGGGGGCCCAGGGAAGACCTGTAGGAATGAAAAGTGTCTGTCCTTGCTTCACGGAACATTTATAGCACTTGTCCACCTGGTCCCCAAAAAACATCTCATTCTGGTTAGAGGAGCTGCTCCAGCACTCAAAGAGAGTCAGATTGGCATTTGTTGGGCGGATCAGGTAGAAGATCTTCTCACCCTGAAACAAAACAGGTTTAGGTGCCAAAAATATCAACAATTTCCATAAAAATCCTCCAGAGGGTCTCCAAAAGGATATTTTCTTTCCCATGCTCCAAGACCACATAATATGACAGATTCTCCCCCAAACCCATCCAGTAATCATTTTTATGTGGATTTGGAAAACTTCAAAAGCTCCTTTTGTACTTTGTGCTTTTGAGCCTCTGTAAGATTGACAAAAAATGATTTGGAAAGGGCATTCCAAACAAAATTGTTCAACTTAGGACAAATATACACCAAAAGCTTCTACTTTAGATACAAAGTCAAATGAAAAATGGCCTCTATAGATGAGTAGATCAATACTACTAGCCGTAGGAGAATTTAAGGCCACATTACTGATGAGAAAATTGAATTTGCCTTTAAATGCCATTTACAGAGAGTGTTCCTTCTCACACCTGCAATCAAAGCTAATAAAAGTTTAAAAGTTCAGTAACTGCCCAAGGACTTCTAAAAGATTATATGTTAGGCGATTATCTGTTGGAAAAACATTTTATTTCCTAATTATGTTTTGCCTAGACAATCATCAGATTATTTGGTTGAAAAGAAATAAAAGCCCACCAGCACAAAAATATCCTCAACCTACAGCTGATTAGTTTAACCAATATTTCCTGATAATAAATTTCAATGTAGAAGAGCAATAACACTAGAAATTATCTATTGCACAATTGGAGAAATTTCATTCAGATCTGTAGATTAGATAACAGTATCCTATCAATATTGATTTTCTGATTTTGATAACTATACTGCAGTTATATACGAGAATGCCCTTATTTTCAAGAAATATGCACTGAATTATAAGATAAAGGGACACATGTCTGCAACTACTCTCAAATGTCTCAGAAAAAAAAAAAATATATATATATAGAACTATTTTATCATGTTTGCTTTATAGAATGAATATAATAAAATGTAACATTTGGGGAATCTAAGTGAAGGGCACACAGGCATTCTTCCTACCATTTTTGCAATTTTTCTATAAAAAAAGGAATTATTTTAAAATGAAAAAGTTAAATCTAACATTTGCATAGCAGTGATTTACATGCTCCAATTTCATGATAAACCAGTGGAAACAACTAGTTTAGGATTTGTGATCATTTGGACAAGAGCCATATCCAAGTCTTCTGCTCTTTCCTTGGCATTTCTGATAAGAAAAATAAATAGTATGATGGTGGAAAAGAATCAAAATTACTTAAGAAATTTGTTTTCCAGGGGCGCCTGGGTGGCTCAGTCAGTTAAGCATCTGACTTCAGCTCAGGTCATGAACTCACGGTTCATGAGTTCAAGCCCTGGGTTGGGCTCCGTGCTGACAGCCTGGAGTCTACTTCGGATACCGTGTCTCCCTCTCTCTCTGTTCGTCTCCCACTTGCTCTCTTGTCTGTCTCTGTCTCTGTCTCTGTCTCTCTCTCTCCCAAAAATAAAGATTAAAAAAAAATTGTTTTCCAGACTTTAAAAATCCTTCATAGTCACTGATAATCAATACGCTAATTACAAAATTGAAACAATCACTAAAAGGGAAACTACCCATAGGAAGGCTAACATTAAAAAAAAAAAAAACCTGTCATGGGCACCTGGGTGGCTCAATTGGTTAAGTGTCCAACTCTTAGTTTCAGCTCAGGTCATGATCTCACGTTTCGTGAGATCAAGCCCCACATCGGGCTCTGTGCTGACAGTGCAAAGCCTGCTTGGGATTCTCTCTCTCTCTATCTCTCTGACCCTCCCCTACTTGTTGCACATGGTCTCTCTCTCAAAATAAATAAATAAACATTAAAAAAAAACTTGTTATATATATGCTCTATCTTGGTGGTGGCAGTTATGCAACTACATACAATGTCAAAACTCATCAAACTATACATTTAGAACAGATTAATTTTATGGTGTATAAATTATACCTCAATAAGGACGGGGGATGGGAAGTTTCTCATGTTACCAAGAATCTGCAGTAAATATGAACATTTCCATACATAGTCATAGGAGTATAGATTGGTTCAATTAACAGCCAGAAAACCTTAGGCATCTGCTGTTATTCAAAAAAATGTTAAGCATCAAAACTGTAGAGACAGTTTATATGGCATATCCACTTAGTGCCCAACCCTGATAGAGTAGTTATATGGAAATGTCACCCAAACAGAATCTGGGAGGCAGGTAGACCTCAGCAGCCTCTTCTGTGCTGCCACGTGAAACAAAGAGGGCGGCCCAAGGCCAGGCTGCCTCTAGAAGCCACATTCACTCCTACCTTGAGCACATGGTACCAGACCGAGGTGCCACCAAAGTCAATGTGAAAGTCTGTATAGCTATCCCGCACACTCATGAGGCAGTACTTTTGCACATTGGGCCTCTCAAATATACACTCCTCTGGCCACAAGTTCTCCACCCATGAGAGCTTCCGAACAATCTTGGGAGTCTCCACAAGGTTAGAAAGCCTAGCAAGGAAGGGGTGGAGAACAGACGTCAGCTGATTGGGAATTAAAGATTAAAGCCTGAATAAAATGCTCCCCATCCCAGTGAGAGTCAAATAAGACAAAGAAGTCCTTTCCACAGGATCCCCAAGGGCACACAGGATACTTATTTCTATAAGTCTGGTCAGCATCCTCATTCCACTCAGCTCTAGAAGTCCCAAGTCCCAGCTCCACAGCATTCCCCAGTCAAAGGAGGTCATTTCCTCCACAAAATGCTCATAACTCCCTTCACCCAGGTCCACTCACTTGGCACGGAGTCAATAACAGTTATTGTACTGTCCCCATGTCTTAATGTCTTCTTTATGAGGAACCATTAGAGAAACCTTTCAAGGGCTCAGTTTCAGGTAGTGTTTCTCCCCAATATCTGGTTGTTTTTATCTTACCTAAAACCACAAACCTTATGATATTGCACTCCTTCCTTGTCCTTACTTTCAGGAAATTGACTGAAAACGCTACAGTCCTTCTCTAACAACTATCCAGACACTCATACACGCATTTTGTGTGCAGATTACCCACCAGATGCATACTATTTCTCCACTTTTATTTTCCTTTTGTGCCAGTTTTGTCTATTCTTTCCTCTCTGTATCTCTGTAAGCTACCTCAAATAGCCTTTCAAGATGAAGTGAGATACAAACAAACACAGCTTTAAAAAAAAACCCTCAGGTTGTTAACTCTGATGTTAATACCAACAGCAAGGATTTTAATATTGTATAGTTATTTAAAATGTTGCCATTGATGGAAACTGGTTGAAGAATACACAGGACAACCTGTACAGATTTTTGCAACTTCCTGTAAATCTATAATTATGTCAAAATTAAAAGTTAAAAAAGTACATAATCAGACAATAAGTTTTCTAAGTGCAAAAAGATATGTTACAATTTGGGAAATTTCCCACATTTCTGAGCACAGAGAAGACTACATGTATCTACTGAGTGCAGGAGTCCAGATAGAATCATTTAAAGGTTATAAAAAGCTCTTTTTTCTTTTATATCTAAGTAACCTTACCCTTAGAGAAACTACTTGGGGGTAATTCAGTAAATCTATTTCCAGGGACAGAGGACCTATACTGGGAATTAAATAGTGACCGCACCACAATCTAAATACCAAAAAAAAAAAAAAAAAAAAAAAAGTCTAAGAAAGCTGTCCTGGGTCTTGGAGACAAAAATTAATTAAAATAGCTACTGTATAATCTATCCAATGTTAGAAACTGTAGAAGAGAAATACAATTTGGTTGTTATAATGGGAACAGCTACCCTAGGAAGTATAAACCAGGTCATCATCCCAAAGGAAGAAACTACCAAGAGGAAGGGAAAAAGGAACACTTAGACTCAGTATATCACAAGTTCCAGGGACTTTGTTAGGTTTTTTACTTACCCCTGCTCCTCCTACCTGGTATCAGAGAATTCCAAACTAATGACATTGAGGACTTTCTCCCTCTTCCCACTATAGTAGTATTTCACAAAATCACCAAGCTTCATCTTGCAGTCAGCCTGGCGGGTCACATCAATCACATCAATCTCTTTGTCAGAACCTAGAATAAAAAGATAGATTCTGCACCAAGTGGTCTCAGGGACCGGGGAAGCCTCCCTCCCCCCTTCACCTGTACCTAGAATGGACTGACACTCAAAACTTCTCACCGCACACACTGTATTTGTATGTATGTATGTATGTAGGAATCCCTCACGCTCTCCTTACACCAATGTGCTGGGTCCAGGCCTATTAGAGTAACACAACTGCCTGACATACAGTCTCACTCATGATACAATCCACATGCCTGGGCCTATTCCCTCACTTCTCTTCCTATCCCCGAAATTTAATGCCCAGAAGACAACTGGCACATGAGGGCAAAAATCAGAGGCTTTCTTATCTCAAAAGAAGGGAGATTCCTGGGGCGCCTGGGTGGCTCAGTCGGTTAAGCGTCCGACTTCAGCTCAGGTCACGATCTCGCGGTCAGTGAGTTCGAGCCCCGCGTCGGGCTCTGGGCTGATGGCTCGGAGCCTGGAGCCTGCTTCCGATTCTGTGTCTCCCTCTCTCTCTGCCCCTCCCCATTCATGCTCTGTTTCTCTCTGTCTCAAAAATAAATAAAAAGGTTAAAAAAAAATTAAAAAAAAAAAAAAAAGAAGGGAGACTCCCATGATCCCTGGAATTTCCCTGGTAAAAAAAAAAAAAGTGGGGCTCAGCCTGGGGGCTCGGGGCCTATTAAGGAGGAAAAGAAAACCAGGATTTTGGTTCTAGTTTTGCGAAAGACTGACTCCGGGCAAAGCACTTTACCTCATATTCCCAAGATGGCTAGAAAAGAAATGCAAAGGTAGACTGGAAGCAAAGGGTCACTGGTCTTGATGGGAGTGAATGATGTCACAGTTAGGATAGTTCATCTTTCTTACCAACATAGTGTTCCACGTCCCTCACAGTGAATGATGGTGAAGGCAGCGTCATCCCCAATCCATCCTTCTTCAAGACTAGGATGGGCACACTGAAGCTATTCTCCTCCAAGAATTCCACAGTCAGCTGACTTCCAGTGGGCTTCAGAATCACTTCATCTGAGCTGTGGGCCACATGAGAGAAAGCCTGAGCCCCAGAGGCACTGACACTAAAGGCTTCACTTGATGCTGCCATTCACCCAAGGGGTGGGGCCTTCCTGAGCAGACCTTAATGTGGACTGTAAACTAATGACATATACCTCACGTGCCAGGGAAGAAATGACTTATCCAAGGTAAGAAACCAGGTCACTGGCAGAGGTGGGGAGCTAACCCAAGGATATCTTGTTAATAGCATACTCTTCTCTGAATGGCAAAAGAAGAAATCAGTCAATAACCTGCCCAGAAAGAAAAGATGTATCTGCAATTTTAGTTAATTTACTCTAACCCAGAGCAGGGTCACCCATTTAAAACACTGGCAAATAAAAAAAGACTGATTTGCAAATGACATATCCAATAAAGGGTTAGTATCCAAAATATATAAAGAACTTACACACTCAACACACACAAAAAAAATGCAAGTAATCCAATTTAAAAATGGGCAGAAGACATGAACAGACACTTCTCCAAAGAGGGCATACACACGGCCAATAGACACATGAAAAGATGTTCAACGTCACTCATCACCAGGGAAATGCAAATCCAAACTACAATGAGATATCACCTCATACCCGTCAGAATGGCTGAAATCAAAAACACAAGAAACAAGTGTTGGCGAGGATGTGGGCAAACTGGAACCCTCATGTACTGTTGGCGGGAATGCAAAGTGGTGCAGCCACTGTGAAAAACGGTATGGAGGTTCCTCAAAAAAATAAAAACAGAACTACCATATGATCTAGTAATCACACTACTGGGTACTTACCCAAAGAATATGAAAACACTAATTTGAAAAGATAATATGTACCCCTATTTTATTGCAGCATTATTTACAATAGTCAAATTATGGAAGCAACCTAAATGTCCATCAATTGATGAATGGATAAAGAAGATGTGTGTGTGTGTGTGTGTGTGTATACACACACACGTACATACATATAATGGCATATATATATATATATATATATATATATATATATATATACATACACACATTGGAATATTATTCAGCCATAAAAAAGAATGAAATCTTACCATTTGCAACAACATGGACAGAACTACAGAGTATAATGCTAAGTGAAGTAAGTTAGTCAGAAAACGACAAATACCAGATGATTTTACTTATATGTGGAATTTAAGAAAACAAACAAAGGAAAAATAAAGAGACAAATCAAAAAACAGATTCTTAACTACAGAGAATAAACATGGTTATCAGAGGGGAAGTAAGTGGGGGGGATGGGGGAAATAGGTGAAGGGGGTTTAAGAGTACACTTATCTTGAAGACCACTGAGTAATGTATACAATTGGTGAATCACTATACTGTACACCTGAAACTAACAGAACACTGTATGTTAACTATACTGGAATTAACATAAATAAAAAATAAAAAATAAAAGACTGATTAAAAAAACAATTTTTACAACCAATTTCTCAACACATGTATGTAATTAACTAGAAAACAGGAGTTTTTATTTTTTTAAATCATGTTGGAGGAAGATGGACTATTTGACCAAGTTGTGTTGGAACAAGCAACTGGAAAAATATTAAGCTCAATGTCTATCTTTCTCTTTACATAATTCTAGATAGATCAACATTTAAATTGAAAAAAAAATGAAGCCATCTGTATGTCTTCTTTGGAAAAATGTTCATGTCTTCTGTCCATTTCTTAACTGGATTATTTATTTTTGGGGTGTTGAGTTTGAGAAGTTCTTTATAGATTTTGGATGCTAATCCTTTATCAGATAAATCATTTGCAAATATCTTCTCCCATTCCACAGGCTGCCTTTTAGTTTTGTTCATTTTTCCGAAGAAGACATATAGGTGGCTAATAGACACAAGAAAAGATGCTCAACATAACTCATCATCAGGGAGATACAAATCAAAACTAAATGAGATACCACCTCACACCTGTCAGAATGGCTAAATAGAAACAGGAAACAACAGATGTTGGTGAGGATTTAGAGAAAGGGGAACCTTCTTACACTGTTGGGGGGGAATGCAAACTTGTGCAGCTACTCTGGAAAACAGTATGGAGGTTCCTTAAAAAAATAAAAAATAGAACTACCCTATGACCCAGCAATTGCACTACTAGCTATTTACCCAAAATACACAAAAATATTGATTCGAAGGGTTATATGCACCCCGATGTTTATAGCAGCATTATCACCAATAGCCAAACTATGGAAAAAGCTCAAAAGTCTATCGACTGATGAATCGATAAAGAGGATGTGGTGTATATATACAATGGTGTATATATACAGTGAAATATTACTCAGCCATCAAAAAAAAAATGAAATCTTGGGGTGCCTAGGTGGCTCAGTCAGTTAAGCATCCTACTCTTGATTTTGGCTCAGGTCATGATCTCACAGATCGCAAGATTGAGCACCACATTGGACTCTGTGTTGACAGTGCAGAGCCTGCTTGAGATTCTCTCTCTCTCTCTCTCTCTCTCTCTCTCTCTCTCTCCCTCTCTCTCTCAATCTCTCTCTCTCTCTCCCTTCCTCCTTCCTCCTTCTCTTCCTCCTCCTCCCCTGCTCACAGGCATGAGTGATCTCTTTCTTTCTCAAAATATATAAAATTAAAAAAAAAAAGAAGGGGCGCCTGGGTGGCTCAGTTGGTTGAGGGCCCAACTTCAGCTCAGGTCATGATCTCACAGTTCGTGGGTTCCAGCCCCACATCAGGCTCTGTGCTGACCACTTACTCAGAGTCTGGAGCCTGCTTTGGATTCTGTGTCTCCTTCTCTCTCTGCCCCTCCCCCGCTCATGCTTTGTCTCACTGTTTCTCAAAAATAAATAAATGTAAAAACAAAAATTAAAAAAAAAAGGAATGAAATTTTGTCATTTGCAATGATGCGGATGAAGCTAGAGTGTATTATGCTAAGCAAAGTAGTCAGAGAAAGATAAATAACATATGATTCCATTTATATGTGGAATTTAAGAAACTAAACAGATGAACATATGGGAAGGAAGGGGGAAAAAAAGAGAGGGAAGCAATCCATAAGAGACCCTTAACTATAGAAAACTGAGGGTTGAAGGAGAGAGGTGCATGTGGGATGTGGGTGGGGGGTGGGGTAAATGGGTGATGGATATTAAGGAGGGGCACTTGTGATGAGCACTGAGTGTTATATATAAGTGATAAATCACTAAATTTTACACCTTAAACCAATTTTACAATATGTTAACTAACTAGAATTTAAATAAAAACTTGAAAAAATGAAGCCATATAGTAGAAAAAATATGGGAGAGACAAGGCCCACTAGTCATTAAAAATAGCAATAAATAAATTTAACTACATAAAAATTAAAATTTCCTACAAGGAAATATAGGGGTGAATATACCTTTTTGAATTCATGTTTTCATGTTCTTTGGGTAAATACCCAGTAGTAGAATTACTGGATCATAAAAAATTTCTATCTTTAATTATTTGAGGAACCTCCATACTGTTTTCCACAGTGGCTACACGAGTTTGCATTCCCACCAACAGTGTACAAGGGTTCCTTTTTCTCTACATCCTCTGTAACACCTGTCATTTCTTGTCTTTCTTATTCTCACCATTCTGACAGTTATAAGGTGATAATCTCATTATTTAATGTAGCCTTATTTACAATATCTAATATACAGAAGCAACCCAAATGTCCCTGCATAGATGAATGGATACAAAAGATGTGGTATATATATATATGATGGAATATTACTGAATGGATACAGAAGATGTGGTATATATATACAATGGAATATTTCTTGGCCATAAAAAGAATCAGATCTTGCCATCTGCAACAACATGGATGGTCCTAGAGAGTATAATACTAAGTGAAATAAGTCAGATATAAAAAGACAAATATCATATGATTTTACTCATATGTGGATCATGAGAACTAAGTAATGGATAGAATTGCTAAATCATTATATTATATAGCTGAAACTAATATAATACTGTATGTTAATTATACTTCAACAAATAAATGCTTAAATAAAATTTTCTGTAAGAAAATCTATTATAAATCAGTAAAAAATGGGCAGTAACCCAATAGAAAAATTGTCAAATAAGCAGGAAATAAACAGAGAAATAAAGATGACTTACAAAGGCTCAAAAATATGTGCCTTCTTCATAACTAGATGCAAGTGGAAACATTTCATATTTTATCTTATCAGAAAGGCAAAGAGTTTGATAATAAACAGTGTTGGCCAGGATATAGGGAAACAGCCATCCTCACACACTATCTAGTGGGAATAAGAAATGGTACAGTCACTTTGGAAACAAGTTGGCAACCTTTATAAACATTTTTAAAGCAGATAATCGTTAGTCTTACAATTTCACTTTTAGTTAGTAAATCTACACGTATACTTAATCCACATATGCAAAAAAGTACAAAGACATTCACTGCATCATTTTTTTCTAACAGCAAAATACTAGAATCAATTTAAGTGTACATCAATAGAGGATTGGTTAAATAAATAAATAAATATCCATACAATGGAATAGTAAACATCCATGAAAAAGAATGAAAACCACCAGTATGTGCTGGTATGGACTGAGCTCCAAGATATATAATTTAGGTTTTAAAAAAAGCAAGATGAAGAACACTGAGTGTATTTATGCTTTTTTTAGAAAAGTAGGATACACACACACACACACATTTATGTAAGTAAAACCTATTTCTGGAAGAATGTACAAGAAACTTGTTGACTAAAGAAGGGATCTGAGGGGTCTGGGACAGAAAGGAGACTCACTGCCTCTGAACAAACAAATCAAAAGATATTAAGGTGAAGAAACACATAATTCTAAGTAACATTTCAATTACAAGAAAGCTGAAAATGGTTGCATGAATTAAAAACCAAGCAAAAGTGAGTGCTTTATTCATTACTTTTTCTAATTCATTATTTTTGTGTAAGGAACTTCTTTTTAATAAGCTCATTTTAATATTTTTAAAAGGTAAAAATAAACCACCTGGCTGGCTCAGTCAGTAGGGCATGTGACTCTTAATCTCAGGGTTGTGAGTTCAAGCCCCAAGTTGGGCACAGAGTTTAATTTTAAAATAAAAATTAAACAATTTTAAAAAACACATTAAAAGGGAGAAAACTTTTTTTATTTAAAAGAAATACATGACAGAACGTATTTTTTTTTTATTTTTAAAAAGAGTTTCCTCTTGTCTACAATGAGAGAATTAAACTTTTTGATCTTTAGACTCCTAGTTGAAGCATTCCTTGGGTGCATGCAAATATCCTCTAACAGGTGAAAACTGCCTCCCAATCTAACAAAAGTTTTTACAAGTGGACCTTAATGTACTCCGCATGTAGGATGAAACTCTAACAATGTTTCTTAGAAAAATGACTAAAACAGAAGATTCTTCCCAGAGGGAACATTCCTAAATGGGGGAGGCATCTAATGAGACAGCCAGTGGCAAAGTTGGGAAGAAACGAATCCTAGCCTCCCAGAGCCCTGGCATTCACCAACCCTCACCTGTCAAAGGTCCTACTCCGGAGCTCTCTAATGAATGTAGGACTTCCGGTCTTCACTGGCTTCCCCTTGTGTGTATCATGCCCTTTCGAAGATACACGGCGTTTTTTCACTAAGCCAGAGAAAGACACAAGACTGAGTCAGAATGGCCATGAGCTATGTAGGGTTCCAAGAGCAAAGGCCTCAGCAGATCCTGCTTCTCTTCCAGTCTAACAACCCCTTGGAGCACCTGAAGTCAATGAGGCCCTCACATACTCAGGAAAAGTTCCTGGTGAGGTTGGTGCTTCCTCTGGGAATTCCCTAGGAAGAGAGGGAGGTAAAGCTCTGCAATTCTGCCCTCTCACTGGGGCAGCTGCTAACCTGCTGGGCCTACACAGGCTTTTGCTATTTCCCAAGCACTCAGACAAAGGCAATCTTCCTTTTAAGCTTCCTTCGTTTTGTCTCACCTCTGGACCACTTTCTCTTGAAAACTCCAAGATGTACTTACTAATGGAGGGCCCATGTAAGACTTCACAGTTGGGGCAGTGGTAGAGGTCAATGTCAGCAGCTTTCTCTTCTTCAACGCCAACACAACTAGAAACAAGAAAAACAGCCAACGTTTATGGGAATTTTATTTTTCGTAAGGTCTAGAACTGTGCTGTCCAGTATACATAGCTATTTACATTTAAATTAATTCAATAAAATTTTAAATGCTGTCCCTGCATCATCTAGCTACATTTCAAATGCTCAGTAGCCACATGTGGCTAGAGGTTACCGTACTTGGCAGATTATCAAACACTTTCACCAATGCAAAAAGTTATATTGGACCACACTGGTCTACAACAATTATGACAGAGCTAAAAATGTACAGACAGCAAAGCTTCATTAAGACTCAGAATGGGGGTGCGCCTGGGTGGCTCAGTCGGTTAAGCATCTAACATCAGCTCAGGTCATGATCTCACGGTTCATGAGTCTGAGCTCCACATCGGGTTCTGTGCTGACAGCTCAGAGACTGGAGCCTGCTCCAGATTCTGTATCTCCTCTCTCTGCCCCTCTTCGGCTCACACTGTCTCTCTCTCAAAAATAAATAAACATTTAAAACATTTTAAAAAAAGAGAATGGTAAAAGCTAGAAGAGATTCTAAAACAGTGCTGTTCAACAGAAATATAATGTGAGCCAGATATATAAGTTTAAATGTTCTAATAATCACATTAAAAAGGTAAAAAGAGGGGTGCCTGGGTGGCTCAGTCAGTTGAGTGTCCCAACTCTTAATTTCGGCTCAGGTCATGATCCCAGAGTCATGGGATGAAGCCCCATGTCGGGCTCCACACTGAATATGGAGCCTGCTTACGATTCTATCTCTCTCCCTCCTTCTGCCCTTCTCCCCTGCTTGTGCACACTCACTCTCTCTAAAATTAAAAAAAAAAAGTAAAAAGAAACAGGTGAAATTAATTTTAAAATTTAATTTAACCAATATATCTAAAATATTCCGACTTCAACATATAATCAAAACTTTAAACTTTACTGAACTATTTTACTTGATTAAATGAAAAGGACTGAAAAGAGTATTTTATAATCAACAGTGGTTCTGAGTGAAGGATTACAGGTCATTTTTCTCTTATTTGTATTTTCTAATGCTCTACAATGAACATATGTTACTTATTTCATAATGTAATGTATAAAAAAGTTTATTTAATTTTGAAAATTTGAGTTTAAGTTTATGTGAGATGTTCATCTCACAAAAGTAAATCCTTCCTCACCAAAGTCATTAGCAGCCCTCCTAATAACTTCTGGCTAAGATTAAACTCCTAAAATCCTTGGTCAGCCACACACAGCAGGGAGCATAAAAATAGGGCAGAACTCCAACTTTTTCCTCCAAGATCATGCTCACAAACTGACTTCTTGGGATCAGAACCCCACCCCTGTCCCAACTGCTAACTGCTAATCCTGTGTCTGTAAATCTGCTGCATATCAATAAATTGGGGATATCACCATCAACTTGGTGGAGTTTTTCTAAGGGCTCAGATAATGTATTTAAAGTACTTGGCACACACTCTGGAAAACAGTATGGAGGTTCCTCAAAAAATTAAAACCAGAGGGGCGGCTGGGTGGCTCAGTTGGTAAAGTGTCCGACTTGAGCTCAGGTCATGATCTCATGGCTCGTGAGTTCAGGTCCCCCTTCGGACTCTGTGCTAATAGCTCAGAGCCTGGAGCCTGCTTTGGATTCTGTGTCTCCTTCTCTCTCTGCCCTTCTCCCACTCATGTTCTGTCTCTGTCTCTCAAAAATGAATACACATTGAAAAAAATTTTTTTATTAAAAATAGAACTACCCTATGACCCAGTAATTGCACTACTAGGAATTTATCCAAAGGATACAAACATGCTGATAGAAAGGGTGCATGCACCCCAATGGCTATAGCCGCATTATCAATAATACCCAAACTATGGAAAGAGCCCAAATGTCCATCAACTGATGAATGGATTAAGAAGATGTGGTGTATATATACAATGAACTACTACTCAATGATCAAAAAGAATAAAATCTTGCCACTAAGTGAAATAGCCAGAGAAAGACAGGTATCATATGATTTCACTCATATGTGGAATTTGAGAAGCTTAACAGGTGAACATAGGGGAAGGGAAGGAAAAATAATGAGGGAAGCAAACCATAAGAGACTCTTAAATACAGAGAACTGAGGGTTGATGGGGGTAGAGGGGTGGGGGTATGGGTTAAATGGATAATGGGCATTAAGGAGGGCACTTGTTGGGATGAGCACATATTACACATATGTGATGAATCACTGGGTTTTACTCCTGAAGCCAAGACTACGCTGTATCTTAACTAACTTGAGAATAAAAAATAATAAATAAATAAAATAATAAAGTGCTTAGTACAGTGAGCACAGAGAAGCACATCTCACCCTTCACCTGCCTAAACTTTCTTTAAATATATTCCCCAGACCTTGTGGCATTAACTCACTTTGTCAGACCACATGCTTTCTCTGTCTCACACCCGTTAGCCTTGGACACTGCTCAAGAAGGAACCACTAGTCATCCCTCTCTCCTGAACTTTCATCCCATATAGCTATGTACTTTCTCCACCCCCAAACATCCACTGGTCATCAACATTCCTAACTTTTCTCTTGTATCCCCAAGCAACCCCATTTCTTGGTAAATAAACCCATCTAATTCATAACCCCTTCAACAAACCCCTTCTTCACCTTCCTGGCTTACTGACCACAGCTTCTCTTAGGAGAAGCCATCTTCTCTATACAAGTGCCACTCGGTGTGGTCCACAGACTAATGCTCATACGTGAACTGTTCGCCACAGGTCTGTAATAAGTACAAAAAGTCAGCATGAGCATCCACAAACTTTTATGACAATTTGGCTGAGTAATTTTATGTCTGTTGAATCTAACAATAAGAAATTGGGGCTTATATTTTGTACAGCTTTTTTGGTTCATCCATTTTTCTAGTAATTCATTTTTTATTGTACCAAATGATTGGTCCATTATTGTTTGGAAATTTTAAAAAACAGATAAACCTGGTCCTTCGCCACAGAACATCTAAGAAGCACTGTGCTAGAACCCCAATCAGGCAGAAGTTATGCATTCTACCAGACCCTTATGTAACTCAGGGCTGTGTTGGAAGCAGACATTCCCCTCACTCTCCAGTGAGAGATCATCTCTCCTCTACCCCTGTGTATGATTTCTTACTCCTTTTTAAAAAAATGTTTGAGAGAGAGAGCATGAGCGAGTGGGGGAGGAGCAGAGAAGGAGAGAGAGGATCCCAAGCAGGCTCCGCACTGTCAGCGCAGAGCCTGATGAGGGGCTCAAACCCATGAACCACGAGATCATGACCTGAGCTGAAATCAAGAGTCAGATGCTTAACCAGCTGAGCCACCCAGGTGCCCCAGATCTCTTACTCCTTTGAGCTTCATATCATCTAGACATGCCTCTTTCCACTCCTCTTCACTGTCAGCTCCTCAGCTCCCCAACATACCCCTTTCACTCATTTAAGAACCTGTTCACAGATTCTTCTCCATCCCAAGTCCTGCCAACATCCCACATGATGTTAGTACTGATGCAGAGGCCCAACACACTGGCCTCTTACTTAGCTCTTTGACCTCCTTATCTTCAGAGGCTGGTGTCTCCACTTCCCTTTCAGCTATCAAATCTCATGGTCATCATCTAGCCCTTGTCAATACTTGCAATAGCTCCACATCTAGAATATGAAATTCATACAGCATACTTGTGACCACAAATATAATCATCCAGCTCTTATTCATTACACTTGTTCTTTGCTCTCAAAATCCCTTGAGCCTACTTTTCACCTCTTCATCTATTCTTAACTTCACCCTTCTTCCCCATCTAGCTTAGATTCCAGCATTCCTCCCTTCAGCCATTCTCCAACAGATATCCTCAACTCCCTTGCCCCACTGCCTTTCCATCACTCCCACGTACACATTCCAACCCTGGCTCAATCCAACTATGTTAACACTGGACCATTGGACATGGCTGGAGAAAAATCACCCACTGGATCAGCACCACAATAAATTCACACTGTCCAAAATATCTGAGTCACAGCATAGTCAACACAATATTGAATGAAAAGAACAAAGTTGGAAGACTGATGCTACCTGATTTCAGGACTCACTATAAAGCTACAGTAATCAAGACAGTGTGGTATAGATGAAAGATAGACAAACAGATCAATAAAACAGAATAGAGAGCCCAGAAGTAGACCTACATAAGTATGGTCAACTAATCTTTGACAAAGAGCAAAGGTAGTACAATGGGGCAAAAAGATAGTCTTTTCAACAAATGGTACTGAAACTGGACATCCACATGCAAGTGAATGAATCTTGACACAGAACTTGTACACTTCACAAAAACGGAACTCAAAATGGATCACAGACCTAAATGTAAAATGCAAAAGTACAACACTCCTAGAATATAACATAGGATAAAAATTTAAATGAGCTTGGGCATAGCAATAATTATTTTTAGATGTAATACCAAAGGCATGATCCATGAAAAAAGGAATTGATAAAATAGACTTCATTAAAATTAAAAATATGATCTTTGAAAGATACTGTCAAGAGAAAAACAAGACAAGCCAAAGACTGGGAGTAAACAACTGCATAAATACATATTTGATAAAGGATGCTATCTAAAATATACAAAGAACTCTTAAAAATTAGCAATAAAACAAACCTGATTTAAAAATGGGCAAAAGATCTCTACAGAAACCTCACCGAAGAATATATGCAGATGGAAAATAAGCATATAAAAAGGTGCTCCACATCATATGTTAGGAAAATTAAAACAACTATGAGATACCACTATACATCATCTATCAGAATAGCCAAAATTCAGAACACTGACAACACTAAATGCTAATGAGGAGGTAGAGCAAAAGGAACTCTCATTCACTGCTGGTGGGAATACAAAATGGTACAGCCATTTTGGAAGACAGTTTGGCAATTTCTTAAAAAACTGAACATACTCTTAACATATAATCCATCAATCATGCTCCTTGGCATTTACTCAAAGGAACTGAACAAAAACCTACACATGGATGTTTATAGCATCTTTTTTCATAAATGCCAAAATTTGGAAGCAATTATGATGTCCTTCAATAGGTGAATGGATAAACTGTGGTATATCCAAACAATGAAATGTTTATTCAGCACTAAAAAGAAAGGAGCTATCAAGCCAGGAAAAGGCATGGAGGAAACCTGAACACATATTATGAAGTGAAAGAAGCCAATCTGAAAAGGCTATGCATTATAGATTCAAACTATATGACATATTATAGGAAGGGCAAAACCATGGGGACAGTAAAAACTGATTGCCAGAGGTTATCGGGGAGAGATGAATCGGTAGAGCACAGAGAATTTTTAAAGGCAGTGAAACTATTCTGCATGATACTAAAATGCTATAATGGTGAACGCATGTCATTATACATTTGTCCAAACCCATAGAATGTACAACACCAACAGTAAACACTGTTGTAAACTATGGACTTTGGGTGATAATCATGTGTCAGTGTAGGTTTGTCAATGGTAATGTACCACTCTGGTGAGGAATGCTGATAATGGGAGAGGCTACACATGTGGGGGCAGGAGGAATATGGGAAATATCTGTATCTTCCTCTCAATTTGACTGTGAACTTTACTCTAAAAAATAAAGTCTATTGAAAAAATATCTGGGTCATGTTTCCTCAGAATCCTCCTATATTTCCCTGCTCAATTCTCTCTCCCATCATTCACAGTGGTTGTATCAAATCCATGGTCCCATTACCTCCCTCCTCTTTCAGAAAATGACCCTGCCTACTTCTTAGACAAGATGAAGTAATCAGATGGGAACTATCTCAACTTTCCACACCAAATCTACCTCCTTCTGTACCCATCCTTTCCCCTGGTTACAATGAAAGAAATATCCTTCAATCTTTCCAAAGTTGGCTTTTCCACCCAGGTTCCCATCTTTTTTTAATCTTCTCAATCAATTATCCCTTCTTTCTTCAGTATCTTCAACCTCTTCCTCCCTCCCTTCCGTCTCCTTCACAATAGCATTTAAACAATTAAAAAAGATAAGACCCTCCCTCCTGTCTGCCCCTCTGCCACTTCACAGCCAAATATCTTCTTTGTATGCAGGTTGATACTGACTTATTTGAATAGTTATCAGTTAGTAATGGCACAAAACTCAAAAGGTACAAAACTGTATACACTAAAAAGTCTACCTACTTCTTGCCACCTGGTATTATCCAGAGATGTTCTATCAGAGCCAAACTTATAAGAGGAATTTTCTAGAGTTGTTATGTATACTTTCTTACCCTGCTGCAGTCTGATTTTAGTCCCCACCTTCTTTAAAACAGAGCTCATCAATGTTCTGACTTCCTTATTGATACATGCAATAAGTACTCCTCTCCTTTATCTCACTTGATCTCTTAGCAGTATTAGCACACAGTGTTGACCCTCTGCTCTCTCCCCACTTGACAAGTTCTCTACCCTTGACTTCTATAACACTCCATTTGCCTGATGTCCATTTCTTCAGTTAACATTATTGAGGGGAGCCTGGATGGCTCAGTCAGTTAAACGTCCAACTTCAGCTCAGGTCATGACCTCGCAGTTTGTGAGTTCAAGCCCTGCCTTGGGCTCTGTGCTGATAGCTCAGAGCCTGAAGCCTGCTTCAGATTGTCTCCCTTCCTCTGCCCCTCCCCCACTCATACTCTGTCTCTCTCAAAAATACACATTAAAAATTTTTTAAAACCCATTACTGAGCATCTTCCAGGCCCTGGTCCAACTGCTAGGGAGGTAAGGACATAGAGCAAAGCATACAGAAATCCCTGCCCTCCTGGAGCTGATACCATTGTAGTGGCAGAAGCAAACAAGAAACAAAATAAATCCAGGGTGCCTGGGTGGCTCAGTCGGTTAAGCGTCCGACTTTGGCTCAGGTCATGATCTCATGGTTTGTGGGTTCGAGCCCCACGTCGGGCTCTGTGCTGACAGCTCAGAGCCTGGAGCCTGCTTCAGATTCTGTGTCTCTCCATCGCTTGGCCCCTCCCCTGCTCACGTTTTGTGTCTCTCTCTCAATAATAAATAAACGTCAAAAAAAATTTTTTTAAAGAAACAAAATAAATCCACGTAATCAGTGAGATACATTGTATAATAGTGAGAAGAACCAAGTAGAAAAATAAAGCAGGAAGGGGAATATATGTGCATGTGTACACACACACACACACACACACACACACACACACACACAGTGGCATAAGGGGATAGCAATGGTATTGAAATTTTAGTTAAGGAAGCCAATAGGTACTGAAATCTTACATACGAACTCACTGACAAAATGACTTTTGAATAAGGACCTGAAGGGAGTAAGGAAGCAAGCCATATGGATATGAGGGAAGAGCATCCCAAGTAGAGAGAATAGCAAGTACAAAAGCTCTGTGGTAGTAGTGTGCCCAGATTACTGAAGCAATAGAGGAGGACAGTATTCTGGAATAGAGAGAGTAAGGGGGACAGTAATAGGTCAGAAAGGTAATGGGCTCACATAGTAGGGTCTCATAGGCCATCGTAAAGGATGTTGGCTTTTCCTGAGTGAAGAACTGGGTGAAATCCATAGGAGAATTGTAAGCAGGGATGTGATGTGATCTTAATTATGTCTCTGGCTGCTCCTTCTGTCTCCCAATGCACCCTTTTTGTCCTGTCCACTCCTTAAATGTTGATGCTTCCTAGACCTTCTTCTCTCCTCACTTTCCCTTGTCGATCTCACTCCCAGAGCTCAATGTGCCCCTTACGCACCTATGACGGCAAGCTAGATCTCTCTGCTGAGTTTCAGACCCCTCCCTAGAAATGCTTCCTGGTTCTTCTACTGGATAGACTCTTTACATGTTTCAAATTTCACATGTCCAAATTCAATTTCTCCATTGGCCTGCCCCCCCAACATACTCCCTCTCTTGGCAAGTGGCACCATAACCTCAGACTGCCTGAGTTTATATCCTAGCTGTAACCGCCACTTATTAGTATGGGAACTTGAGCATGTTACCTCTGTGCCTCAGTTTCCTCATCCCTAAGGTGGGGATAAAAATTGTATGTACATCACAAAGTTGTTATCAAAAATAAATGAGTTAATCCACAGAAGGTATTTACAACACTGCTTCATACATAGAAAGTGCTCTGTATCATTCAAGCTATCATGTCCTAGCAATTCTATCTCTTGATTAGCTATCAATTGTGCCCTTCTGTCATCCTTATTGCCCCTGCCCTAATCCAGGCCCCTGTTATCTCCAGCTAGGATTACTGTCCTGCCCTCCAACTGGGCTTCTGGCCTCTACTGTCTTCACCCAACTGGCCCTCCACACTACAGTCAAAGGGACCACTTTTAAAAACACCAATTTGAGGGGCGCCTGGGGTGGCTCAGTAGGTTAAGCATCTGACTCTTGATTTCAGCTCAGGTCATGATCTCACAGTTCGTGAGTTCAAGCCCCGCTGACAGCGCAGAGCCTGCTTGGGATTCTCTCTCCCTTTCTCTCTGCCCCTCCCCCTGCTTGTGCGTGCGTGCGTATGTGTGTGAGCACATGCACGTGTGCTCTCTCTCAAAATAAATAAATAAACAAATAAATAAATAATCTTTTTAAAAACCCACCCATTTGATCTTGTCAACCCTTGCTCAAAACCCCTCACAGCCTTCCTATTTTTCTTACGTTTAAAGTATAAACTTACCATGGTCTACAAGCCTTGCCTCTCTGGCCTCAACTCTGGCTTCTCACGTGCAGCGTCAGCTACATAATTTATAAGGCCTGATGCAAATGAAAATCAGGAGCCTCTTGTTCATAACACAGAGGAAAAAAAATCTATTTTCCTTTCTTCCACAGTCTCTCAACTTGTCATAGGCCTTTTTATTTGTTATTTATTGTCATGCTCCCTGGGCATGAGGATACTCAAAGGGGAAGTACAGGCCACACCCTGTGACTCAGTGCACAGGATGCATGCACTCAACGCTGACTCTCTTGCACCTGCATCCAGACCTGGTGCCCCAGGCAACCAACTGAGAACCTGTTCAGGGAGTAGGGAGGCAGTAGGAGGTAGGACCACATGTGAGCTAAAGCTCTAAGTCCCTAAGAAACAATCCATTGTCCCACTGGATTTCACATGCAAAACATAAATTTCACATACAAACAGGTAAAATTATTAAGAATTTCAAAACAACCACAAAACATCAAACCTCAAGCATGGTGTCCCCTTCCAAATATGAGACTCTGTGTGACTGGTCACACACCCATGATGTCAGCCCTGCTCTGAAAAGCCAGCTGGGTCTGACTTTGCCTCAGGTTACGATATCACGGGTTGTGAGTTCGAGCCTGGAGCCATGTCAGGCTCTGTGCTGACAGCTCAGAGCCTGGAACCTGCTTTTGATTCTGTGTCTCCCTCTCTCTCTGCCCCTCCCCCCTCTCAAAAATAAACAAACATGAAAAAAAATTGAAAAGCCAGCTGGACTCTCAATGCCATGCTCTTTCAGTTCTATGGGTCTCATCACACATGGCTCCCTGTGCCTAAAACATTCCTGCTCTTCCTCTTCCCTGCTGCCATGGCACTCCCCCCGAAACACTATCCCTATTTTGGCACTCGTCACGTGGACTTACAACTGCTCATTCACTTGCTACCTGCCCCACTACATTTGACAGCATCGATCTCATTCACTAGAAGTCCTCACCTTATCCATCTCCCAGTCTTGTTTTATTTATTCTTCAACTCAATTCAACAAACATTCATTGGGCTAGATAATTCCTCACATCAGGAAGACAGACGGATGAAAATCAGACTTGTGGCTGCACTGTCTCAATAATTATCACTGAGACCAAGGGTCCTAGATGCTAATTTGCTTCCTTAGTGAAGAGGCAAATTATCACAGCACCAGGTCTCAAGATTAAGATGAATTATCCCCAACATGTACCACAGAGCCTGGTACATGGTAGACACTCAACCAATATTTGTTAATAAAGTAAATGCATAAACTTAATAAATATTGATTGAGAACAGCCACTGCCCTCATGGAGTAGACATTCTAGAGGGAGAGATGTACAAGTGGTGCCAGGGGTTTCATAAGTGGTAAAAAGTAAATAGATCAGGTTAAGGGGATGAGGAGAAAACAACCAAATTTGAAGCCTGCATAAAAGGAACTGAGGAGAAAACTGAGCTATGAGTTATATGTATATTATCACATTTATTCTCCACAACTAAGCAGGGCATTCTGTACAGTATTCACAGGCAGTATAGCACAGAGGTAAAAGTACAGCCTTGGGAGCCAAACTGCCTGGGTTTGAATCACCTCTGCCACTTACTGGATGTGTGAACTTAGAGAAGAAAGCAACCTGACTAGGGACAATAGGACCTGAAGTAGTCGGTATCAACAGAGACTAAGAGACCTGGACTTCCACTCCTACCTGTCAGTAACTAAGGGGTACCCTCTTCCCCTGCCACTAAAATTGCAGTGTCTAAAGAGGCCTGCAAGGGGCGCCTGGGTGGCTCAGTCGGTTAAGTGTCCGACTTCAGCTCAGGTCACGATCTCGCGGTCTGTGAGTTTGAGCCCCACGTTGGGCTCTGGGCTGATGGCTCAGAGCCTGGAGCCTGCTTCGGGTTCTGTGTCTCCCTCTCTCTCTGCCCCTCCCCTGTTCATGCTCTCTCTGTCTCAAAAATAAATAAACGTTAAAAAAAAATTAAAAAAAAAAGAGGTCTGCAAAAACAGAAGATGTAATAATACCCGAATCTCCTAACATCATACCCAAAATATCCAGGATATAATGAAAATAATCACTTATTATATCAAGAACAAGGAAAATCATAACTTGAATGAGCAAAGGAAATCAATAATCTCAACACTGAGATGACACAGATGTTGGAATTACCTGACAAGGATTTTTAAAGGAGTAATCATAAAAATGCTTCAAGGAACAATTACAAACATGCCTGAAACAAATGAATAGACAGAAAACGTCAGCAAAATATAAAGAACTTCCGCAAAGTAGAAGATACAGAAAAGAATCAATGGCACTTTTAGAACGGTACGCTACAATAAGTTTAATGAAAATTCATTGGATGGGCTCAACAGCAAAATGGAGACAAGAGGAAAAAAACAGTAAACCTGAAGACAGAATAGAAATTATCCAATTTTGAACAGAAAGAAAATAGACTGAACTATGAACAACTCTACACCAATAAATTGGACAATCTGCAAGAAATGGATAAATTCTTAAAAATATCCAATCTACCAAGACCGAATTGGGAAAAAATAGAAAGTCTGAACAAATTACTAGTAAGGAGACTGAATCAGCAATAACAAAATTCCCAGTTAAGAAAAGCCCAGGACTAGAGGGCTTCACTAGTGAGTTTTACCCAAATATTTAAAGAAGAATTAATTTCAATTCTTCTCAAACTCTCCAAAAATATCAAAGAAGAGGGAAGACTCTCAAACTCATTTTATGAGGCCAGCATTATCCTGATACCAAAACCAGACGAAGACACTAAAAGATACTACAAGAAAAGAAAACTACAGGCTAATATCCCTAATGAATATAGATGCAAAAATCTCAATAAAACACTAGCAAAATGAATTCAGCAATATATTAAAATAAACATTTACCATGATCAAGTGGGATTTATCCTTAGGATGCAAGAATGTTTCAGTATAAGCAAATCAATAAAGGTGATACATCACATTAATAGAATGGAAGAAAAAAACCATGTGATCATCTCAAAAAGCACAGAAAAAGTATCTGATAAAATTCAACATTTGTTCATGATAAAAACTCTCAAAAAATGGGTTATAGAAGAAAACGTGCCAAAAATGGGTTATAGAAGAAAACGTGCCTTAACATAATAAAGGCCATATATGTCAAGCCCACAGTTGACATCATATTCAATGGTGAAAGGTTTAAAACTTTTCCTCTAAGATCGGGAACAAGACAAGGGTGCCCATTGTCACCACTCCTATTCAACACAGTACTAGAAATCCCAGCCAGGGCAATCAGGCAAGAAAAAGAAATAAAAGGCATAAAAATTACAAAGGAAGATGTAAAATTGTCTCTCTCTGCAGATGACATGATACAGAAAATTGTAAAGACTCCACCAAGAAACTCAGATCTAATTAATGAATTAGGTAAAGTTGCAGGATACAAAATTAATATACAAAAATCAGTAGCATTTCTACATACTAAAACAAATTATCTAAAAAAGAAACAAAAAAAATCAGCCCACTTACAATAGCATCAAAAACTATAAAGTACTTAGGAATAAAAATGACCAAGAAGGTGAAAAATCTCTACACTGAGAACTATATCAATGAAAGAAACTGAAGACACAAATAAATGGAAAGATAACCTGTGTTCATAGACTGGAAAAATATCATTAAAAAAGTCCATACAAGGAATCCTTGTACACTGCTGGTGGGATTTTAAATTGGTACAGCCACTGTGGAAAAAAATGGAGGTTCTTCAAAAATTTAAATGAACTACCATATGATGTAACAATTCCACTTCTAGGTAAATATCAAAGGAAAACAAAATCACTATGTTGCAGAAATATTTGCACCCCCATGTTCAGTGCATCATGATTTACAATAACAAAGTCATGGAACAAACCTAAGTGTCTACCAAAAGATGAATGGACAAAGAAAATGTCACACACACACACACACACACACACACACACACACACACACACTGGAACACTATTTCATTAAGCCATAAAAGGAAATCCTACCATTTGCAACAACATGGTCAAACCCTGAGGGCATTACATTATATAAGTCAGTCAGAAAAAGATAACATATGATCTTTTACGTGGAATCTAAACAAAACAAAATAAACCACAAACTCATAGTAAAAGAGATAAGATTTGTAGTTACCAGAAGCGGGGGGGACTGGGGATGAGTGAATTGGAGAAAGTAGTCAAAAGGTACAAACTTCCAGTTATAAGATAACTAAGTACTAGGGATATAATGTACAATATGATGACTATAGTTAACACTGCTGTATTGTAAATCTTATTAAAGTTGCTTAGAGAGTAAATCCTAAAAGTTCTCATCACAAGGGAAAAAAACCTCTTTCCTTTCTTCTGGGAGGTATTTATATGAAGTGATGGATATTAACTAAACTTACCGTGGTAATCATTTCACAATATATATAAGTCAAGTAATTACACTCTACACCTTAAAAATCATATAGTACTGTATGTCAATTATACCTCAATAAAATTGAAAGAAAAATAGATTAAAAAATTATGAACAGAGCTTAAACAACCTATTAAGACCAAAACCAAAGACGGGGTACCAGAGTGGCTCAGTCAGTTACATGTCCTGACTTCAGCTCAGGTCATGTTCTCGTGGTCTGGGAGTTTGAGCCCCATGTCAGGCTCTGTGCTGACAGCTCAGAGCCTGGAGCCTGCTTCAGATTCTGTGTCTCCCACTCTCTCTGCCCCTCCCCCACTCATGCTGTTTCTCTCTCTCCAAAATGAATAAATGTTTTAAAAAATTTTAAATAAAAAAAGACAACTAAAACCAAAGACAATCTGAAATATTTCTACACTGAAAAACAGCATAATCAAATTCCTGAACACAAAAGACAAAGGAAAAATCTTTAAAGCAGTGATAAAGAAATGGCACATTACCTAAAGGAGAACACCAATTCAAATGACCAAGGATCTCTCATCAGAAACAATGGAGGCCACGGGGGAAGTAGCACAATAGTTTTCAAGTGCTGAAGGAAAAGAACTAAAAACCCAGGATCTAATATCTAATATCTAATGAAAAGACCTTCAGGAATCCAAGAGAAATCAAGACATTCTCATATGAAGGAAAACTAAGAATATTTGTTGCCAGTAGAACTATCCTAGAAAAATGGCTAAATGAAGCTCTCTAAAAAGAAAGGAAATGGGGCACCTGGGTGGCTCAGTTGGTTAAACCTCCAACTTAGGCTCAGGTCATGATCTCATGGTTTGGGAGTTCCAGCCCCATTTCAGGCTCTGTGCTGACAGCTCAGAACCTGAGCCTGCTTCAGATTCTGTCTCCCTCTCTCTGCCCCTTCCCTGCTCTCACTCTCTCTCTCTCTCAAAAATAAACATTAAAAAAGTAAAATAAAAATTTAAAAAGAAAGGAAATGATAAAAGGAATCTTTGGGAAGATCAGGAAGACAGAACAAGGGAAGGAGTAAATACCTGGGTAACTACAACTGTCATGTTTGACAGTTGAAACAAAAATTATAACACTGTCTGATGTATTTCTCAATGTATATAGACAAAATAATTTAAGATAATTATGTTATAAACAGGGTAGCATAAAGGAATTTAAAGGGAAGTAAGGTTTCTTCTACTCTTCACTCAAACTGGTAAAATGTCAATACTGGTTGATGGTAATAAGTTATGTAAGTATTATGTTAATACTTAGAGCAAGCATTAAAAAAGCTATACAAAGCTATATATATCTATATTCAAAAACACAATGTATAAGCCAAAGTGGAATTCTAGAAAAGGTATAAGT
Organism: Leopardus geoffroyi; assembly: GCF_018350155.1. Taxonomy (NCBI): domain Eukaryota; kingdom Metazoa; phylum Chordata; class Mammalia; order Carnivora; family Felidae; genus Leopardus; species Leopardus geoffroyi. Next base: position 47,047,576 of record NC_059343.1, read on the forward strand.
AACCCACAGGGGGGTAGGATAAAGAAAACAAAGAACAGAGGAAACAAACAGAAAATAAAACAAAACAAAAATGACAGACTTAAGCCCTAAGCTATCAATAACTACATTAAGCAGAAATGGTCTAAATATACCAAAAGGGGATAAATATAATACCGAACTATATGCTGTCTACAAGAAACTCACCTTATATACAATGATAGAAGCTGAAAGTAAAGGGATGAAAAGGATATACCGTGCAAGTTTAATCCAAAGAAAGTGGAGTGGCTACATTGATATGACATAAAGTAGACTTGCATGCAAAAAAAGTATCAGAGACAGAGAAGCACATCACATAATGATGAAAGGTCAATCCACTGAGATGTAGCAATCCTAAATGCATATGCATCAAACAACAAAGCTGCAAAATGTGAAGCAATAAATGATAGAACTGAAAGGAAACAGGCAAATCAACACTTGTAGCTGGACACTTCAATATGTCCTTCTCAACAACTGACTGAACTAGTTAGAAAATCAGCCAAGGACAGAGAAGAATTCAGGGAACACCATCAACCAACAGAAGTAAAGCAACATTTATATAAAAAAATAACTCGGGGGGCGCCTGGGTGGCGCAGTCGGTTGGGCGTCCGACTTCAGCCAGGTCACGATCTCGCGGTCCGTGAGTTCGAGCCCCGCGTCGGGCTCTGGGCTGACGGCTCAGAGCCTGGAGCCTGTTTCCGATTCTGTGTCTCCCTCTCTCTCTGCCCCTCCCCCATTCATGCTCTGTCTCTCTCTGTCCCAAAAATAAATAAACGTTGAAAAAAAAAATTAAAAAAAAAAAAAAAAAAAAAAAAAATAACTCGGGGCGCCTGGGTGGCTCAGTCGGTTAAGCGGCCGACTTCAGCTCAGGTCATGATCTCGTGGTCTGTGAGTTCGAGCCCCGCGTCGGGCTCTGGGCTGACAGCTCAGAGCCTGGACCCTGTTTCAGATTCTGTGTTTCCCTCTCTCTGACCCTCCCCCATTCATGCTCTATCTCTCTCTGTCTCAAAAATAAATAAACGTTAAAAAAAGAAGTTTTAAAAATAAAAAAAAATTTTTTTTAAAATAAAAAAATAACTCAACCCAACAATAGCAGGATTATTTTCATGTGACCATGGAACATTTATCAAGACAGACCATATCCTTGGCCATAAAACAAACCTCAATATATTTAAAGAAATTGCAATCATACAGAGTATATTCTCTGACCACTATGGAACCAATAAGAAATTAGTAGCTGAATAGTAACAGGAAAATCTACAAACACTTGGAAACTAAACAACACACTGCTATGCAATTCTTAGGTCAAACATGAAGTCTCTAAGGAAATTAAAAATTACATTGAACTACATGAAAAGGAAAACATACCAAAATTTGTGGGACATAGCTAAATTGATAATACTAAATGCTTACATTAGAAAACAGGTAAAGACTTAAATCAATAACCTAAGCTCCCACCTCAAGAAATTAGGTAAAAAAATAAACCCAAAACAGGAGGAAGGAAATAATAAAGGCAGGAATCCAGATTGAAAACAGAAAGACAATAGAGAAAGTCAATGAAACAAAAAGTTTGTTCTTTGAAAAGATCGATAAAACTGACAAACGTCTACCAAGTTTGAGAAATAAAGAGAATTTTTCAGTATCAGAGATGAAATATCATCACAGAGCCAGCCTACAGATATCAAAAGGGTAATAATATTTTGAACAATTCTACACACTTAAATTTGACAACCTGGATGAAATGTATCAATTCCTTGGAAAGCATAAACTACCACAATACATCTGGTATTAAATAGATAACTTTCATTGTCCTAAAACTATTAAATTTAATCCATAATTTTAAAAACAAAAAAAGATTAAAGATAATTAAGCAAAGTATTTAGTATAGTGACAAGCACATTAGCTAGTACTCAATAAACAAAAGCCATTATCATTTTATTTAAATCATTACAACCACTCCTGGGGAAACTGAAGCTTCACAGAGTTGAAATCCTTCGCTAAAGAGTCAGAATTCGAACCCAATTCTGAAGCCAGTGCCATTTCCTCTAGAGTTTCGAGTCCACACCTCAGCCACACACCCCCCTTGGAGATGTGCCAACCAGCACTTCCTTTATAGATAGGAAAACTGCAAAGCGGTGAGGTTTTGCCAAAGCCCCAGAAGTCAATAAATGCTCACAAACTAATTCTTCACCAGTGTACAATTATTCTCAAAAATTAGGGTGCATCAGAATCTTTCGTTTTGTTAAATAGAGATTGCTGGGTCCCAGCCCAAGAATTCACATTTTTAAAAAATTCCCAGTTAATGAACCATACTTTGAGAACAAAATGTTAGCACACCCATCCCCCAAACCAGAAGCTGTCACACTCCACAGATAGGGAAGGAATTGAGACAGAATAATGCTCTAAATCAGTGGTTCTGAGGGTGGCCCCCCACTCACCTACTAAATCAGAAACCCTGCAAGTGGGGCCCACCTATCTTGTCTTTTAATAGGTCTTTCAAGTGATTCTGATGCATGCTAAAGTTTGAGAACCACTGTTCTACAAATCAAAGTGATTTGCAAAAACCCAGCCCTTCACAGGAGAAAAAAAGTTAATACCAACTTTTTTCCACTTTTGAGAACTTGGACTCTGGAACCAGATAATTCTAAGTTCAAATCCAGACTTAGAAAGTAATTCCATGAATTCTAGATTCTCAGCAGCAAAATGGAATAGTCATCTTCCAGGAAGTAACTTGGCATTATTAATCCCTAACTGGACTTGAAGCAGTCTAGCCTATGGAAATCATCAGAGATGTGAACAGATTTATATCACCTATAAGGCATCTGTGGGCTTAAATGTTGTGAGCAACCATGAAAAGTCCACAATATTTAATTTTCAATTGTGCTTAAGTACAATCTTATATGGAGCACTGTGAGCCTGGTGTGTGTGCATGTGCACACAATGCATGGGTTAAGCAAGAGCAGCCCACCAGGACCTGATTCTTAGATGACTTCCTTGTTTTCTGCTAGCCCATAGAGAGAGGAATGAGAAGAGATAAAAACGTGGTCTCTTTCATAGAAAAAAAATAAGGCAATTAACCTGTGTCAGGGTCTTCGTAGAAACCCATGATTCACCACAGAAATGTAATTAAGGAGGAGCCTATCCCATAAACCCATTTCTACATTTGTAAATTTGCAATTCATAATGGCCTCAGTGGTGTTCTTTATAAATGTCAACAAGAACACTGTGCAACAACGTGCACCATATTTCTCTTTTTGTTTTGACCAGCAACTTGTATCAAAATGAAAAACATTTTCAGAACTCCCAAAGTTTCCCTCATAACATAATATTATAAAAAAGTAGAAATGATGTTAAGTATCCAACCACAGAAGAAATGACCAAGTAATTGATGACACATAGATATATGGTAGGATATCAGAAATGAGATTTACATGAGTATTTGACAACCTGGTAAAATACTCACAGAATGTTAAATAGGAATAAAAGTCAGGCTACAAATGGTATTTATAATACAATCCCATGTTATAAAAATATAGGTTTATATCCTAAGTCAAAAGACAGGAGATAATGCAACAAAACATTTAACAGTGGATTATGCTGGACAGCAGATTCATAGATGATTTTTATTTCCTTATTATTTTTGTCTTTTCTACAATGAGCATGTCTCACACATATAATCAGGAAAAAACTTAAAACATTATTTAAAAAAGAAATACCTAACTTTTAATTGGGTGTGGATTGAAATAATTTATTCAAAGTCCCTGTCATGGGGCCTGGCATATAGTAAGCACTCAGAAAGCATTTGTTCCAGTTTTCTGTTCCTAGACTATGGAGTTAGAGTCTCTATACTGTGGGCAGTTCACTTTCCAGGTTTGAATCTACACACTTCTCACATAATCCAAAGCAAAGGCCACAGGCAATAGCTTATTTTAAGAAGGCCCATTCATTCATTCATTCATTCATTCAAAAATTCACTCAGTATATCTATTACATGTTCAGCACTAAACTAGGTTCTGGGGATACTAAAAATGAAAAGATGACATCTCTGCCCTCAAATAACTCTGGCTAATGAGTGACAGAGGTTTATTAACAACTATGATATGATGAAATAATTACTTTCAATAAGGATGTACACAAAGTACAATGGGAACCAGGAGGAAGGAGGCCTTTTACAGAGGAGGTATGCCATGACCTATAAAAGGGAGGACATTAGTAGGAATTGCATGCACAAAGAAAAAGAGGGATAAAGGAGTATAAAATTTTCCCAGAACTGTAAGTAGTTCAGTCTTGCTGGGACATAAAGAACCAGGAGGAGGAGTGGCGGGAAATGAGACTGAACAAGTAGATCACAAAAGGTCTTGTCTGTCACACAAAGGAGACTGAATTTTATTCTGTAGGGGAACCACCAAAAGAATTTTAAACAGAGGAGTGACTTGATCAGCACTAGCAAAGATACCAGGAATCCTGAAAATCATCTTAATCCCGCTTATTTCCAGAGGAAAGAAAAAGGCCCCACCCTCTAAGTCTGTCCTCTCTTAAGTGAAATCACATGAAGCAGTAAAAAGAACTCTGCACCTGGCACACAATAAATAATAAAGATCAGCTGAACATGAATTTGAAGGCGCTGCAAGGGGCCATCCCTGCCGAGAGCAGAATTTTAGCATAGCAGTACCAACACCTTCAGTTTGGCTGGGACAATAGGAGCTCATTCGGAAGGGACTAGTGACAACTGAAAATTGTAGAATCTAACATACTGTACTCCAGTGCAAAAATTCCTCTCATGGTTTTCTTTCCATAACTGGGCCTTAAGTCCCAACAATAAGAGAACATCAGTTTCTTCCCACACACTAACTTCTCTGGAATCCTGGGTGACAGATGCTTCTGTGCACACATGGTTAACTGGAGGAAATTCATTAGTGGTTTCGCTCCTGCTGTTTTACCCAATACCTCTTCTGCTTAATTCAATTTAGTTGGATGGTTCTGCAGATAAATACTGAAGAAATAAAGTACTATTGCATTTCTGCCTCCACCTGCTGAATGCATGCAAAACGCTTTAAATCATCAGGACAGATGTATTAGATATATTTTATAGGCGAAGACCATGAGGTTCAGAGAGGCAAAGCAACTTGCCAAAGGACACTCTGATAGTAAGTTGAAAGGCACAATTGAAATCCATGTTTGTTTCAATTATTTCAAAAATACAGCACTGTCTCCCAAGAAGCCAGAATCTGAGGCAAAACACAATTGCCAGCATACAAAAATGATACATTCTTTGTGGCTGGAAAGAGAACACTTCCTAAAATAAAAAAGGGGGCAAAGAAGAAACACACATGGGATAGAAAAAAAGAGGAGACACCAGAGGTCATTGTGAGCTACGCCCTGGTCTTGAAGGATGAAAAAACATGGGTCTGGGAGGTGGGTTGGAGCTAATTCTTGGCCAGAGAAGGGGGAAAAGTTTCTGAGCAGGAACCTAAAACAGGACTGAGAAAGGAGCGTGCAAGTGAGCACCTGTCCAGTCTGGACTGCCCTCCTTACCTGCCATGAAACCAGTCCTGGCACATGTCACACTCGATCATGAAGCGGGTCACATCGTAAGGCAGCCGGCAGAGGCAATACACTGGTACTGAGGCCATCTTCGCCCGGCCTTGGAGCGCTCTGCGGCGGGCCAGGTTCGTAGCGTCAAGAGAAGCAGGAGGCAGCAGCACGCGTCCTTTCTGGACGATAGCTGGGCACAAACAACACTTTTTACCGAGTGAATCAGGTCCCCCAGGGTACCAACCCTCAGTTCACAAATGGGCAGTTAGTGCTGCCGGGATGCAACACAGCTGGTGTGGCTGTAGGGGGCAATCGGAGAAAAGTCCACCGGCCACCAGAATGTTTTTATCCACCGGCCACCAAAATGTTTTTAACAAATAAAGGACGGCATTTGGCCGTCGAGGTTTCTCCCCCGCCCCCCAGCTCCATCGGCCCCCTGAGTCAGTGATAACTTCTTTCCGGGTTTCAGGGAAATATCTGACGCCTTTTCAGGAAGCTTCTTTAATCCCTTACTGAACCCTCTCCTTGCTAGCAACCTTGCTTCCCAGGGCTCTCTTTATTATGACGCAAACCAGAGCCAAAATAAATAGGCTGGGGTACCTTAGAAAAAGCCCTTTCTCTCACTCCCCAAATAGGGGCAACTAGAGAGAGATGAGGGATCCCTGGAAGTCGCCTCAGATTACTCGAGAATCACCTCGATGCCTTCAGGAACAAGGCAGACAAGACTAGGCGCCCAACTCAAACCACAGTTCTGGGGTCGTGCTGAGAGTTGAAATGGTCTCCTCCTTCACTTTCAAAATCATTCCATCCCCAACCAGTCAGTAGTCTCATCACCCCAACAAATTAAATAAATCTCAATTCTAGAAAAGATCAGATCGTCCTCTACTTCGAAGACGACAGGGCTCCGAGTTGCACCCCCAAAACTAAAAAGGATCTCCTCTAAACCCCTGAAACTGACTAGAATTTCTTCACACTCACGCAACTAAGCAAGGATCTCACCCGCCCCCCCCCCTCCGGCTCGGGAACGGACAGGCATCTCCTCACAGCCCCCTCAGAGTGACGAGGACTCCCCTGTCCCCCCAAACTGACAGAGAGCTCATCACAGATCTCAAGACTGACAGGAATATTCTTGCAGCCCCCGAAACTTACGAGATCTCTTCACGCCGCCCAAAATGACAGGAACCTCCTCACGCCCCAAACCTGACAAGAATGGCTTTTGCCCTGAACCCTACAGGGACCTCCTCATCTGCAAAGCTACAGGGATCGCTCACACTAGCGGAGTTCTGTTCCACCGACGCGCCAGCTGCCGGGCTTGCTCCGAAGCGCCTCAGCACCTAGCTCAGCGGAGGATCGGCAAGCAGTTCCGGCCCCACCGGCGGCGCGCGCCGAATTCTGGGATCGTCACGGCAACGCTGCGAATCTTGCCAGCCTTCCCCCAGAACCACCCGCTGGGTTTGCGCGGCCCTGGGCGCCCGGCGGTGCTTCAGAGCGGCTTTCTCCACGGTTTTGCCCCGGGCCCGGTCGTTAGGGCCTACTGGAGCCCGCAGCTCGGGCCTAGTCCGGCGGCCGCCCGAGGAGCGGGCAAACGGCGTCGTCCCTGAGCCGGCTGGAGATCGCTGCGAGCAAAGCAAGAGAAATGAGAATAACCGGCGGCCAGGTCGGAGGAAAAACTGCCGGAAAAGTCGCCGGGAGAAACCCGGTGGCGATGGTAGGCAATTCGAAGTAGTCAATAAAGTTTATTCAAAACAAGGAGGAAGTTGAAGCGGAGAGGGGAGGAGAAATATGGGGTAAACAGCTACCATGTTGAGAGTGGCGGCGCCGCCGCGGGGAGGCTACCAGACCGCCATCTTATGAGGGCTGGGCACGCGAGGTAACCGCGGCAGAGGCGGGGAAGGGAGGCCAGCGGCTCCCGCGTGACGCCAGCAGAGGCGGGGCGCCACCTTGAGAAAGGGTGACGGGACTCGGTTACCTTTGGACCCGCTCGTTTCTTCTAGGTACCCAATCAAGGCTGAGGACCTTAAGCCACCATCTTAGGCGAGGCAGTCGCTTGGCTCCATTTTGAGTGGGGCCAGAGCCTTCCAAGCCTTCCTCCTCCTCCGGGCCAACAGGGAGTTAAGCACCCTCCTTCCTCCTTCCCCCCCGCCCCCCCCACCCCACCCCACCCCCTCCCCTCCCCTCCCCTCACACACCCACCCCCTCCCCTCACACACACCCCCCCCTCCACCCCCCGCCCCCACACACACACAATCACTGTCCCTCCACCCCTCCTCTCCTACTTCCTCCTCCTCCTCCGCAGCCTTCTCGTCCTATGAAAGGAGGTGAACTCAGTGACTGCAAACTGCAAAGCTAATGGATCGCGGCGGGGGCGGGCTTCGGCCAGGATAGAGATGGAGTACTCACAGTAGCTCCTGTTTGCCGAGCACATTCTGTGGCTGGTCTCTTTTGCACGGTCTCCGAATCGTTTATTCTTCACCCTTCAAGGAAAGCTCTGTTCAAGTGAAGACATGGGTTTAGGGAAGCCAAGTGGCTTCAGTTTCAGAGCTGGGAAGTTGAACTTTGCACCCTCTACTACCCCCTCTCCCCGCCCCGAGTTGTGTCTTGTCGGTCCCTCAGTCGGTCCCTTGGTCCTAGTCCCTCCGTAAAGCTTTTGTGTACTTCCCAGCTCCCTCTGAACTCTCTTCTTTGACCCCACTATTTCAGTTCAGTTTGGTTCAGATACTGTGCCATGATTTTTATGCACAAGTCCCAGTGTTTTCTGACTAGCCTGAGGGTGGGTGGGAGAAGAGGTTGAATGAATGGAACTCCACAGACATAGAAGGTGGCGCTGGTGTTCTCTGACATTCTAGAATATTCTCTAGGAATCCTCTTACTATTTCATTTTTTAAAGGGCACCACCACTTTAAACAAGAAAATGTGTGTATGCACATCAATTTCCTAAGTGATGGTGGCTTAGACCATGGGGATACCATGATGAAGAGGGACTCCAGTGGGGAAATTGCCAGCCAGTGCAGGAGACAAATGCAAACCAACAATTGGGATTGCAAGGTCCAGTAAGCATATATCTACCTCTTGCAAAGTGCAAAATAAAGTCATGAAAGTGCCTCAGAAGCAACTTGGTGCTGTCAAGGAAGGTTTCAGGGAGACCTGAAGGCTATATAAGAGTTTACTGAAGGATCAACATGTACAAATGCATGGAGGCACACAGAAAAACATTTACAAAAAGAAGTTAAATGTTATATTTTATCCTGTAAACAATAACAAACCACTAAAGGTTTTTGAGCAAAAGCAACTCAAAAGTCACATTTGCATCTGAGCCAGGGGAAAATTCAGGATTAGTGGGACCTGAAGCTTATACAGTTTGTGAGGTAGGTCTTTAAGAAAAGAATAGAGGGGTGCCTGGGTGGCTTGGTCGGTTGGGCGTCCGACTTTGGCTCAGATCATGATCTCACCATTTGTGAGTTTGAGCCCCGCATAGGGCTCTATGCTGACATCTCAGAGCCTGGAACCTGCTTCTGATTCTGTGTCTCATTCTCTCTCCCCTCCCCCATTTATGCTCAGTCTCTCTCTGTCTCTCAAAGATAAATAAATGTAAAAAAAATTTTTTTAAGAAAAGAATATGGGCTTGTGAATACAAAATTAGGCTCAAAGGTAGAGTATTTCTAGAACTATTCCTACACCTGGGTAATAACTATAAAGAAGAGATACAAACCCTATATAAATGTCTCACTAAAATGGAACTAAATGTATCCCCCTTCAATCAACTTCCACTCAGCTGGATCTCAAAAATGTCTGAAGCAGCTCCAACACCACCTAATACAAGAGAAAATGTGACTAGGGAAACTAGTGGAAGGGGACAGTGGTTTTAATGAATTGTGGTTTAAATATATTATGCAAACTTTATAAAAACATATGACCATGTGACCATATGACAAGTGACATGCCCTGCAGCTAAAGCTTTCTTAGCTTGGGGGGGGGGGGCTGACTTTGGCCACACATATAATAAAATTGGAAAGACACAGATAAGATTAACATGGCCCCTGCACAAAGATGACATACAGTGTTGTGAAGCCTTACATAATAAAAAGGAAAAAAAGGGAAGACAGGAGGGAGGAGGCTGTTGCATTAGTAATGAAACAAAGATGAGGTCTGAATCAGGATAGCTGCAACATAGGTAGAAAAGGATTAAATAAGTGGGATATTTTGGATGTTGAATAGGCAAGGCTTGGGAACTCATTGAAAATAGGTGAATGAGTGAAGGGAGTGTGAGTTCATTTCTGGGTTGGGTGTCAAGAGTGGATGATGGTGCCATTGACTGAACTGGAGTGCACGGAAGGAAAAACAGGTTTGGTGGGGAAGAAGAGACTAAGTTCAGTTTGGAGCACATTGAGTTAAAGTGTGTTTGGAACATTAATTCACTCACCCAGAAATTCTTTCTGGAGCATCTAGTATGCTCCAGGCACCATATTAGGTCCTGAGGATGTAGTGGTAACCCAGGTAAGATCCTGACCTTCATGGAGCTGCCATTCTACTGTGGGGATCAGTCAATAATCAAACAAATACAGTTTCATTCATGTATTTATATTTACCAGGCAGTGTTCTAAGCATTGGGGACTCAGGGCAAACAAAACAGACAAGTTCCCTGCCTTCCTGTGATTCACATTCCAGCTAGGGAAACAAGCAACAAAATGAGTCAAATAAGAGAATCTCAGTGAGTGCTATGAGAAAAATAAAACAAGTTATGAGATAGAGAAAGATCTGGATAGAAGTTAGTCTGTTTTAAATAGTCAAGGCCTCTTGTAGAAGGTGGTGTTTAATCTGAGACCTGAATAATATGAAGTAACCAGGGACAGGGCAGAAAGAATAAAACGTGCAAAAGTCCTGGGGCACCTGGGTGGCTCAGTTGGTTAAGCGTCCAACTTTGGCTCAGGTCATGATGTCATGGTTTGTGAGCTTGAGCTCCGCATCAGGCTCTCTGCTGACAGCCTGCTTTGGATTCTGTGTCTCCCTCTCTCTCTGCCCCTCCCCCACTCACACTCTGTCTCTCTCTCTCCTTCAAAAATAAATAAACATTAAACAAAAATTGTTTTAAAAAGTGCAAAAGTCCTAATGTGGTGGGGTAGGGGGCAGTTCAGGGCATTCCGTCAAAAACACTTCCTAAACATTTATTATGGACTGGACTGGATATAGGTGGTGATTGGGGTAGGGTCTCCAGTCATAAATAAAAGAGACCCTGTGTTTACCCTTAAGGAGTATACAGTCTAATGAGGGAGTCAGGTTTCAATGAACAACACAAGGCTGAAAAAAGTCAAACCCTAAGTGCTGCCTACAGGTATCAGCAACATGTGTGGGAACAAAGAGCTATAATGAATTCAAACATTTTCATTTGGTATGTTGCAAAAGCCTTCACAGGAGGTGGCATTTGACCCATGTACAGTAGTACTCATCCCTGAAAGTTCTTCCCTAGTGTTCTTGGGAGGTGGGATGGAGATGCTAAAGATAATGGGAAAGGCAAAGCTGATGGAGGTGAATCTGATGCAGATTTTGCTGACAAAGGAGCTCTTGGCACTGCTATGGATAGGAGGAAGCTGGCTGCTGCCCTAGAGATGTGTGCTCTGGTTATGTCCATCATAGCATCAGTGCAAGATGTGAACTGGCTACCATAGAAGGAGGCTGCTCTGGAAACTTTCCTCCCCTACCCCCACCTCCACTTAATGGTTATAAACATTTCCTTTTAATTACAGAAACAATAGTAAATGAATTCCCATTGTAAACATGCAAACAGGCTGAAGATACCACCACTCAATCTCTGTTTACTTCCTTAAGGGGAACCTCAATGGCCTCTTTTCCAATTCATCTCTCTGCATATAATATGTACATATGAGATGAAAAGTGATGAGGGCTAAAGTGGACTATAAAGTAAATGAGAAAGAAGGAGGGAAGTGGGAAAAAAATTGCATGAGGAAGAACAGGTTTGCTCCAAAACAGATTGGGAAGTACAAGGACAGTGAAAACAAAAGAAAAATAATAACACATAACATTATCTGAGGATTTACTATGTGTTAAGCACTATTCTAGGCTCTTTACATGCACGCATTAACTCAGTCCTTAAAGCAACATTATGAGGGAAGTACTAGTACTATCCCCATTTTAAGTGTAAGGAGTACAGGCATACCTTGAAAATATTGCAGGTTAAGTTCCAGAATACTGCAATAAAGTGAATATCACAACTGAAATTTTTGGTTTCCCAGTGCATATAAAAGTTATGTTTACACTATATTATAGTCTATTACGTTTGCAATAGCATTATGTATAAAAAAAAAACAACAGAGATACCTCAATTTAAAAATACTTTAGGGATGCCTCGGTGGCTCAGCTGGTTAAGCGTCCGACTTCAGCTCAGGTCATGATCTCACAGTCCATGAGTTCGTGTCGGGCTCTGTGCTGACAGCTGGGAGCCTGGAGCCTGCTTTGGATTCTGGGTCTCCGTCTCTCTCTGCCGCTCCCCTGCTCATGCTCTGTCTCTCTCTGTCTCAAAAATAAATAAAAACATTAAAAAAATTTTTTACATAAATAAAAATACTTTATTGTTGGGGCCTCTGACTGGCTCAATTGGTAGATCATGAGACTCTTGATCTTGGGGTCATGAGTTCAAGCCCCACATTGGGGTAGAGCTGAATTAAAAAAATTACTTTGTTGCTAAAAATTGCTAACAATCATCTGAGCTTTCAACAAATTATAGTATTTTTGATGGTGGAAAGTTTTGCTTCAATGTTGATGGCTGCTGGCTGATCAGGGTGGTAGATGCTGAAGGCTGGGGTGGTGGTAGCAATATCTTAAAATAAGGCAACAATGAAGTTTGTCACATTGACTCTTCCTTTCAGGAATGATTTCTCTGTAGCATATGGTGCCATTCAATAGCATTTTACTCACAGTAAAACTTCTTTCAAAAGTGGAGTCAATCCCAGGGCACCTGGGTTGTTCTGTCCAACTCTTGGTTTCAGCTCAGGTCATGATCATGGTTCATGAGTTCAAGCCCCACGTCAGGCTTTGTGCTGACAGCGTGGAGCCTGTTTGGGATTCTCTCTCTCTCTCTCTCTCTCTCTCTCTTTCTCTCCCACTTTCTCTCTCTCTCTCCCCCTTTCTCCCCCCGACCCCTCCCACACTCTAAATAAATAAATAAAGTGGAGTCAATCCCTCAAACCCTGCCATTGCATATCAACTATGTTTATGTAATATTCTAAACTCTTTGTTGTCATTGCAACAATCTTCACAGTATCTTCACCAGGAGTAGATTCCATCTCAGGAAACTACTTTCTTTGCTCATCCATAAGAGGGAACTCCTCACCCGTTAATTTTATCATGAGATCACAGCAATTCAGTTACATCTTCAGGCTCCACTCCCAATTCTAATTCTCTTGCTGTTTCTACCACATCTGTAAGTACTTCCTCTGCTGAAGTCTTAAACACCTCAAAATCAAAAGTCATCCATGATGTTTGTTTTTAAATAGTGTGCATTTTATTTAAAACCAACCAAGCACTAATAAAAATATATCACTGCAGCTGTGATTCCACATCAAACCTTAACAGTAAGAACTAGGCATTTAATTCATTCTTCACATCATGTGCTGGGCCTGGCAGAGGACACCCACCTCCACTAGAGCCTTAGAGGAAGAATGAGACCCCTGGTGGACAGGGCTCAGGTGGCAGGCACCCTGCCCGTCTCTGAGCTTGTGAAGGGAAGGGGCCATGGTGTGCAGCTCTGGTTGCCTGCTCTGCACTCCTCCTGGGCCACTGAAGTGGACCCTGATCAGCAACTCCTTAGTGGCAGTGAATGGAGGGGAAGGGGTGGAGAACCATCTGGAGCTGTGCAGACCAGATGAGTCTTCCTTTCTCCTTCAGTGTCTCTAAAATCCCCACAGAGGATTTGATGGCCATTGCAGGGTTCTACTTGCAGGCACAAGCCCATGAAGCAGTCACCTTTTCTTTGGCTATAGAGGAATCAAGATTCTGAGAGGGAAAATTCTTTTCTTGGAATCAACTTCTTCTAAACTCTTGTTAATGTTGATATGTTGACTTCTTCCCATGAATCATGAATGTTCTTTTTTTTTTAACATTTATTTTTGAGAGGGGGGACAGAGGATCCAAAGCAGGCACTGTGCTGACAGCAGTGAGCCTGATGCAGGGCTTAGAGTCACAAACTGCAGTATCAGTGAAGTCAGACACTGAGCTGAAGTCGGACACTTAACCAACTGAGCCACCCAGGTGCCCCCATGAATGTTCTTAATGGCATTTAGAATAGTGAATCCTTTCTGGAAGGTTTTTTTTTTAAATGTTTATTTATTTTTGAGAGAGAGACAGACACAGAGAGCATGAGTGGGGAGGGACAAAGAGGGAAACACAAAATCAGAAGCAGGCTCCAGGCTCTGAGCTGTCATCACAGAGCCCAACGCAGGGCCCAAACCCACGAACAGTGAGACTGTGAGCTGAGTCAAAGTCCGACACTCAACCGACTGAGCCACCCAGGTGCCCCTGGAAGGTTTTTTATTTACTTTTCCCAGATCTATCAAAGGAATCACACTTACAGTTATACTGTTAGGAAATGTATTTCTTAAATAATGATATGAAAGTTGAAATTAGTCCTTGATTCATGGGCTACAGAATGGATGTTGTGTAGCAAGCATGAAAACAACATTAATCTTGTACATCTCTATCAGAAATCTTGGGTGACCAGGTGCATTGTCAGTGAGCAGTCATATTTGGAAAGAAATCTTTTTTCTGAGCAGTAGGTTTCCATAGTGGGCTTAAAATATTCAGTAAACCATGCATACAGATGTATTGTCATGCAGACTTTGTTCCATTTATAGAGCACAGGCAGAGTAGATTTAGCATAATTACTTTTTTTTTAAGTAAAACCTATGCCCAATGTGGGGCTAAAACTCATGAACCTGAGATCAAGAGTCACATGCTTTACCAAATGCACCAGCCAGGCACCCCATTAAGGGCCCTAGGATTTTAAGAATGGTAGATGAGCATTGGCTTCAGCTTAAAGTCACCAGCTGCATTTGCCCCTAGCAAGAGTCAGTTTGTCCTTTGAAGCTTTGAAGCCAGGTATTGATTTCTCCTCTCTAGCTATGAAAGTCCTAGAGGGCATCTTCTTCCACTAGAAGGCCATTTCGTCTACATTGTGAATCTGTTGTTTAGTGTAGCCTCCTTCATGAACTATCTTAGCTAGATCTTCTGGATAACTTGCTGCAGCTTCTACATCAGCACCTGCTGCTTCACCTTGCACTTTTATGTTACTGAGATGTCTTCTTTCCTTAAACATCATGAACCAATATCTGCTAGCTTCCAACTTTTCTTCTGCAGCTTTCTCACCTTTCTTAGCCTTCACACAATTGAGGAGAGGTAAGGCCCTGCTCTGGATTAGGCTTTGGCTTAAGGGAATGTTGTAGCTGGTTTGATCTTCTATCCAGACCACTAAACTTCCTCCATATCAGCAATAAGGCTGTTTTGCTTTCTTATCATTTGTGTGTCCACTGGAGTAGTGTTATGCCCAGAATTCGTGATCCCCAAAGACCACCAGGGAGCCGAGTCTGATGCAAAAGCAAAAGAGCCTTTATTCGAGCTAGCTCAAGCTCAATCCCCTACCTGCACCAACGCAGCGGTGAGATACCGGGGAGAGAGAGTTTCAAAAGCACAAAGGTTTTATTGGGGTCTAGGGGCAGTTGGTGAGGTAATGGCTGTGGCCTCAGCCGATTGGCTGGGGAAGGGTCGTGGCCTCGGCCAATTGGCTGGGGAAGGGTCAGAGTCCTGTTACGCAGGTCGCCGGGCGTGTTTTGATCGGGAAGTTTGAACGGGTGAGTGGGAGGTTACTCAAGGGGAGGAGGCGTGGTCAAGGTGGAGGACACAGAACAAGATGGAGTCGGCCGGTGTAGTTCTGCCCTTCCAGTAGCACTTATAATTTACTTCAAAAACTTTTCCTTTGCATTTACAACTTGACTGTTTGGTGCTAGAGGCCTAGCTTTTGGCCTCTCTCAGCTTTTAACCTGTCTTCCTCACTACACTGAATCATTTTTAGTCCTTGATTTGAAGTGAAAGACATGTAACTGTTCCTTTCACTTGAACACCTAGAGGACATTGTAGGTTATTAACTAACCTAATATCAATATTGTTGTGTCTCAGGGGATAGGAAGGTATGTGCAAGAGTGAGAGAGATGGGGAATGGCTAGAGGGTGGAGCAAATAGAGCACACAATATTTATCAATTAAATTTTCTGTCTTATATGGGCACAGTTCATGGTGCCCCAAAACACTAACAACAGTAACATCAAAGATCACTAATAAGAAATCACCATAACAAATATAATAATAATGAAAAAGTTTGAAGTATTGTAAAAATTACCAAAATATGACACAGAGACACAAAGTGAGTAAATGATGTTGGAAAAAAAGGTGCAAATAGATTTGCTTGATGCAGGTTGCTACAAACTTTCAATTTGTGAAAAAAAAGGAAAAAACAAGCAAACAAAACAAAACCCTACTATCTGCAAAACACAATAAAAAGAAGTATGCCTGCACCGAGACTTTAAATCACTTGCTCAAGGTCATATAGCTGGTATGTATCCAAGCTGGGGTTCCTGGTAATACAAGTCCAGAGCCTAGGTTCTTCACCACTCCATTATTCCACTAGTATAGATTTTTTTTTACATTTTATTTATTTTTTTGAGAGAGACAGAGCACAAGTGGGGGAGGGACAGAGAGAGAGAGACACAGAATCTGAAACAGGCTCTGAGCTGTCAGCACAGAGCCCGACACGGGGCTCAAACTCACAAACCGTGAGATCATCACCTGAGCCAAGGTCAGACACTCAACCGACTGAGCCAGTCAGGTGCCCCTCCACTAGTATAGATTTTTTTTTTTTTTTTTAAAGTTTATGGGTTTTAACGTTTATTTATTTTTGGGACAGAGAGAGACAGAGCATGAACGGGGGAGGGGCAGAGAGAGAGGCAGACACAGAATCGGAAACAGGCTCCAGGCTCCGAGCCATCAGCCCAGAGCCCGACGCGGGGCTCGAACTCACAGACTGCGAGATCGTGACCTGGCTGAAGTCGGACGCTTAACCGACTGCGCCACCCAGGCGCCCCTCCACTAGTATAGATTTAACAGCAACTGGTGTTTCTAAATTAGAATCAATGTAAGGGGGGAAGGTAATCAACCGTTCTTTGCATATTGAATCACAGAAGCAAAAATAGGGTTTACACTCACTTGGAATAAAAACTAGCAAGATGGTCCCTCTGGTGCCAAACTGGGTAGCTAAGAATACCAACCCATTTCTCCAGGGCTTACTTTAAGAATGTGCCTATTAAAAAAAAAAAAAAAAAAGAATGTGCCACCTGTGGGGAACTCTGCTCCCAGAAAGGGCTTCAGGCTTGGTTTAATGCTCTACTGTCACCCTCTTGACATTCTTCACATAAGACAAAGGATAAGAACCATATGATATTTCAATAGATGCAAATAAAGCATTTGACAAAGTACAACATCCATTAACATTAAAAGCCCTCAACAAAGCAGGTTTAGAAGGAACAAATTCAGTAAAGTTGTAGGATACAAAATCAATGTACATAAACATATTGGATTTCTACACACCAATAATGAAGAAGCAGAAAGAGAAATTAAGAAAACAATTCCATTTACAATTGCACCAATAATAATAATAACCAAAGACATGCAAGACCTGTATTCTGAAAACGATAGAACACTGATGAAAGAAATTGAAGATGACACAAATGGAAAGACATTCTGTGATCATAGATTGGAAGAACAAACATTGTTAACATGTCTATACCAACCAAAGCAATCTACACATATAATGCAATCAAAATACCAATAGCCTTTTTCAGAGAACTAGAACAAACCTAAAAATTTGCAGGGAACCACTAAAGACCCTGAATAGCCAAAGCAATCTTGAAAAAGAAAAGCAAAGCTGGAGGCATCGTATTTCTGGACTCCAAGTTATATTAAAAGCTATAGTAATCAAAACAGTATGGTACTGGCACAAAAATAACACATAGATCAATGGAATAGACTAGAAAACTCAGCAATGAACCCACACCTATATGGTCAATTAATCTTCAACAAAGCAGGAAAGAATATCCAAAGGGGAAAAGAATGTCTCTTCAACAAAAGGTGTTGGGAAAACTGGACCACTTTCTTACACCATACACAAAAATAAATTCAAAATGGATTAAAGACCTGTTTGTGAGACCTGAAACCAGAAAAATCATAGAAGAGAACACAGGCAGTAACTTCTTTGATATTGGCTGTAGCAAATTCTTCCTAGATATGTCCCTTCAGGTAAGGGAAATAAAAGCAAAATAAACTATTGGGACTACCTCAAAACAAAAAACTTCTGCACAGTGAAAGAAACAATTAACAAAAGTAAAAAGCAATCTACAGAATGGGAGAACATATTTGCCAATGACATATCTGATAAAGGGTTAGTATCCAAAATATATAAAGAATTTATAAAACCCAACAATCCAAAAATGAGTAATTAAGAAATAGGCAAAAGACATGAATATCTATTTTTCCAAACAAGATATACAGATGGCCAACAGAGACATGAAAAGATGATCAACATCACTCACCATCAGGGAAATGCAAATGAAAACTACAAGATAAAACTTCATACCTGTCAGAATAGCTGTCAGAATCAGCAACACAAGAAACAAGTGTTGGCCAAGATGTGGAGAAAGAGTAACTCTCTTGCACTGTTAGTGGGAATGCAAACTGGTGCAGCCACTCTGAAAACAGTATGGAGGTTCCTCAAAATGTTAAAAATAGAACTACCCTACAATTCAGCAATTGCACTATTAGGTATTTACTCAAAGATTACAAAAATATGAATCTGAAGGGATAGATGAACCCTGATGTTTATAGCAGCATTCTCTACAGTACCCAAAGTATGGAAATAGCCAAAATGTCTATTGACTGAAAATGGGTACATATATATATATATGTAAATGGGTATACACACACACAACACACACACACACTAGATTATTACTCAGCCACAAAAATGAATGAAATCTTGCCTTTTGCAATGACATGGATGCAGCTGGAGAGTATTATACTAAGTGAAATAAGTAAGTTAGAGAAAGACAAATACCATATGATTTCACTCATATGTGGAATTTAAGAAACAAAACAAACGAGCAAAGAGTAAAAAAAGAGAGAGAGAGCAAACCAAGAAACAGACTCTTAACTATAGAAAATAAACTGATGGTTACCAGAAGGGAGGTGGGGAGAGGGATGGCTGAAGTAGGTGATGGGGATTAAGGAGTGCACTTGTTGTGATGAGCACCAGTGATGCACAGAATTGTTGAACACCTGAAACTAATATTACATTGTATGTTAACTAACTGTAAATTAAAACTTTAAAAAAAAGAATTTTTTTCTGTCTTGCTTTTCTGCAAATTCAATTATTTTTTTAACTTTTATTATTATTTTTTTAATTTACATCCAAATTAGTTATCATATAGTGCAACAATGATTTCAGGAGTAGATTCCTTAGTGCCCCTTACCCATTTAGCCGATGCCCCCTCCCACAACCCCTCCCGTAACCCTCAGTTTGTTCTCCATATTTATGAGTCTCTTCTGTTTTGTCCCCCTCCCTGTTTTTATATTATTTTTGTTTCCCTTCCCTTATGTTCATCTGTTTTGTCTCTTAAAGTCCTCATATGAGTGAAGTCATATGATTTTTGTCTTCCTCTGGCTGACTCATTTCCCTTAGCATGATACCCTCCAGTTCCATCCATGTAGTTGCAAATGGCAAGATTTCATTCTTTTTGATTGCCGAGTAATACTCCATTGTATAAATATACCACATCTTCTTTATCCATTCATCCATTGATGGACATTTGGGCCCTTTCCATACTTTGACTATTATTGATAGTGCTGCTATAAACATGGGGGTGCATGTGTCCCTTCGAAACAGCACACCTGTATCCTGTGGATAAATGCCTAGTAGTGCAATTGCTGGGTCATAGGGTAGTTCTATTTTTAGTTTTTTGAGGAACCTCCATACTATTTTCCAGAGTGGCTGCACCAGTTTGCATTCCCACCAACAATGCAAAAGAGATCCTCTTTCTCTGCATCCTCACCAACATCTGTTGTTGCTTGAGTTGTTAATGTTAGCCATTCTGACACGTGTGAGGTGGTATCTCACTGTGGTTTTGATTTGTATTTCCCTGATGATGAGTGATGTTGAGCATTTTTTCATGTGTCAGTTGGACATCTAGATGTCTTCTTTGGAGAAGGCTTTTCTGTCATTTGCCCATTTCTTCACTGGATTATTTGGTCATTCATGTCTTTTTCCCATTTCTTCACTGGATTATTTGTTTTTTTTGGGTGTTGAGTTTGATAAGTTCTTTACAGATTTTGGATACTACCCTTTATCTGATATGTCGTTTGCAAATATCTTCTCCCATTCTGTCGGTTGCCTTTTAGTTTTGCTGATTGTTTCCTTTGCTGTGCAGAAGCTTTTTATTTTGATGAGGTCCCAGTAGTTCATTTTTGCTTTTGTTTCCATTGCCTCTGGAGACGTGTTGAGTAAGAAGTTGCTGCAGCCAAGATGAAAGAGGGTTTTGCCTGCTTTCTCCTCGAGGATTTGGATGGCTTCCTGTCTTACATAGAGGTCTTTCATCCATTTTTAGTTTATTTTTGTGTATGGTGTAAGAAAGTGGTCCAGGTTCATTCTTTTGCATGTCGCTCTCCACTTTTCCCAGCACCACTTGCTGAAGAGACTGTCTTTATTCCATTGGATAGTCTTTCCTGCTTTGTCAAAGATTAGTTGGCCATACGTTTGTGGGTCCGTTTCTGGGTTCTCTATTCTCTATTCATTGATCTGAGTGTCTGTTCTTGTGCCAGTATCATACTGTCTTGGTGATTACAGTTTGTAATACAGCTTGAAGTCCGGGATTGTGATGCCTCCTGCTTTGGTTTTCTTTTTCAAGATTGCATTGGCTATTCGGGGTCTTTTCTGGTTCCATACAAATTTTAGGATTATTTGTTCTAGCTCTGTGAAGGATGCAGGTGTTATTTTGATAGGGATTGCATTGAATATGTAGATTGCTTTGGGTAGTATCAACATTTTAACAATATTTGTTCTTCCTATCCAGGAGCATGGAATCTTTTTCCATTTCTTTGTGTCTTCTTTAATTTCTTTTGTGAGCTTTCTATAGTTTTCAGTGTATAGATTTTTCACCTCTTTGGTTAGATTTATTCCTAGGTATTTTATGGTTTTTGGTGCGACTGTAAATGGGATCAATTCCTTGGTTTCTCTTTCTGTGGCTTCATTGTTGGTGTATAGGAATGCAACCGATTTCTGTGCATTGATTTTATATCCTGCAACTTTGCTGAATTCATGAATCAATTCTAGCAGTTTTTTGGTGGAATCTTTTGGGTTTTCCGTATATAGTATCATGTCATCTGTGAAGAGTGAAAGTTTGACCTCCTGCTGGCCAATTTGGATGCCTTTTATTTCTTTGTGTTGTCGGATTGCAGAGGCTAAGACTTCCAATACTATGTTGATTAACAGTGGTAAGAGTGGACATCCCTGTCTCGTTCCTGACCTTAGGGGGAAAGCTGTCAGTTTTTCCCCATTGAGGATGATATTAGCTTTGGGTTGTTCATATATGGCTTTTATGATCTCGAGGTATGCTCCTCCTCTCCCTACTTTCTTGAGGGTTTTTATCAAGAAAGGATGCTGTATTTTGTCAAATGCTTTCTCTGCATCTCTTGAGAGGATCATATGGTTCTTGTCCTTTCTTTGATTGATGTGATGAATCACGTTAATTGTTTTGCAGATATTGAACCAGCCCTGAATCCCAGGTATAAGTCCCAGTTGGTCAGGGTGAATAATTTTTTTAATGTATTGTTGGATCCGGTTGGCTAATATCTTGTTGAGTATTTTTTCATCCATGTTCATCAGGGAATTGGTCTATAGTTCTCCTTTTTAGTGGGGTCTATGTCTGGTTTTGGAATCAAGGTAATGCTGGCTTCATAGAAAGAGTTTGGAGGTTTTCCTTCCATTTCTATTTTTTGGAACAGTTTCAAGAGAATAGGTGTTAACTCTTCTTTAAATGTTTGGTAGAATTCTCCTGGAAAGCCATCTGGCCCTGGACTCTTGTTTTTTGGGAGATTTTTCCTGGAAAGCCATTTGGCCTTGGACTTTTGTTTTTTGGGAGATTTTTGATTATTAATTTGATTTCCTTACTGGTTATGGGTCTGTTCAAATTTTCTATTTCTTCCTCTTTCAGTTTTGGTAGTGCATATGTTTCTAGGAATTTGTCCATTTCTTCCAGATTACCCATTTTATTGGCATATAATTGCTCATAATATTCTCTTATTATTGTTTTTATTTCTGCTATGTTGGTTGTGATCTCTCCTCTTTTATTCTTGATTTTATTTATTTGGGTCCTTTCCTTTTTCTTTTTGATCAGACTGGCTAGTGGTTTATCAATTATGTTAATTCTTTCAAAGAACCAACTTCTGGTTTCATTCATCTGTTCTACTGGTTTTTTTTTGGGTCAATAGCATTAATTTCTGCTCTAATCTTATGAATTAATTAGTTTCTGCCTTGCTTTTCTGCAAATTCAATTATTTAGTCATCAAAATTTATATTTTTGGGAACTTCATTTTCTTTTTAAAAAATTTTTTAATTTTAGGATAGTTTACACACAATGTTACATTAGTTTCAGGTGTACAACATAGTGATTCAGCTTCTCCATACATTATGCTATGCTTACCACCAGTGGATCTACCATCTGTTGCCATACAACACTATTACAGAATCATTGGCTATATTCACTATGCTGTGCCTTTATTACCATGACTTATTCATTCTATAACTGGAAGCCTGTACCTTCCATTCCTCTATACCCATTTTGCCTATCCCTTCATCTGCCTCCCCTCTGGAAACCATCAATTTGTTCCCTGTAGTTATATGTTTGATTATGTTTTTTGTTGTTGTTGTTTATTCATTCATTTTGTTTTTTAGAATTAGAAATTTTATTTTCAACCAATATGATGGAAAGCACCATCATTCACAATATTGCAAATAGTATTTGATAACTTTTCATTTTGAAAGGGGGCTTTGTGTTGGTGCAACTGTTACTGGGACTTTTTTGTAGGCTGTGACAGCATTGGGATGGATTTCTGATAAGTTATTTCAAAATACAAATGTTAATGCACCTAGAGCTGATGATTCTTGTGGAACAATTTTTCTAAAAAATGATCTCTTCATACAAAGCACTTTTGTGTTAGTCTGAATCTAATTTTTTTTTTTTTTAAAGTTTATTTATTTTTGGGACAGAGAGAGACAGAGCATGAATGGGGGAGGGGCAGAGAGAGAGGGAGACACAGAATCGGAAACAGGCTCCAGGCTCTGAGCCATCAGCCCAGAGCCCGACGCGGGGCTCGAACTCACGGACCGCGAGATCGTGACCTGGCTGAAGTCGGACGCTTAACCGACTGCGCCACCCAGGCGCCCCTGAATCTAATTTTAAATACAAATTTTTACAATGGCATTTGATGTTTCCTTTGACATTTCCTGTAACTTGTGGAGGTCTGCTATAGACTGAATGCTTACGTCAGAGTAATATGTTAAAATCCTAACCCCCAGTGTGATAGTATTAGGAGGTGGTGTCTTTAATAAGTGATTAGGTCTGAGGGAAGAGCCCTCATGAATAAGATTAGTGTTCTTATAAAAGAGACCCCAAAGAGCTCCTTCACCCCTTCCACTACACAGCAATAAGATGGCCATCAAATGAACCAGAAAGTGGGCTCTCACCAGACACTGAATCTGCCAAACCATTGATCTTGGAATTCCTAGCCTCCAGAAATAAAGTTTTGCTATAGCAGCCTAAACAGACTAAGACAGGGTCATACAAATGGCAAATGGTTTGACAATTTATTTATAATTCAAAATGCCTGTTTATGTATTCTACCACTGTATCTTCAATTACAACGAAAACACTTTAAAAGTGTTAATAATTGTCATTAATAATTGGCTCATCGGAAGCTTTCATCAAATGTGTCTAATGTGATGATCTTTAAATTTCCTTTCCATTTTTATGCCTGTGGTTATTTGCTTTGCAATGTTGCAGCAGTTTTCAAAAGCAGAGATTCTAAACTCTTCAAAGAATTCTAACCGCCCCCCCCCCGATGTACTTTACTGCAATATGAATGGGTACACTTCTATTTTGTAATAATTTACTGAACAAGTTTACAGCCCGGGCACGAGCAGTTCCTGTCCCAGTGCTCAAACCAGAGTTAATATCTGTGCAGATGCTGCAGCGACAGGCTCTGCTGACAGAAGGGCAAGATTGCCTCCCGCCATGGGTCCCATCACTGCCTCTATGCAGAAGCCATCCTCAGGCATATGGCCTCTCCACCACCACTGCTTCTGCTACTGCTGCCACCATTGTCAATGGCCCAATGTCTCCCCTCTGGGCTGGTGCCCCAGACTGCCCTAGATATGCTTGTGCATGGCAGGCAGTGTGACCAACTGCTCAGCATGCACACAACCTACCAGGCCCACGTGCTATGCACATTGCCATCCACTGTATCTCTACTGCTCATGTGTACAGTCCATTGTCACATTGTACTACAATTACAAGACACTAGTTCAAAGATAAAATAATTAAGAATGTCAAGACAGGGGCACCTGGGTGACTCAGTCAGTTAAGCGTCCAACTCTTGATTTCGGCTCAGGTCATGATCTCATGGTTTGTGAATTTGAGCCCAATGTCAGGCGACATTCTGAGTGCAGAGCCTGCTTGGGATTTTCTCTCTCTCCCTCTCTCAGTCCCTCCCCCACTTGTGCTTGCTCTCTCTTTCTCAAAATAAATAAATAAACTTAAAAAATATGGAACCACCCTTGCAACCTAGGAATAAATCAAGGTGATTGTGGTAAACGATTTTTTAATGTATTGATGTATTTGGCTTGTTAGTTTTTTGTTGAGGATTTTTGCATCTACGTTCATCAGAAATACTGGCCTATAGTTCTCTTTTCTATTGGTGTCTTTATCTGGTTTTGGTATCAGGGTAATGCTGGCCTCAAAGAATGAATTTGGAAGTTTTCCTTCCTTTTCTATTTTTTGGGGGGGAAATAGTTTAAGAAGAATAGGTATTAACTCTTCTTTAAGTGGTTGGTAGAATTCACCTTTGAAGGCATCTGGTCCTGGGATTTTATTTGTTTAGAGCATTTTAAAATTACTCATTCAATTTCTTTGCTGGTTATAGATCTGTTCAAGTTTTCTATTCTTGTTCCAGTTTTGGTGATTTATATGCTTTTAGGAAGTTGTCCATTTCTTCTAGGTTGTCCAATATGTTGGCATATAGTTTTTCATAATATTCTCTTATAATTGTTTGTATATCTGTGCTGTTGGTTGTTATTTTTCCTCTCTCATTTGTGATTTTATTTGATTCCCTTCTATTTTTTTCTTGATAAATCTGGCTAGAGGTTTATTAATTTTATTTTCAAAGAACCAGCTCCTGGTTTCATTGATCAGTTCTATTGTTTTTTACTTTCTACATCATTTATTTCTGATTTGATCTTTATTATTGCCTTACTTCTCCTGGTTTTAGGGTTTGTTTCTTGTACTATTTCTAGCTCATTTAGGTGTAAGGTTAGGTTGTTTATTTGGGATTTTTTGTACTTCCTGAGGTAGGCCTATATTGCTCTAAACTTCTGTCTTAGAACCTCCTTCCTGGATTCCAAAGGTTTTAGACCGTTGTGTTTTCTTTTTCATTTGTTTCCATGTTTTAAAATTTCCTCTTTGATTTCCTAGTTGAGTGATTCATTGTGTAGTAGCATGTTATTTAACCTCCATTATTTGTGGTCTTTCCAGATTTTTTCTTGTGGTTGACTTCTAATTTCATAGCATTGTGGTCGAAAAAGATGCATGGTATGACTTTGATCTTATTGAATTTGTTAAGGCTTGTTTTGTGGGCTAATATGTAATCTATTGTGTTGAATGTTCCATGGGTACTAGAAAAGAATGTGTATTCTGCTGTTTTAGGATGGAATGTGCTGAATACATCTGTTAAATCCATCTGTTCCTGTGTGTCATTCAAAGCTACTGTTTCCTTGTTGACTTTCTGTTGAGATGATCTATCCATTGATGTAAGTGGGAATATTAAGGTCCCCTAGTATTATTGTATTATTATTGATGAGTTCTTTTGTGTTTGTTATTAGCTGTTTTATGTATTTGGGCGCTTCTATGTTGGTTGCATAAATATTTATAATTGTCATATCTTCTTGTTGGATTGTCCCCTTTATTTTTTTAAAATAATTTTTTAGGGGCGCCTGGGTGGCGCAGTCGGTTAAGCTTCCGACTTCAGCCAGGTCACGATCTCGCGGTCCGTGAGTTGGAGCCCTGCGTCGGGCTCTGGGCTGATGGCTCAGAGCCTGGAGCCTGTTTCCGATTCTGTGTCTCCCTCTCTCTCTGCCCCTCCCCCGTTCATGCTCTGTCTCTCTCTGTCCCAAAAATAAACGTTGAAAAAAAAAATTAAAAAAAAAAATAATTTTTTAATGTTTAGTCATTTTTGAGGGGGGAGGGGCAGAGAGAGAGGGAGACAGAGAATCTGAAGCAGGCTCTGCGCTGTCAGCACAAAGCCTGACCTGGGGCTGGAACCTATGAACCATGAGATCATGACCTGAGCTGAAGTTGGACACTCAACAGACTGAGCCATCCAGGTGCCCCTGACCCCTTTATCTTTATGTGTGTCCTTCTTTGTCTCTTGTTATAGTCTTTGGTTTAAAGTCTATTTTGTCCCATATAAATATTGCTACCCCAGCTTTCTTTTGATGTTTGCATGATAGATTTTTCTCCATCCCTTCACTTTCAATCTGTAGGTGTCTTTAGGTCTAAAATAAATCTTTTGTAGGCACATATAGATGGGCCTTGTTTTTTTAAATTATTTTATTTTATTTTTAAATGTTTATGTATTTTAAAAATTATTTTATGTGTTTTTACGTGTTTGTGTCTTTTAAATTATTTTATTTTATTTTTAATGTTTATGTATTTATTTTGAGAGAGAGTGAGAGAGAGTGTGCACGCTCACACAAGCAGGGGAGGGGCAGAGAGGAGAGAGAGAATTCCAAGCAGGCTCCATACTGTCAGTGCAGAGCCTGATGTGGGGCTCAGTCTCATGACTGTGAGATCATGACCTGAGCTGAAATCAAGAGTTGGACACTTAACCTACTGAGCCACCAAGGTGCCCCTTTATTTTATTTTTTTTAATGTTTATTTGTTTTGAGAGAAAGAGAGAGTGTGCCAGTGAGGGAGGAGCAGAGAACGGGAGACAGAGAATCCCAGGCAGGCTCTGAACTGTCAGTGCAAAGCTCGAATGCATGAACCATGAGATCATGACCTGAACTGAAATCAAGAGTCAGATGCTTAACCAAGCCACCCAGATGCCCCAGGTCTTGTTTTTTAAAATCCATTCTGTCCCCTGTGTCTTTTGATTAGAATATTTAGCCCACTTACATTCACTGTAATTATTGACAGATATGTATTTATTGTCATTTTATTATTTGTTTTGTGATTGTTTCTGAAGATTTTCTCTGATCCTTTCTTGTATTTCTCTCTTTCATGGTTTGCTGATTTTATTTATATATTTGGATTTATTTATCTTTATTCTTTGCATATTTATTAGTGGTTTTTGACATGTGGTTCCCATTAGGTTTGTATATAGCCTCTTCTGTGTATACCAGTCTGTATTAAGTTGGTGATCATTTAGGTTTGAATCCATTGTTACTCCTCTCCTCTGCATGTTTTATATTTCACATCCTTTTATTTTGTGAATTTCTGGGCTAATTTTTTATAGGATTATTAATTTTTACTGCTTTTGCTTCCTACTTTGAAGTGTCACTTTTGGTATCTCTTTTCCGCTCAAAGAGCCCCCTTTATTATTTTTTGCAGGACTGGTTTTTTGGTCATGAACTCCTTTAGTTTTTATTTGTCTGGGAAACTCTTTATCTTTCCTTCTATTCTGAATAATAGCATTGCTGCATAGAGTATTCTTGGCTGCAGATTTTTCCCATTCAGCACCTTGTACCTATCATGCCACTCCCTTCTGACTTGCAAAATTTCTGCTGAAAAATCCCCTGCTAGCCTTATGGGATTTTTCCTTATATGTAATGGTCTTCTTTCGTCTTGCTGCTTTTAATTTTTTTTCTTTATAACTATATTTTACAAATTTAATTACAATATGTCTTGGTATGGATCTGCTTTCGTTGACTTTGATGGGGGTTCTCTCTGTGCCTCCTGGATCTGGATGTCTGTTTCCTTCCCCAGATTAGGGAAATTTTCAGCTATTATTTCCTCAAATAAATTTTCTGCCCCCCTTTCTCTCTCTTCTTTGGGGATTCCTAGAATACAAATGTTATTACATTTGATAGAGTCACTGAGTTCCTTAAGTCTATTCTCATGCTGCACAATGCATTTTTCTCTTTTGTTCAACTTGGTTTCCATTATTCTGTCTTCAGCATCAGTAATTCGTTCCTCTGCTTCTTCCATCCTGCTGTTCATTCCATCTAGCATGCTTCTCATTTGGTTTATTGAGCCCTCTACCACTGCTATTTTATTCCTTATCTCTGTGTTAAGGGTCTTACTGATGTCTTCTACTCGTTTCTCAAGTCCACTGAGTCCTCGTGACCATTACTTTAAATTCTCTATCAGGCATGTTACTTATACCTGTTTGACTTAGATCTCTGACCTTGGCTTTGTCCTGTTCTTTCATTTGGGATAAATTTTTCTGTCTTTTCATTTTGTCTAAGTCTATGCTCCTGTTTCTGTGTGTTAGGAAAGTCATCTACATCTCTTGTTCTTCAGAGTAATGGCCTTATGAATAAGAGGCCCTATAGTGCCCTGCCCTGTGGTGTACCCTGTTCCCCAGGACCTGGCACTTCCAGGAGCATCCCCAATCTATGCTGCATGTACTCTGCTGTTGTGTCCTAGTCACTTTATCCTTCAGACAAGTCCTCTGCAGAAGTTCTGTTTGCCTGTTGTGGGCAGTGTTTGGTCCCTGGCCTGAATGTTGTGCCTTTTAGCCAGGTGTACTTTGGTCTATTTGTAAAATGAGACTTGTTGCCACCACTGTAGGAGCTGAGGCTCCAGTAGACTCCTATGTTAGAAGACATGGTGTGAGCAAGGGTTGGGCCTGTCTTCTCATGGAGGAGGCCCACCATGCTGGGACTGAGGCAAGTGTGCCTGAGAAGGGCAGTTCCACTGGAGTGTGGGGTGGTGGGGCTTAGTGTAAGCAAGTTAGGTAGTAAGTGTTAGCACTGCAATGGTTCCTGAAGCGGCTCTGTGCTTATACTGAGGGGTAAGGGAGGGGAATGGTGCTGGCCAGTTCCTTTGTTCCTGAAGGGATCTCTTTGTAAATGCTGTCTGTATGGGATGTGATCTGAGGTGAACAGATAACCTCCCCACTATGTGCCCCAGGTGCTCTTCAGATCTCTTTCCATGCTGTATGTCTACAGATTGTTTGCCTGCCTTCTACCAACAAGCAGGGCAATGCCCTCCAGGCTGTATTCCAGCCAAGACTGCTGACATTTAAAACTCCAGGCTTTAAGCCCCACTCGTTGCCAGAACTCATGAAATTAGGACCCTCTTGCTTTCCAGGCCAATTGCTATGGGGGTTCGTTTTCCCTGTGTGCTCCTACATGTCTCTCACCCTTTTCTGCAATGTATCTCGCACTTCTCCATGACCATGGCTCCCTCCCCAACCTGGTAGCCACAATTTGTTACTCTCCCAAACTGGGTCTCCACATGTCCTACCTTCTTTGATATGACCTCTTTTCTCCCTTTAGTTGTGGAGTTTGTTCTGCCAGTCGTCAGGTTAATTTCTGGTGTACTTAGGATGATTTGATAGTTTTGTAGTTATAAATGGGACAAGTAGAGCCTAGGGTCCTCCTACTCTGCTGCCATCTTCCAACTACATTCCTATTATGTTTTATAAGTAAAATATTTTTTAGTGTTTATTTATTTTTCAGAGATATATATAGAGAGACAGAGTATGAGCAGGGAAGGGGCAGAGAGAGAGGGAGACACAGAATCTGAAGCAGGCTCCAGGCTCTGAGGTCTCAGCACAGAGCCCGACGTGGGGCTCGAACTCATAAACCATGAGTTCATGCCCTGAGCTGAAGTCAGCCACTTAACTAAAATATTTTTTAATGTTTATTTATTTTTGAGAGAGAGAGAGAGAGAGACAGAGACAGAGTGTGAGATGTGGAGGGACATAGTGAGAGGGAGACACAGAATCTGAAGCAAGCTCCAGGCTCTGAGCTGTCAACACAGAACCCGATGCAGGGCTCAAACTCATGGACTGCATGATCTGAGCCGAAGTTGCATGCTCAACCAACTAAGCTACCCAGGCACCCCTGTAAGTAAAATATTTTTAAAGGAACAAACTTTTAGTATCTTTAACTGCACTTCCCACCTCTCCCCGGATTTTTAAACAAGGAGCCCTCCATTTTCATTTTGCATTGAGCCTCACAAACCATGTAGCAGCCTGGTTGAATGGTAATTATAAGGTGAATTGAGGGTATTGTAGCCACTCAAATAGTCTTACTGCTCTAACCAAACTCCTTTCCACTGGGGGTTGTGGTGGCAGTGGGTAGAGACAGAATAACAATACAGATACATGGAAGTTAGTGTGGATATTTATCATTTTCACATGAATAGGATCATACTGTCCATATTATTTGGCCAGTTGCTTTCTTCACTTGGCGATATATCTTGGAAATCTTTCTACCAAAACCAAAATCAACCTTGTTTTCTTTCTGGAATTCTTACTCAGGAAATTCCATAACTCAGCTGGGTCTTGATTTATTTCTCTACTCCTCTGATGGATATTTTAAGTGGTTTCATTTTTCACTAATACAGAGCTGCAGCAAACATACCAGTAGGGGCCTCATGTGCTCAGGCATGTTTCTTTAGGTGGCCACTCAAAAGTAGGTTGCTGGGACGTGGGGTATGGGTATTTTCAATTTTAATACATACTGTCATGTTGCATTATGCCAATTTTCATTCTCATCAGGAGTATATCTTCATATTTCCTAAGACTCTGACCTTTAAATTGTTTACCAATCTGATGGATGAAAAAAATGGTAACTCATGTTTGTTTGTTAAATTTTTTTTTTAACGTTTATTTATTTTTGAGACAGGGAGAGACAGAGCATGAACAGGGGAGGGTCAGAGAGAGGGAGGCACAGAATATGAAGCAGGCTCCAGGCTCTGAGCCGTCAGCACAGAGCCTAATGCGGGGCTAGAACTCACGGACCCCAAGATCATGACCTGAGCCGAAGTCGGCCACCTAACCGACTGAGCCACCCAGGCACCCCTGTTTGTTTTAAATTCTTATTATCTCATCACTAATGAAGTTGAACATCTTTTCATATGTTTATTGGCCCATCCTTTGTGAATTGTTTATAAGCTTTGTCTAGTTTTTCTTACAGGGTTGTCCTTTTTCTATATATATTGAGTTGTAGGAGTCATTTCTAGTTCTGGATATTAACCCATTGTCTATTATGCATGTTGCTGATATTCTCCCATAGTATGTAACATGTTTATGGTTTATGTTATCATACAGAAGTTTTAAGTGTTTGTATAGTGATTTGATATATTTATATCAACCTTTCTCTTCTATGGCTTTTCTGTTGTGTTTATTGTTAGAAGGCCTTTCTTATCCAAGGCAACAGCTATCTTCTCTTTTTCTCATTCTGTTATAGTGCTTTCCATTTAGGTCTTTAATCTACCTTAAACTCATTTCCTTCTCAAAACCTTTGCACTTTTGCTGTCTAGAACTCTCTTCCCCCAGATCTTCCTATGGCTGACACCTTCAGCACTTCATTCAAATATTGCTTCTTCCAAAAGGCCTTCCCTGACTACCTTAACTAAACTGACCACCCACTCTCCATTAAGGTGTTCTATAGTTCATTACCTTGATTTATTTTCTTTATAGGTCACCTCTCTCTGAAGTTATCTGATTTGTTTATTTGTTGTATCTCCTTAGATTGTAAACTTGATGAGAGTAGGGATTTTTGTCTTGTTCCCAGCTTCTAGAATACTTTTAGAGTTTATTCTAGTGAATTTGATATGCTATAGGGATAACTAAAATTTTTTCCCAAAAAGCTGATTGTTTCAGCACTAAAAGTCCCCTTTTAAAAGGAGTATTATTTCAGTCATCCTGTTTTTATACTCCTACTACTGAGCGAGTCAAGAATAGTTATGATTATTAGTCCAGTGGTTCTCAACCCTGGTGGTATATTAGAATCACACTTAAATATTTTTTAAAATTTAGGTATAGAATGTGTATTAGTTTTCTAGGGCTACCATAACAAAGTATCACAAACTGAGTATCTTAAAAAAACAGAAATTTATTGTGTCACAGTTCTAGAGGTGAGAAGTCCAGAATTAAGGTATTGGCAGGCCATGCTTTCTCTGAAAGCCCTAGCAGAGCATCTTTCCTGTCTTTCTAGCTTCTGGTGGTTGCAATCCTTGACATTCCTTGGCTTGTAGATGTATCAAACTGCCTCCATCATCACATAGTGTTCTCCCTGTGTGTCTGAATTTCCCTTCTTATACAGACACCAATCATTGGATTAAGAACCACCCTACTACAGTAGGACCTCATTTTAACATGATTACATCCACAAAGACTGTATTTCCAAATAAGGTTACAATCACAGGTTCTGGGTGGATGTGAATCTTGGGGGCATACTATTCAACCCATTACAGAGTGTCACATTTTAAAAATCTGCTTCATTAAGTCTAGAGTGGAGGTCCAATATCTTTAATTTTTAAAAGCTTCACAGACTTGACAAATGTCAGTGTTCACCTGGAAAGGCAAACATGAGAGATCAACTAGAACGTTTCTTAAAAAAATAAAAAAGGAAGTGCTAGAAAACTAGTTCTGTAAGATATTAAAAATACTAAAAAAATAAAATGATTAATACAGTTTAGCACAATAAATGAATTAGATCAATGGAACAAACAGATTCCATAAGTAGACCCAAATATCTAAAGGAATTTAGTTTATGATAAATGTGACAATTGAAGTCAGTGGGGAAAAAAAGGGCTTATTCCATAAATGGTGTTCAGATAACTGGTTATTTGGTGTTGGGGTGAGGGAGGGAGTATCCTTACTTATTCCTTGTACCAAAATACAATTTTAGATGGGTAAGAAGTAGAAAAGGAAAAAAAGTCAAAACATAATTCCAGAAGAAAAGATGAATGTACTTATATGTACTTAGGAATAGGGAATGCCCTTTTAAAGCAGAATCCCAAACGCAGGTGCTAATAAAGGAAAATACTGATGAATTTGTGTGCATAAAGGTTAAAAGCTTTGTGAGACAAAAAAAATACCATAAACAAATTCAAAAGATCAAAAAGGGAGAAGTTGTTTGCAACACATATGACACAGGGCTAGTTTCTTTACAATGAATTCAGAAAAAAATATGAAAAAGGCGAAACCCAATAGTAAAATGAGCTAATGAATAAGAAAATAATTTATAGAGAAAGACATACACATCAGTGAAGATTCGAAAAGATCTTCAGGGGTGGCTGGGTGGCTTAGTCAGTTAAGTGTCTGACTTCGGCTCAGGTCACGACCTCGCGGTTTGTGAGTTCAAGCCCCACACTGGGCTCTGTGCTGACAGCTCAGAGCCTGGAGCCTGCTTCATATCCTGCGTCTCCCCCTCTCTCTGCCCCTCCCATGCTCATGCTCTGTCTCTCTCTCTCTCTCAATAATAAAAAAATGTTAAAAAATTTTTTTTAAAAGATGTTCAATCTCATCCATCAGATATATAGGAAATATATTTATGTATTATATAAGATATATAAATAAAACACAATAAAACTCCATCTTCACCTATCATATTGAAGTGTTTAAAGTTTGATTATATGCAGAGCAAGAGAAGATATGAGGAAATAGATATACACTGCTGGTGAGACCATAAATTGGTGCAACTTTTTGCAGGTACGATTTGGCAATATTTATCAAAAGAGAATATGCACATATTCTTTGAATGTGGTGGACTTTGCTAGAGCATTCCCAGTAATCATTCCCCACTTTTTCCTTCTTACCAATGCATAGGTTTTTATTTGTGTATCTATTCTTCCCACTCATAGTCCATGTATTTTGGGGTAAACTGATTCTACTAGTTATTCTGGCCACAGACATTAGTAGTTCAGGGGAAGGTTTGTGACATAAGCAAGCCAATTAGGGTGCATCTTGGGAGTCCTGTTCACTTGAAAGGCTGGATCAGAAGTTTATGCCAAACTTAAAAGTTGAGACTCAGCCTCCATTGCCACTGACAGCCATCTCATGGTTGGCCTTGCCTACAGCAAAGATTCTCAGCCTTTACTGTGCATCAGAATCACCTAGTTTGTTACAACACAGATTGTTGATCTCTACCCCCAGAGTTTCAAATTCTGTAGATCTGAGGTAGGGACCAAGAATTTCCTTTTGTAAGAAGTTTCTAGATGCTGCTGATGCTGCTGGTCCAGCGACTGCACTTAAAAATCCACTTGCATAAAGGAGAACTGCAGAACATAGAGACTGAAAGAAACTGGGTAGCTCTGTTTCACCCTACTGCTGAGTTGTGTTTTTTTTTTTTTTTTACTTGTAACCAAAAGCATCCTAATCAATATACCTAGTAATCTTGCCACTAAAAATTTACCCTACGGATATCCTTGCTGAAGTTAACCAAAATATATGTCCATAGATGATCATTGCAACATTGCTTGTAATAGCTAACTGGAAGCAATCAAAGCACATATTAATAGGGAACTAATCTATCTGATAGAATCATCCATCTAATGGAATACTATATGGTATTAAAAATTATGAAAATATATGCTCATAAAGAAATATCTCTAAGATATATTAAATAAAAAAATCATGATGACTAAGAGTAATTTATACTTTTTAAACAAAAGAATAAACATTTATTTGCAGGTATATGATTAATTACTTCCTGGAAAGTTAATTCTGATTAAGAATGGCTATATTTGAGGAGAGGGGTTGTGATTGAGGTGGTGCTAGAGGTTTTTCAGTCTTCACTTTGCACGTTTGTATTGTTTTAATTAACTTGAGGTAAATTTTCCTTTTTTGGAAAAGGAAATGCCATTTGGAGTTATCTGGGCAGAGCACAGGTCAATTTTAGTTTCTATGTAATTCTGTATTGAAAAAAAAACAACTAAAAAATGTTATATTCTTCTTTAAAAGATTAAATCATGAAAAGATAAATGGAAAATTGAAGACTTCTTAGGTATTCAGCCAGGCTTGAGTGCCACTAACATGGTGCATAGGTTATAAACTGGGGAGGACCTATACCTATCCAAATTGAGACTCAACTAGAGAGTTGTTTATTGTACCCTAATATGCTTATGAATCACCTAGGGATCTTGTTAAAATGCAGATTCTAATTTTTTTTAACACATTTATTTATTTATTTATTTATTTAAAAAAAATTTTTTTTCAACGTTTATTTATTTTTGGGACAGAGAGAGACAGAGCATGAATGGGGGAGGGGCAGAGAGAGAGGGAGACACAGAATCGGAAACAGGCTCCAGGCTCTGAGCCATCAGCTCAGAGCCTGACGCGGGGCTCGAACTCACGGACCGCGAGATCGTGACCTGGCTGAAGTCGGACGCTTAACCTACTGCACCACCCAGGCGCCCTTAACACATTTATTTTTGAGACAGAGAGAGAGCACGAGCCGGGGGGTGGGCAGAGAGAGTGGGAGACAGAGAATCTGAAGCAGGCTCCAGGCTCTGAGCTGTCAGCACAGAGCCTGACACAGGGCTCAAACTCACAAACTGTGAGATCATGACCCAAGCTGAAGTTGAATGCTCAACCGACTTAAGCCACCCAGGTGCCCCTAAAATGCAGATTCTAATTGAGTAGATCTAAGGTGGGGTCCAATATTCTGCAGTTCTTTTTTTTTTTTTTTAATTTTTAAATGTTTATTTTTGAGAGAGAGAGAAAGAGTGTGAGTGAAGGAGGGGCAGAGAGACAGGGAGACATGGAATCTGAAGCAGGCTGCAGACCTGAGCTGTCAGTGCAGAGCTGGATGTGGGGCTCTAACTCACAAACTGTGAGATCATGACCTGAGCCGAAGTTGGATGCTTAACTGACTGAGCTACCCAGGTGCCCCCACCTTTAAAAAAATGTTCGCTTATTTTTGAGTGAGAGAGAGAGAGTGACCGTGAGTGGAGGAGGGGCTGAGAGAGAGAGGGAGACACAGAATCCAAAACAAGCTCCAGGCTCTGAGCTATCAGCACAGAGCCCGATGCCCAACACAGGGCTTGAACTCATGAATGGCAAGATCGTGACTTGAGCTGAAGTTGGACACTTAACTGACTGAGCCACCGAGGTCCCCCTATTCTGCAGTTCTAGTAGGTCCCAAGTGGCGTTAATATTGCTGGACCACTGATCAAACTTTGATAGCAAGAAAAAAAGAAGTGAAGAGGAAGAAGAAATAGGAAGTGTGGGAGGGGGCGATTAAGATGGAGAGGAAGGGACAGATATAAGATACTACAGTAGAATGGACATATTGGATGAGGAGAGTTTGGGATCATGTTTTTGGCCTGGATGACATTAACCAGAGATAGAGGAATCAAACTGGAGATAGGAGGAGGTATAGGAAACAATGGAGGAGTGGTAGCAAGACTTCACATTTAAACATATTGAGTTATACTTTTTCTGGGGGAGTATTATATGGACTTGTCCATCAGACCATTTGAACTCTACAGGTAGATTTGGAAGTCAGCTATTTAAAGGTAAGAGTTGAGGCCATGGGATGGGATAAATCTCACCAAGGAGAAAGAATAGTGAGAAGATGGCTGAGAACAGAAACTCTGAGAAATGCTGATCTTTTTTTAAAAAAAAAATTTATGTTTATTTATTTTTGGAAGAGAGAGAGAGAATGAGTGCAAGTGGGATTAGGCAGAAAGAGACTGAAACACAGAATCCAAAGCAAGTTCCAGGCTCTGAGCTGTTAGCACAGAGCCCAGTGCAGGGATCAAACACATGAATTGTGAGATCATGATCTGAGCCAAAGTCAGCCACTTAACTGAGCCACCCAGGCGCCTCTGAGAATTGCTGATCTTAAGACAGGCTAAGGAAGGAAATGAAGTAGAGAGGCAGTACAGCAGTACAGAAGACTATTCTGAAGGGCCCTCCTACTACCAGAACAATTTGATCCTGCATAAAACATAATTTTTATTGTATTGCTGGATATGTGAGTTAGCAACTGCTGCATAATAAACCATCCCAAAACTAAGGGGCTTGAAACCAAACCATTTATGCATTGGCTATATAGCTCTGCTGTTTGGGACCAGGCTTGGCTGATATTGGCTGGGCTCATGTGCCTGTGGTCTTTTGGTGGGTTGGCTGGGGGTTGACAGGTCTAGGGTGGTCTTGTCTGGTATAGCTGGACAACTGGGTCTCACCTTCCAGAAGGCTAGCCCAGGCTTGTTCACATGGTAGTTCCAGGGGTTCAAGAGAGTGAGCAGAAGCATGCAAGCCTTCTTGAGGCCTAGGCTTGGAACTGGCACAATTATCACTTCTGCAACAGTCTATTGACTGAAACAAAATAATCCAGATTTGAAGGGTGGAGAAACAGATGCCATCTGTTAATGGGAGGAGCTGTAGAAGGTGTAGGTACAAGAAGTTGTGAACAATTGTGGCTATTTTTGGAATCAATTTATCATGCTGGACTTACTAGAAGTAAAAGGAGTCTTTAAAGAACAAGCAAACAAACAAATCTATGACAACAAAGTTAACAAACCCCAGTAATCTGGCTGGGGAGAACAGGGCACTTGAGGAAACTTCCAAAAATGGAACAGAGGTATATCCTTGGAAAACTGAGGAATTATTACTGGATTAAACAAGGAAAGGGTGCTAGGTATCCAAGAATCTAGCCTTTTTTCTCAGAAAATTATAGAAATACTTTAAATTGACAATGAATAGTCTTGGTCTTTCTGGTCCTAGACTAGTATGCATATGTGTCAACTTTTAGGAGTTTGAGCTTGGACTCAAAACCAGTATGTCTTCTTAATGTACTGTTTTCACATCCACTGGCTTGTTTTATTCTCACAACTATCTGTAAGGGAGGCAAGGCAGGTATTATTCCCACTTAATACTACTTTTTAAAATAATTTTTTCCACAAAATAATATCTTTTTCATTATCTTATAAAGGTGAACATTTGTAAACCTTAGGTCCCAGCAGGAGCCATGTGCAAAAGTATTCACAGCAACATTAATGGAAACCCATATTTCCACTGGACAGAGAATAACTAGATAAATTGTGGTGTATCCGTAAAGTGGAATACTATATAGAAGTGAAAAAAATACACTACAACTAATGCAACAACACATTTAAGTCAGAGAAATCAAGTTGAGTGAGCAAAGGAAGTTGTAGAGGACTACATAATAATTACATGTTTATTTTTTTAAGTTTATTTATTGAGGGACAGAGAGAGAGAGAATGCGAGTGGGGAAGTGGCAGGGAGAGAGAGAGAGAATCCCAAGCAGGCTCTGCACTGGCAGTGCAGAGCCCGATGTGGGGCTCAAACTCACGGACCTCAAGATTATGACCTGAGCCGGAACCAAGAGTCAGACAACCGACTGAGCCACCCAGGCGCCCCTACATTTTTATAAAATTAAAAAGCAAGTAAAACCTAACAATATGTTGTTCAGAGATAATTACTTATGCAATAAACATATTTAAAAAGAAAAAGGGAGCACCTGGGTGGCTCAGTTGGTGAAGCATACGACTCTTGGTTTTGGCTCAGCTCATGATGTTGAGGTTTCCTAAGTTCGAGCTCCACGTTGCTCTCTGCACTGGCAGTGCAGGGTCTGCTTGGGATTCTCTCTCTCTCTCTTCCTCTCTCCCTGCCCCTCTCCCACTCATGCTGTCTCTGTCTCTCTGGAAAGAAATAAATAAACTTAAAAAACAAAAAAACAAGGGAATGAAAACAAAACTCGAGATACCAGTTACCTTTGGGGGAAGATAGGGAGATGGAATATTCCTTAGGTTGGGCAGTGGGCTCATGAGTGTTCATTTTATTATCTAATCTCATAATGTATGTTACATATAGCCTTTTGTATTTATCAAATATTACATGATTTTTTTTCAAAGTAGTCCAAAAGAAAGAGAGAGATGTTAAGGGAAGCCAGAGAGTTTTAGAAAATAGGCTCGTTGGGGCGCCTGGGTGGCGCAGTCGGTTAAGCGCCTGACTTCAGCCAGGTCACGATCTCGCGGTCCGTGAGTTCGAGCCCCGCGTCGGGCTCTGGGCTGATGGCTCGGAGCCTGGAGCCTGTTTCTGATTCTGTGTCTCCCTCTCTCTCTGCCCCTCCCCCGTTCATGCTCTGTCTCTCTCTGTCCCAAAAATAAATAAACGTTAAAAAAAAAAATTTAAAAAAAAAAGAAAAAAAAAAAAAAAGAAAAAAAAAAGAAAATAGGCTCGGTTCCAGTGTCAATTACTATGGAAGTTCTCAATGAGATGAGGCCTGTATGAACACCCTGGGCTTGGTGACTGGGAGCACAATGGTCACCTCTGGAAGCAGCCACATTCAAATGGGAAGGACTGGCACCCAATTACAGGCTAGGAAGGAATGTGTTATGAGGAAGTCAGGAATTGGAAGCATAAAGTCTTCATCTATTACCATCTCCCAGCAAACCCACAATGATAGCTAACATTTATCAAGGCTATATTATATGCCAGGCACTTTACATACGCTATGTCACTTAATCCTCACAACCACTCCCACAAGGTGGGCTAGGGGAGCAAAGCTCAAATGCTTGTGTTACCAACAGATTATATTCACTACAGCCGCATGCAGAGAATCCCTAGGACACGAATGGGAATGAATGCTTCACTAGTTCATTCCAAATTTTAGATATAATGACTCAAGTGGTTAGATAATGGCAACCAGCCAAAATGTGATGAATCAGTTCTGCCCAGAAATGGGTCATTTGTCTCTGTGGTGCTTTTATTGCAACTCACCAAACTTACCTCTCCCTTGTTCCAGGCACATAGAATTGTACTTTTCCACTTCTATGAAAGTAGGTGAAAACATGTGACTTGCTTTGGACATTGAAAAGAGAGAAGAGATGTGTGCCACCTTAAGCTCTAAGAGTATGCATTTTGGTCACATGGTCACAGGGGAAGCCCTGACCCAGTAATGGGACTTGTGAGTCTGAGTTCCCAAGTGGCTATAGATGAAGAGTTCCCCTGCCAATGCATGCTGGAAATATATGAGTAAGAAGTATACCTCTGTTATGTTATTGAGATTTTGGGGTTATTGCAGAAAAACCTAGCTTATCCTGACTGATACACTCCCCTTTTCTAGAGTTAGAGATTATTAATGTAGAAGGACCGAATAATGAAATGAGAATGTATACATATGTGTAAAACAAACTGCCCAGACCTCTCTCAGGCATAGGTCACTTTCTGTAATCTGTTCCTAATAAATGACCACAGAATTCTCATATTTCTCACACACAAAAGACTAGTTGTAGAAGATGTAAATACAGGGCAACATTCTAGGCTCACATTATTCCTAATACTTGTGATTTTAGAAGATACATTTTGTCACTTCTCCCTCCAATCCATGAAAAAGCACAACTGGCCCTGCTCAGATCATATACCCATCCCACTGGGGAAGGGGAAGCCACGTGACTGACCATCAACCCACCTCTACCCCAAGACAGGGAGGAGCACTACCCCAAAGGGAAGACCTGGGTTTAACTGCCAAAAAGAAGGAATGCTGGCAGGCTGAAACAAAGTTATCTACTTAGTCAAAACAAACTTAGATTTAGAACCCTGGTTTTATTGCTCATTAGCTGTGTATGAACAAACCTGGACACCATTGAATCTGTTTGCCCACATATAAAGTGCGGATAGTACTTTGCAGACTGGCTTGAGGACTATAAATAATGTACAAGAGTCTAGTACTACACCTGGTACCCAATAGGTCCTCAATAAATGGTAACTTAAATTTTTTTTTTTTATTATTTTGAGAGAGAGAGAGAGAGAGAGAGACAGAATGCGAGTGGGGGAGGGGCAGAGAGAGAGGGAGGCACAGAATCTGAAGCAGGCTCCAGGCTCTGAGCTGTCAGCACAGAGACTGATGCAGGGCTCAAACCCATGAACCATGAGGTCATGACCTTAGCTGAAGTTGGGCACTTAACTGACTGAGCCACCCAGGT
This sequence comes from Leopardus geoffroyi, assembly GCF_018350155.1. NCBI lineage: Eukaryota > Metazoa > Chordata > Mammalia > Carnivora > Felidae > Leopardus > Leopardus geoffroyi. Next base: position 47,088,419 of record NC_059343.1, read on the forward strand.
GCCCCAATAAATGGTAACTTTTAAAAGCCAAATGGTAAAGATTTCTTTTAATTTTTTGAGTCCCAACACCCAAAGATCAAAGGCTAGGAAAAGGAATCTGTAGCCATAATGAATCCAATATGAAACAAAGTACATTACAAATAATAGAGTTTTCATTTAAGGGTAATGTGTTTACAAGTTTCAGTAAGCCTTTAATGCTCACCTTTAGACTCAGCTATTTCCTTTTGTAATCTGTACACACAAGGCACAGAGCAGTGAGGGAGGCCAAGCCCAGCTAGTGTCACTCTGTGGAAGCAGTAAGGTAACAAGAATGCCCACGAGTCCTGGCTTCAGACTCTGCTCCAAGCATCCCTCTATTGCTCAAAGGTGACTCAGAGCTCAGGGGTTTTTTTTTCATAGCCCCACAACACATTTAAATGAATACCATTCAGTGCTGAACCTTCATACTCAAACTTTTTTTGTGTGTTTTTGCCATCAACATATCCTGCCTTAGAAGTCTACAATCTGCTTTATACCAGGGAATATGTTCAAAGGTGTTTTAGCTGCCCTTGGTTTAGTCATCAAACATTTACTAAGTGCATGCTGGGTGGTTGGTGCCAAGAAGACAGAGATGGTCAAGTTTAATCAAGGGGCATAGATGTGCCCCTTGGTCTGTCTTCAGGTGAGACAGATATAGGGACTGGGTGTGATGAATCTGTACAGGGATCCCTAATCAGGGATCAGGAAAAGAATCACAAGGATATGAGCTGAATCTTGGGGGGGTAAAGTTGAGAATGCACCAGAGACGAGGGGAGAGAGGCATTCTAGGCAATGGTACAAGCAAATGAGAAGAAATGGATATTAATAGCTGCACAGGATGCACTTTAATGTTGCTGAAGTAGGTTGGGTGTTGTAGGAAATGAGGCTAGAGAAGTGGTCAGGGGCAAGATCATGAAGGGACCATGGAGGTGGGGGTACAGCATGTTAGAAGGACAGATTACTCTGGAAGCTGTACACATGGTGGATCAAATCGGTGGTTCTTCGTCTCTTGAGTCATAGCCTTCTTTAAGAACCCGAAAAAAAAGTATAGGCCCTCTCACCGGGGAAAGGCACATACACTTAAACACAAAATGTTGCTTAAAAATTGCCTGGTTAGGAGTAAGGCCAGGGAGCAGCTATAACAATTCAGGTGAGACATGAAGAAGCCTGAACTGAATCACAGCAACTGAGACAAAAGAGAGACAGATAGATGTGAGAAACAGAACAATGGTTGAGTGTTACCAACAGATCTTGTCATGAGTTGGCTTTTAGAAATGAGGCTAGGATAACTCCCAGGTTGGTTTGTGATTTAGAAAATTGAGTAGAAGGTAGCATCACTCATGGAGAGGAGCAGGCTTCAGAAGAGAGGATGTGTTCAGTTTGGGAAAAGTCAAAAGTGCCTTTAGAACATCCAAATAAAGAAGTTCAGCTGGAAGCTATATATGCCCTTCCTTTTGTGATTCTTATACTGGCTCCATTGCGTGCTCTCTTTAATTACAAGTAGGCTCCTAACTCTCTGTGTAACACTTCTGAATTGAGACAAGCATATCCCCCACTTGCAGAAAGGGATCCAGATGGGGGAAGAAAGTAAACTGCACACACCCAAAATTATTTCAGTTTTTTTACTAAAAGAATAGACTTTTATTAAGCACTGTAAGTTTCTTTCCATCAGCATTAACAGAACAACAGACCAATTTCCATCACAGAAGAACTCCTGAGACATTTTCATTCTTTTCTGAAACACTTCCAGAAACTCCTGCAGGTTCCCCTAAGAAGCATCCATTCAAACTTACATTAATAAACTATGGAGCTTTTGTGGTGAGGTGGGCCAAAATGGCAGGGAATTTGGAATCTGGGAATGGGAAAGAGAAATACATATTATCCATCCACTAAATACACTGTCAAGAGCACAAGAGAAGAGATATTAACACAGGAAAAAACAATGGAAGAATTTACTTTTGTCAATAACATCATTTATCAGGGAGCACTAAAAATCATTGACTCCTTGCAGTTAAAGTTTCTTTAACCTAGTATGTTATTCTAAAAATAGAAGAGAATAGAATAAAATAAAAGGAGGGGAGGTGTCTTCTGGGAAGTAACTAAAATGAAGTCATCAGATTTGGCAGGGTTATGAAAGATTAATAAAATCTGAAATATTTAATTTGCTTCATTTACATGAAAATTCACTAGTCATTAGTTACTACCAACACAGACAAAAGAGCATCTAAAAAGTACAAGGGCAATGTCAAAAGCTGAAATGGGCACCCTAGCACAGGGGGTATTTTACTTTGCTTTTAACTTGGAAAAGATGATTTTGTAAAAAAAAAAAAAAAAAAAAAAAAGAATTTATCTTCTTAGAACATCAAAATGACCTCTGACAATATTGAGGGTAATTAGCAGTAATAAGGGAATAAGTGCACTGAGCTCTACCTGCCCCAGCAGACTACTGCAGTAAGCCAAGGGAAAGAAAGTGGAAAGTCAAATTAAAGATGCCAAAGTCACAAGAGGGAGAATAATAGAGAGTGACATACAATGGAACAGTGAAAACTTACCCCCTGCCCTCAAACCCCAAGCATATTTAGGAAATATGCATTAGGAAGTGAACAAGTAACAATGATTAAACCTTAGTAGAATTACACTAGCTACTTTAAACTGTGGTCTACTTGTGTTGTCATTTCAAAGGAAGTGTGGGGGTCTTAGAGACTGAAAGGGTAGCACTGACATGCCCACACAAGCCTTCTAAGGTTCCAACGGACTGGATCACTATAACCAAACAGTTACTTCCACATTCTTCCTACCCTAAGTAAGCATTCCTCCCCCCACCCCCCCACCCCCACCTTAACCACCCTCCCTAATGCCTTGTCTGGCTGTTTTTCTCAGTGATCAAAAAAAGTTCATGTGACTTGGCCAATGATGCCAGAAAATCAAGATGGAGACAAAAATCAAATGTCACTGGCCAAACCAAGTGCCATTTTTGGGCTTTAAAGTCTACCTGAAGTCCTCCTGGCTCAGAAAGAAAATGATGCAAGTGAGCAAAAGTTTGTCAGGCCTGGTTCAGGCCAGACTGGCCACTGAATAAGGGTGGGAATTTTAGGCTGACCCCAAGACAGGCCAGCAGAAATCAAGATGCCAAGTCCTTGGGAGTCAGTGGCTATATACAACCAGGGTTGCTTTTGCTTGTGGCCCTACAAGGTCAAGGGGTTGTTTCTGGGGGTTCCTATATGACTTTGTTCAAGAGAGGCACACACATCATAGTCAGAAATGGAGCCTCAAGTAAAGGATGACAGTCTCTTCAAATGGTACTAGCAGCAAAGATCAGACCCACCTTCCCCAATTTGTCCTCAGGTAAGAAAAAGTTCATCTTCCAGTAATGAACCTTAGCCTTTCTGGCTTCAAAACTGTAGATTTTGGTGGATAAATTAAAATACAGGAATATGGCCCTTTATGGTTCTTTATTATGACCTTCCAAACCCAAAATGCTGAATCCAAATAAAAATCAAGGTTGGAAGTGAGCCACTTATTTCACCCTTGGCCAGGTTAGGAGAAAGCAGAGGGGTGTGAAAGGGAGAAAAGCAAGCCTTTTGGCAAACTGGAATCACCCCTGTCAAAGCAGCAATTTTACTTCTCACAGTGAATGCCTACAAAATAAATTTTCTTAAGGCTGTGAGAGTTAACAATACTGTCACTTGATTGTGTCGAATAGATTCAAGATGCATAGAAATGGCAACTGAAGAAAATACCTTTCCATATAACTCCAAGTACTTCCTATTAGAAAATGGTGTCTATATATTTAATTTAACTCAGCTCAGTAATTCTGGTTATTTTTAGAGATTCAAAGGATCCCTCCCTCTTTGGCTCCAGAAAGAAATTTCCAAGCTGTCTAAGTTCAGTACCGAAACCCTCTCTTGCTGGACATAGAAATCCTAACCTTCAAGATTTTTGTGAAAGTCTGAGCAGGCCCAAGAGAAGAGGGGGGGGGGGGACCAAATTAAAGGAGCAAATTCCAAAGAGGAGGCTTTTGTACACTTTGTTTCTGGTTATATTTTGCTAGGTGTTCACTTTTGTCATCTTGCTTTGGTTTATGTAAGAAGTGTCTGGGCAGGGGGAGAGACATTCTAAGGGCTCCCTCCCCCTACAAGTTGTGGGTTCTCTTAAACTGGGCTAGACTAGGATTAAACAGTCTGAGACTGTTTTCAATCTCTCATGATGCGCTCATTGTAAGTGGGCAGTAAGCAAACAGACTTTTGGTTGTCTGGAAAATAATCACCAAGGACTTACTGTGGGTTAAGGTGCATGGGGTTTTTCAAAAAGAGAGAGAAATCCTGCTAGAAGTCTAGTCAGTTGAATTCCTGTAGACATGGTACTTCTTGGGCAAGAGTATCACAAAGCCCAAAAGGAGATGTGTGAGGCTGAAAGCCACAATTCCTGAATGAAGACACAATGCTAATCTGTTGTAAGCCATGTTCCCATCCCTCATACTTAAGCTGCTGAGGAGGGAAACTGGAAATGCAAGGTTGCCTCAAGAGTATCTCTGGCAGGGAAGAACAGCTTTTTTGTCCTGGGAAGATTCTGGCCTCATCAGGGGCTGGGAACCTTTACAGAGTACCCCCAAAGGCCTGGGCCAGAGTCCTCTGAAGTCTTCCTTGCAAAGCAAATGAAAAGATCCAGTAGTCAAAATGTCAATGAACAAATAAAACAATCTAGGCATGTAAAACCAAATTGTTGATTTCCTCACACTTCCCTACCCCATCTTTCCAATGCTAGTTCTCTCTCCTTCAGGGATTCATGGCAATCAATTCTAGCCTGAGGTCGGTTTGACCCAGAAGCTCCAGATGAGATTTCCTCCAAATTAACTGCAAGCCCTGGTAATCACCTCCCATCCCCCTTCTCTCTCTGAACTAGGCTGCTCTAGCAGAAGGAAATGCCCAAATATTCCCCACCCCATTCCAACCTTCTTGTTCACTATATGGGATGTGAGGACTCCGTTCAAGATTAAACTTGTGACAACCCAACAGTTTGTTGTTCTGAATGGGCAATCTCTGGAAAGTACTTTTTTGTCTGCTTTAGAGAAGCCCATCTTCTCATAACCGATGGGCTGTGACTCAGTAAGGATTTTAAAATGTGGTCTTTTGAAACCCACCACTCCATAGCAGTGGAAGCATTTCTGGGAAATTCAGCAAATCTTCTGGGACATCACCATGTATGTAGGTACGTGTGCACGCACACACATACACACACACACACATATATTTATATATATAAAATATGTATAGATAAATAGATCTGTCTCTTTATATAAAGGGTATGTGTATGCATATAGATACACACATTCATATATACATACACCCACACGCCCATACCCAAACACACACACGCACACACACGCACACACCATCTTTTGAGTTCCTTTTCGTACTCAGTTTCATTACATTGATTCCCACCCTTTCAGGGTGTGGGCAGCAGGGAGTGGGTGAACTGCACCACATCTTCTATTTTACAAACAATGCATTAGTTCAGAGGCAGGAAAAATCTGCCCGTACTTTTCTGACTCACTTGAATCCCCCAGTACAAAGGCCATTGGTAGTTTTTTTTTTTAAGTGTATAAAATAAAAAATAAAATAAAATAAAATAAAATAAAATAACCAATACTATTTCACTTCCCTGAAAACATTTACCTATCTGATTGTCAGGCCAGAGTTAGAGGCGGTTGTATAAAATCCTGGGTTAGGTGAATGGGGGGAAAGAACGAGAGGAAGGCAGATACTGATTATATACCAAGGTCTCACGAATTCATAGAGAAAAAAGCAAGGTAGGAAGCCACAGACAGCAGTCCCTTCCATCCCACAAGTTTTGTAAAGAGTAACATGATGAAGACTCAGAAAACAAAAGCTGGAGCTTTTCTATAGGGCCTTACATGATGACACCAGATTTCTGACAGACACTGCCTTACTACACTCCCAGGGGAGGCAAAGAGAATACTGGCATTACATATTCTACTTGAGAATAGGACCTAGTCCTGTTGCCATTCATCTTTTACCAGAGCTTCCCCAGAAGCAGACCACGAAGTCTGGAGGTCAGAAAAAGACAGGGAAAGGGAAAAGATGAATACAATAGGATGTCCCAACAAAATCTTGGATAAATCTAGGGTAAGCATTTATGTCTTCCTCTAACTTGGGCCTACAATCAGAAAGGTAAAGGTTTTCCTCTCTTCCTGATCTGCTGAAGCCATCTTCTGCTCATTATTCCTCCTTCTGTTGTGCCACAGTTCCTAGCTTTTGCTCTCGTAAGCGGCTCTTCTCCCCATTCTTCACGGGGAAGTAGCGGTTACCATTAGTACACACGTTGCTGTCTCTGGATAAGGCACACTGTGATGGAGCTGGAAGATGATGATCACTCTTCTCTTCCTTGATCAATGTGCCATTGTTTCCATTTACCTGTGAGTGGGACCGACCCTGATGAGGCTCTAGGGATTTAGAAACTCCATCTGAAGTGCTCTGTCAAAAACAGATATATTCAGTTGAAATGGTAATCCCAGACTGACAGTTCCCAAGCATGTTCGTAAGCTAGCTTGCAGAAGCTGCTTCAGTTCTTCAAAAACATCAGAAAGCCCAAAGCCTGTAAACACCTAGTAAAGTGTGCTCTGATAACTGTCCTGAGAACTTAGGGTGACCACAGATGGATTTGACTGAAACTCAATGGCTGAGACAACAACATAATGACATAGATATCATTTATAAAGCTTTACAATGTATTTTTCTAATACTAGTCAGAACCCTAAATGGTAGATATTATGCACCATTTACAGATGAGGGAGCTGAGGCTCAGAAAGATTAAAGTACATTTCTCAAGGACACTCAGATAGAATGAAGTAGGGGGCGCCTGGGTGGCTCAGTTGGTTAAGTGTCCAACCCTTGATTTGGACTCAGATCATGATCTCACGGTTCATGAGATGGACAGCACCACTGTCCAGGGATGATGCTTTAGCTAAAAACAAAGTCAACATGAGAACTTCCTTGGACAGGCTACCTCTGGAGTAGATAACAGTATCCCCAGTAATCTTAGCAATGAGAAACTTATGATCATCCACAATCCCTTCTTTTCCCTTAGTTTCTTCATGTGTAAAAAAAATAATAATAACAGTACCTATTTTTTACATTCCTATAAGGATTCAATGAGACACTCCATGTAAAGCACTTAGAATGTGATGTTCCTGGCACACTGTAAGAACTCAATAAATGCTAGCTAATATTATTGTTTTGATTCCATGTCCCCAAGCAAACTTCTGATATCATGGCTTCCCTTACAGCTTACACTTACATGAAGAAAGCTCTGGTAGAAATGGTTAAGAGCATATGCATTAGAGTCAGCCAGACCTAAGTCTGAGTCTTGTCTCTAACAATTAGAGTTGTTATACTGTAGTAGAATCAGGACAATCAGGACAGGGCAGGATTTTGGAATCGTCAGCTCAGGCTGGAATGGCAACTTGGATGTTGACTTGATGGATAATTTTGGGCAAGATGTTTCATCCCTCTGAGCCTCAGTTTCCTCTGTTTAAAATGGAGAATCCTGTGGTGCCTGGGTTGCTCAGCTGGCTAACTGTCCAACTCTTGATATGGGCTCAGGTCATGATATTTGGGGAGAGGGATATGTCTAATGAACATCAGTGGAAACTGTTATAGTTCACGGTGTACATTAGAGGACAGTTTAAGACCATTTTGAGCCATCAGGAATAAGCAAAATGGCAACAACTCCTTCCTTCTCATATTCAGCAAAGGCCAAAGTCCAATTTTCTAAGCATCTCTGGTAGAAAGCCCTCAGAAAACCCTGAGAAGCTGGCAATCCCACTGTTAACTTCACTTTGGCCCCTTTTCTGGCTGCATGTAGCACATACTATGCTAGGTACAGGTGTTCAGGACACAGTACCTGGTTTCTATCCTGTGGCTTCACTCAGGGAGAAAGATGACACTCTGCAGCACTGTGGGAACAGTGTGGGCAGTTAACACTCACTAACTCACAGCTAGAGAGCGAGGGAATGAAATCAAATGCTGGGAGTAGCTAGGAAAACTCACAGTTTTCTGGCCTGATCTGATCATTTGCAAGTTAGCTGAAAAGACAAGATGTATCAAACAGAAGGTAGATAATCTCAGAACGGTGCTTACTTGTTTATTTCCTTTTTTGTGTCCTTTGGATCCTCTACCAGTCTGTTCTTTTCCATGCCTGTAGAAAGTGAGGGGAAAAGTGATCCTGAGGAATATATAAAGCCCACATCTTCACTTAATTAATCACCTCCTCTAGGAAGTTTGACCCTCTTATGGAAAGTTAGTCAATGCCTCTTACCTTAATGGAAGTATTCAATAGGTGGATATTTTCCCAATAGCACCTTGATTAACACTAGCTCATACCAACCTATTGGAATACATACCCTTTTCCTGGCCCACCAACCGAGACCACTTGCATGCCAAAAGAGCCTCGGCCCCTGGAGGACCTGCTGCCAGCCCACTGGCCCACAACCATCCCAGCAATCTCCAGTTTTCCTCCTTGGGGAGGGATTGGATGGAGACCTGGAGAGGTAGGAAGAAGGAAGTAATGAATGCTAAGTGCAAGGTAGGATAAGAAGTGGAAACAAAGATCCTACAGCCCACCTACTCTGCTTATTTCCATTTCTCTATGATAAACACTCTGTCATAACAACAAAGGTTCATGGTGGAAACAAATTTAGGGACAGGGGGTTGAAGCTCTGTACACATCCACTTTATTTTTTTAAATGTTTGTTTGTTTGTTTGTTTGTTTATAGAGCAAGTGCGTGCACAAATGGGGAAGGGGCAGAGAGAGAGGGAGAGACAGAATCCCAAGCAGGCTCTGCACTGTCAGCGCAGAGTCCAATGCAGGGCTTGAGCTCATGAACTGTGAGATCATGGCCTGAGCCGAAATCAAGAGTAGGATGCTTAACAGGTTGAGCCACCCAGGTGCCCTGTGTACACATCTACTTTAGCAAGTGGGGTATGGACAATTCATTTTTTTTGCTACAGGGCCTGGCACATAGTAGCTATTCAATAGTTGCTGAAAGAATGAATGTCCTAAAATCTAGTTATTAGAAAATTATAAGCCAAATGCCACTTCTATTTTCCTTTCTTTTTTCTTTGCATTAAAGTTTAGTTGACACATAATGTTACATTAGTTTCAGGTGTACAACCTAGTGCTTCGACAACTCTGTAGTTATGCTGTGCTCACCACAGTACAGCTACCATCTGTCACCATTCAATGCTATTACAATACCATTGACCTTATTCCCTATGCCGTGCCTTTCATTCCTGTGACTTACTCATTCCATAACTCATTCCACTCTCCTTCACCCATTTTGCCCATCCCCTCAACGTTCCTCCCCTAAGGCAACCATAAGTTCCTTCTCTGTTTATGGGTCTGGATTCTGCTTTTTGTTTATTCATTTGGACCAAAAACACTTTTCTTTTTCTTTTTAAGCTTTTATTCAAATTTCAGTTAGTTAATATTAAAGTGGGCCTAAACCATTTTTGATTCAAATATGTATCACTACACAATGGAGGATCAGCCAGACCAGCAAACTGAACTGAAAATAATGAAACTAAACTGAAAGTAATCTATAATTAATAAGCAAGAATAGCAACAGTTGAAAACCAGAACCAATTCAAGACAAGATAGCATATCTCTTTAAAACAGGAAATTCCAACTCAGTCTGTATGAGCTCACAAGCACAGTAGAGCTTTGTAATTTGGCATAAAAGGAAGCCTTCATAGAATCCACAGTTCTAGTAAACCTTTAATTTTAGTTTATGGAAAAAAAGCAAATGTTAATAACCCTCTACTCATTTAGCCAGTTGTCAGTAAAGAGCCCTTCATTCATATAACAGTGTCTAAGGTACCAGGGTACTAGCCAGTTCTAAGAGGGCTAGAAAGACTTGCCTTTGGGGATCTTACTGTGGCCTTTGAGGAGGCAGAAGGCTCTTCATGAACCACCAGTAACTGGAGACTAGGCATCACTGGGAGCTGGGACAATGGCAAGGATCTCCTGAGAACTTAGCCTTAATTAAAGCTGTCTTCTGAGACACAATAAAATCAACATGCAAAGAATGGGAACAAAGATCTGTAAAGTCAGCTTCAAGGAATGGACTGAATGGCTGGCTCCCTGGTTTGTAAAACTTGATCATTACCTGACTGAACAGAGCAAACATCCACATTGCTCATCCAAGTAGAGCCTTGAACTAAATATGCATACTGAATTTTATGACCCTAGATAAACTTCCAGCTTTATTTTTTTTAAGTAGGTTTCACGCCCAGGGTGGAGCCCAACACAGGGCTTGAACTCACGACCCTGAGATCAAGACCTGAGCTAAGAATCAGACACTTAACAGATTGAGCCCCCCAAGAACCTCCCCAGCTTTATTATTTTTAAAATGATGAACAGTGGACAACAAATACCTTGAACCATAGCAATGACATTCCCACCTGATCACAGAACCTTGATACTTCATGTCAAAATGTCCCTATTAAAAAATCCTGTTTCACCAAGGTTGTTTGAGTTATTAGGATCAGTATCTTTGTTTCAGGCACAGTATTGGGCCTGATATATATGAAACTGCTGATTCTGTGACTGGTACTACCAGATGGGTTATTATGAAATAGATTGAGGATGACAAATACATCACTCATAGGTACTGACCTGTGAATCCCCGGCTCCTTCCTTGAGGGGGAGGTGGCATTGAGCCCATGGCTCGGGAATAAAGTGAAACAGGGTAGAGAGGGGGCACCATGGGAGGCACAAAAGTAGGTGACGGAAGTAGAGCGGAAGGTGGTGGATGGTTCATGTTGACTCCTTCAAGGATACTCTGTCTCATCTTTTCCACTTTGGTTGCCAGATCAGCCTTCAAATGAAGAACAGAATTAATAATAGCAGCTGCCATTTTTTTTAACGTCTTTGTTTCAGGCACAGTATTGGGCACTCTAGGGACAGTCTCACAAATCTATTCCCATTAAGAGAACTGAGGCCTGGAGTTAAATGGCTCAAGGAGTCATACTCAGGGAAACCTGTCTGGCACCAAAGACCCACTTTTTGCATGACACCAAACTACCACACTAGCTCTGACTGAGGCCTTGTGAGGCACATTGACTAGGTCAAGGGAGACAAATATAACAGTAAGTATTTACTGATGGTCTGTCACATGACCAGAAATAGGTTAGGTTATTTTTTGAGGTGGATAGAACAGAGTTAGGTGAAAGAATAAAACCTGACATGCACGAAGTTTTTTAACCTTCTCCCCCATACCCAAGATCAGAGACCATGACCTCTGTCCAGGAGAAGCCCATGCCTCTAGTCCAGAGATCAGCAAACCTGTTCTGAAAAGGGCCAGATAGGATTTGTAGGCCATATGGTCTCTGTCACAACTATACAGCTCTGCTGTTGTGGTGGGAAAGCAGTCATAAGCAATATGTAAATGAATGGATGTGGCTGTGTTCCAATAAAACCTTATTGGAATAAAAATTTCAAGGTTTTCAGTTTTGAGGTATTTTGCCACCCCCTGCTCTAGTCCCTCAGCTCATTCCCCCCAAGTGGATAAAGGAGTAAGTAAGGGTTCCTTTCCCTGTCTTTCCTAAGGTTTCATTGGAAAGAATCCCCTGCTTCTACTCTGTCATCTACTTTACTATTCTCTTCTAGTTCCAAACATAGTTCCTTTACAAAGGTTATCACCATTTGCAGAAGTGACTTACAGTTTTTGCAAATAAGGGACATGAAATCCTAAGAATTGCAGGAAAGCCCTATTCCATGGGAAGGAAATACTCAGATAAGAAAACAATAGGAAAATTTGGTGTTCATAAAAAACACTTTCCAACGTATGGTTTTATAACATGGACATATCAGACTCTGGGCCTTTGGGATTATCCTTGACCCAGTTAGGTTAATGTCACACATTCCCCTACTTCTGCTACCTCCCTCTCCAATGTCTCTGTTCCTTTCCACCCTCTGCCCATTCATCCCCACAGTGGATCAGAGATGGCCCTTAGCAGCTGCCCGACATAAAGGTACCTGGCCATCACAGAGCTCAACCAGGGATACTCGCTCTCGGCCTGCTTTAATCAACTTGCTCTGGAACAGCTTGCCATCAAAGTAAATCCAGGGGCAGCAGTGCTCCCACGGGACTGGCTGGCCACAGGCATCATTGGCAAACAGAGCTGTGTCGACCCCACTCATGAAGAGGGCAGCAAGCTGGATCCCTCGGGCATCCAGTTTCTCAATCTGAAACCACCACAGAGGAAAAACTACTATTAAAAACTGTTACTGGTTACATCTACTCTTGTTCCTGTTATTCTGATTATTCAAATTAAACTTGAGCGTGTTGCCTCTTAATATAGACATTTGAGTGCACAAGCAGCTTCTATCCATGTCACTCGCTGACACAGTTTGAAAGATACTCATTACAAAAAAAAAAAAGACATCAGCTTTAAAACTTCAAAAAGGCACCAACCATTTTGTTTTTACCTGTCAAGTTAGAAAAAATTTAAAAATCCAAAGAGAAAAAGAACATCCAGTGCTGATAAGGATGAAATAAATGGGCACATTCATATAAAGCTGATGAAAAATGTACATTACAATTAAGCAGTATGTGAATAACCCTGAAAAATATTCACATTTCTTGACTCAGTAATCCTACTTTCATGAATCTATTCTAAGGAAGTAGAGCTATGAATAAAACTCTATGCATAAAGATTTTAATTGTAATGTTACATCTAATAGGGGAAAACAAGAAACCAAATGGCCAACATTATAATAATTAGCTGATACATGCATATAACAAATTTCTTAAACTTTTTTAACACATAGAAAATATGTGCTATGTTAAGTTTAAAAACACAATATGTAATCACATACACAATACCTCAACTGTGTAGAAAATGTTTATATTTATTATCTCAAGTTGGCATGGTAGATGGCTTCAACAGGAAAAGGAGAAATACTTGCAAGTCCCCTCCTACATGTGATCTGGAAACAGTAACTGCCCTAGGGCCAAGCAATATTATACTTACTGTAAGGAGGAACCAACACTGTTTTTCTTAGACTGTTTTTGTCTTTCCCTTAGTTAACCTCACTTAAAGGAAGATTCTGTTAGCTTTATTGGGCTAGATCTTTTCCACGTTTATCCTAGGGCCTCAAAAAACCATGGCCACTGAAGTCAGGAGAGGGGTGTTCTGCATTAATAGCTAGTGTTATTGGATTCTGTGTACTTAAGATATGCAAGACACTGTTCTAGGTGTTTTGCATGGATTATTTACTTTATTTAATATCCCTACAAGTAAGGAAACTGAAGCAAGAGAGGTTAAGCAACCTGCCTCAGATCACACAGCTAGGATGCAATGAAGCCGAGATTCAAACCCAAGGCAGACTGGCTTCAGAGCCTACCTTTTAAACTACTGTGTTCTGGGGCCCCTGGGTGGCTCAGTTGGATAAACGTCCGACTTCGGGTCAGGTCATGATCTCACAGTTTGTGGTTCGAGCCCCGTGTCGGGCTCTGTGCTGATAGCTCAGAGCCTGGAGCCTGCTTCAGAATCTGTGTCTCCCTCTCTCTCTGCCCCTCCCCTGCTTGAGCTCTGTCTCTGTCTCAAAAATAAATAAACTTGAAAAAAAATTAAACTACTATGTTCTACTGCGTTCAGTTAGATGGTGGATTTGCTTTCTTCCTATGTTCTTCTAGACTTCTCTCTAACATCCAATAAATATTACTAAAAAGGCAGGCATTTACTCAGAGACAAACTCAGGACACAAGGAAGAATCCCCTGTAGCGTATCTTGCAAGAGTCAGAAACCTTACCATAGTTTGTGGCCACAACTTATTTGTAATGTATAATATCCATCTTTTCTGTCCATTCTCACCTATCAGTATGGGAGCAGTGGTGCAGGTACCTCTTGGTTTTATTAATAAACATACATGATTGGCTAAAGTAAATCAAACATTTGTCTGTAGAACTTACTCTTCTCCTCAGCACCAGGGGAAAAAAAAGACCAAAAGGAAAGCATTGAGCTCATAAAAGAAAGATTTTAAGTTAGGTTAAATCAAATCACCTTGAGTTCTTGAAGTTGATCTGGCTCATAAAGCTGGGTAGATACTGCCTGTGCAAGGAAAGTGTCTAGCTCATGGCGATGCAGGATTCGGCCACCAGGCCACTGAACCATGTATCTAGAAAATAAAAGCATAATTATTAAGGTAAAAAAGCTCATTTATTCCTTTCACAAACACTTATTAAGCTAAGAACCTATCACGGGCCAGGTTTTGACAATTTCAGTAGAATAAAGTTAAAGCATCTTCGCCTTTGGTTATTGCGGTCTAGGTGGTAGAGGAGACAGGCATGTGCCTCAACAATGACAGGAGAGTGTGATAAGTACCAAGATAGAAGAATGTACAGGGTGCTACAAGAGCACAGGAGAGGGCTAGGCTAAAGGAGTGAGGGAGGGTATCCTGAAAAAATAGCAGGAGCTGGGTTTCAAAGGGCCTGTAGAAATTAGTAAAAAAAAAAAAAAAAAAAAAAAGGCGGGGAAGGATGTTCTAGTTGAGGGAACAGTATATGTGAAGGCATAGAGGTGTGGAGTTCAGTATGATATAGTAGGTTCCATAACTCAAAAAGATATCTGCACCCCCATGTTCACTACAGCAGCATTTACAATAGTTAAGACATGGAAACTACCTAAGTGTCCACTGATGGATGAGTGGATAAAGCAGTTGTGGTATATATACAAATACAACGAATATTATTCAACCATAAAAAATGAGCAAGTCCTATCATTTGCAGTAATATGGAGGGACGTGAAGACATCATGCTAAGTGAAATAAGTCAGACAGAGAAAGACAGATACTGCATGATCTCACTTATAAGTAGAATCTTAAAAAAAACAACTCATAGAAAAAGAGATCAGAGTTGTAGTTACCAGAGGTGGAAGGGTGGCAGAAGGGGAGGGGGAATTGGAGGAAGGTAGTCAAAAGGTATAAACTTCCAGTTATAAGATAAATGAGTACTGGAGATAATGTACATGACTGTAGTTAGCACTGCTATGTGGTCTATAGAAAAGTTAAGAGAGTAGATTCTAAGAATTCTCATCATAAGGAGAAAGTTTTTCTTTTTCTTTATACCTGTATGAAATGATGGATGTTAACTAAACATTGTGGCAATCATTTCACAATACATGTAAATGAAACCAGCATGCTGTATGCCTTAAACTTATACAGTGAGGTATATCAATTTTTCTCAATAAAACTAAAAAAAAAAGGTCAGATTATTAAGTGTCTCAAAAACAGTATTAAGGAATTTGGACTTTCATTCTGAAAATATAAGAAGATACTTAGGGATTATCAGCAGGACAGTGATATTGACTGGCTCATAGGGTAAGAGAGAAGAGGCATGTATGCCAGTTGGGAGGCAACTGCAGCAATCTGTGCCTGAAGAGGTATGAACAAAGGCACTGGCTCAGGGGTTGGAGAGGGCCAGGGGACAAAGACAAGAGCTACTGAGTAGATATATCCATAGGATTTGGTCATGAATGTTATGGGAAGGGGGTAAAGAAAAAGGAAGAGCCTAAGATTCCTAGAATTCTGACTTGAGCAGATGGCTAGATGATAGGGCCATTCCTCAAGATAAGAAATCCATTAATTAAAATAAATAAGTACTCATTGATGAGTATTTGACTTGAATTTCATGAACTGAATATGTCTTACCATTCTAGGCACCAAGATGCAGAAAGAGGAAGAAAGATGAAAAAAATACATCAGTACAAAGTCTATGTCCTTAGCTCCCTGAAAGACCCACAAGACAATGATCATTCATAATTATTGGAGCTGTGTGAGACTTCAGAAAGCTGGCCCTTAAAGCAAGGGATGGTCTTTTCTGAGTGGTACGTGGAATGAATCTGTAGGGACTCTGATCCAGTTACTACTACCAGGAGGCTGTATGATGCCCTGGAAAGAACCTGGCTTTCAATCTCTAACCTGCTGTTTCCTCACCTGGAAAGATCACAACAGCACAGGCAGCCCTACTGCCATTACTCTTTCTTCAAGCCCAGCTGTCATTTCTCTCAACTCCAGGATGTTTCTGGGCCTGCAGAACATGCCAACAAGCCCTGTTGCTTCTTTACAAACTAAGTTCTAGGGGTGCCTGGGTGGCTCAGGTCGTGATCTCAGGCTCATGAGTTCAAGCCCCACATTGGGCTCTCTGCTGTCTGTGGGCAGAGCCCGCTTCAGATCATCTGTCCCGCACCGACCACCCCACCTTTCGCCTCTTGTGTGCATGTGCACTCTCTCCCTCAAAAAACAAAAACAAAAACAAAAACAAAAAACACTTAAAACAAACAAACAAACAAACAAACAAACAAAGTTCTAAATGACTGACCTTTCCAGGAGGTATCTTTCTGGGCCACACAGAAAGAACAGTTTATACCCTCCTCCCTGCCCACACATTCTCCATGTGGAAAATTTATTCATACTTTATAATCTATTTTATACTTTTTGACGCTGTATTATGAAGTGCACAATTCAGAGTTTATATCTTCTATCCATATAAAATATTTTCCTTTGCCCTCAATGTTTTTTTGCCTTGGGGACTATATTATTTATTAATAATGCTTCTTGTGATTTATACTTCCTTGATTGATTTACCTTTGCCCATTCTTTTATTTTTAATCTTTCCATCTTATTTTGTTGGCAAAATATGAAGCAAAAATAGACAAAAATGAATTGAAATGCAATTATAGTAGAAGAATTTAGCATACTACCATTAAGCTATGACATGTAAAATGTGCCTTAGATACATTTAAAATCACAGAAGATTTGAAAATTACAATAAATAAGGTTCAAATGCTTGACTGAAAAAATATTCAAGAACCCATGTGAGTTCCAATGAGATCTAGGACCTTGTTTGGCCTCATCTATTGTCTTGTTTCTTATTAATATTTATTATAAACTATCTGGCATAGTACATGGCCTAGAGTACATATCAGTAAATATTTATTAGGGGACTGACTGAATGCATCAACCAGGTCATGGAAAAAATCCCCCAAACCAAGAAAAAAACTCAACAAAAATCCTCCAAAGCTGAATTGTACCAGTCACATCCTGATTACTATGAGAGAAAAACTGACTTAAAGGAGCTCCTAAAGGAGTCAAGTGTGGAAGACGGGCAGGATCACTGCAAGACTAATAAAATGAGAAGGATGTGACTTTACAAGTTGAATAGGTTGTTTTGGGTGCTCTAAGGAAACAGTGACTAAATTCACCTGGGAGACTCAGAGAAGGCCTCACAGAGGGGAGAACATTTAATTTCCTAGGGATGTGAGATTTTTGGTTGGTTTGGATTATACTCATTAATGTAAACTTGCAATTTTTCATGTTTCTCTAACCTTAGTGTGGTGCATGGCAGAATGGATGCTCAAAAAATGTTTGCTGAACAAATGAGGCTATGGCAGGATATTCCAAAGGAAATGCTAGCTCCATCTTTTGGCCAACACTGTTATTCAACCAGCCTCGAATGAATTACGTGAAAGAGAGGACAGTGTCCAAAGAGTCAGAGGCTCATTAATGAGATAGCAGGAAATAGTAATTATTAAATCAACCAATATTTAGTAATGCTCATCA
This sequence comes from Leopardus geoffroyi, assembly GCF_018350155.1. NCBI lineage: Eukaryota > Metazoa > Chordata > Mammalia > Carnivora > Felidae > Leopardus > Leopardus geoffroyi. The sequence goes on from NC_059343.1 coordinate 47,106,080, forward strand.
TGTGTTATTTTTTAAATTATATGATTCCATTGGGGATTAATTTTGTACAACCACAGAAGTACTAATTTCCCATGGAAGTTCCTCAATCTCAATTACAAGACAGCTTTATTACTATTAGTAGTATTTACATTATTATATATACTACACACAAGCATTATATATATATATACATATATATGTGTGTGTGTATATATATATATATATATATTACAGTATATGCAGCAAACTATAAGTTACTCATAGGAACAACATTTACTAAATGCCTTTTGTATTCTAGACACCCTGACATAAACTTTATATACATAGAACTTGGTAGCAAAGAATACAGACTTGGGAGCCTGACATACTGGGTTCCAATCTAGGTCCTACTACTTCTTTTCTTTTTTTTTTTTTTAATGTTTATGTATTTATTGAGAGAAAGAGAGAGAGAATGAGTGGGGAAGGGGCAAAGAGAGGGAGATAGAGAATTCCAAGTAGACATCCCACGGCCAGTGTAGAGGCCGATGTAAGGCTCGATCTCGTGAACCATGAGATCATGACCTGAGCTGAAACCAAGAGTTGGACACTCAACAGACTGAGCCACCCAGGTGCTCCTTTACTATTTTTCTATGTGACTCTGGGCAAACACTTTAGTGTCTAGGGGCTTTAGTTCCCTCCCTCATCTCTAAAATGGGGCTAATTTTACCTACCTCTCAAAAGGTTATAATAGGTAAAAGAGAAAATGCATGTAAAAACACCTAACCTAGTGCCTGTCATAGTAGCACTCTTGGTTACCATTGTAACTGAGACAATTATGGTCGAATTCTTCCTTTACTATTTGGTGAGGCCCCCAAATCATATATTAAATTCTCATATGTACAAAGATCTGTTTCTACTTATTTATTCTATATTTATTTCTCATGCCAGTACAATGCTAGTCTACGTTTTAAATATGTTTTTTTTTTTGGTTGAGTTTAATTTTCTTTTTTTTTTAATATATGAAATTTATTGTCAAATTGGTTTCCATACAACACCCAGTGCTCATCCCAAAAGATGCCCTCTTCAATACCCATCACCCACCCTGCCCTCCTTCCCATCCCCCATCAACCCTCAGTTTGTTCTCAGTTTTTAAGAGTCTCTTATGCTTTGGCTCTCTCCCACTCTAACTTAAATATGTTTTAAAATATGGTAGTCTCTGCTTTTATCCACTTCTTTTAATTTTAAAATAAAATTTATGATTTCATTCTTACTTCAAAAGCTCAAGTTCATTATCATTAAGAAAATGTAAAAAATGCAACAGAAAAGTATAAAGAAAACAAAAGATAAAAACTGAAGTGATTTTTACTCTTACCATTCAGATATTACCACTGTTATGTTTGTTATGATTTTGGCTTTTTTCTTCCTAACCTCTCAAATCTCAATTTTCTCTATTACATTATATATGTATTATATATTGTATATAATGTATATATCTAATAATATACCTAATAATAGTATAGTACAGTATAATATATGAGTATATACATCTAATAATATATCTAATAATATCACTAATTGTATATATTATTTATATAATATATATACTTTTATATATTATAGATATATAATATATATACTTTTTTCACTCATTATACTATGAGAATGCCTCATTCATTAAATACTTTTCAAAAACATTTTTGTTTCATTTTCTTAATTTTTTTTTTTTCATTTGAGTATAGTTGACACAATGTTACATTAGTTTCAGGTATACAACTCAGTGACTTAAGTTTATACATTACGTTCTGCTCACAAGTGTAGCTAACACCTGCCATCATACAAAGCTATGTTTTAATGTTTATTTGAGAGAGAGAGAGAGAGAGAGAGAGAGAGAGAGAGAGAGAGAGAGAATCTGAAGCAGGCTCCAGGCTCTGAGTTGTCAGCACAGAACTCATGAACTGTGAGATCATGACCTAGCTGAAGTTGGACGCTTAACTGACTGACCCACCCAGGTGCTCCAACACTACTCAATTTTTTTTAACGTTTATTTACTTTTGAGAGACAGAGTGTGAGCAGGGGGTGGGGCAGAAAGAGAGGGAGACACAGAATCTGAAGCAAGCTCCAGGCTCTGAGCTGTCAGCACAGAGCCCAACACGGGGCTTGAACTCACAAACTGTGAGATCATGACCTGAGCTGAAGTCGGATCCTTAAACAACTGAGCCACCCAGGCGCCCCAACAGTACTCAATTTTTAAAATAAATATTTTGCAAAAATTTTACATATACAGAAACTTATTCTAATTTTTTTTGTTGAGGTATAATTTACATACCATAAAATTCATCTATTGTTAAGTATAGAATTTAATATTTAGTACATTTACAGAGTTGTGCAACTATCATCACAATTGAGTTTTAGAATATTTTCATTGCCCCAGAAAGACCCCTTGTGCTCACATGTAGTCACTCCTCATTCCCACCCTGAAGGCAACCACTTATCTACTTCTATCTCCATAGATTTGCCTTGCTGGACATTTCATACAAATGGAATTTCGTGGTCTTTTGTAATTTGCTTCTTTCCTTAGCATAGTTTTTATTTTAATTCAACTTTTAAGATTGATATTGTTGTAGATTCACATGCAGTTGTAAGGAGTAAAACAGAGGGATCCCTCGAACATTTTACCTAGTTCTCCTAACGGTATTATCTTGCAAAATATAATACAACATCACAGCCAGGATACTGACACTGACCCAGTCAAGATAAAAAACAGTTCCATCACCACAAGGATCCCTCATATTGTCTTTTATAACCACACCCACCCTCTTCCCAATCCATGTTCCTAACTCCTGGAAGTCACTAATCTGTTCTCCATTTCCATAATTCTGTCATTTCAACAATGTCACATAGCATGTAATATTTTGGGACTGGCTTTTTTAACTTAGCATAATTCCCTTAAGATTCATCCAACTTATTGTGTGTTATCTAAAGTTTGTTGCTTTTTATTGGTCAGTAGAATTCCATGGTATGTATGTGCAATACTTGAACAATTCATCTGTTGAAAGACATCGGGGTTGTTTCTAATTTGGGAGTATTAAGAATAAAGATGCTATAAACATTAATGTAAAGGTTTCTGTGGGTATATAAAATTTCATTTCTTTGCAATAAATGCCCAAGAGTGCAATTTCTGGGTTGTATAGTTATTTTTAAAGAAACTGACGAATTGGGGATGTCTGGGCGGCTCAGTCAATTAAGCATCTGACTCTTGATCTCAGCTCAGGTCTTGATCTCAGGGTTTTGAGTTCAAGCCCTACATTGGACCTTCTTTAAAAAAACCTGACAAATTGTTTTCCAAAGTGGATGTAGCATTTTACATTTCCAAAACCACCATTTGAATGATCCAGTTTCTCCACATACCCCCAGCATGTGGTATTATCATTACTTCTTATATTAGCCATTCTGATAGCTGTGTAATGATATCTCACTGTGGTTTTAATTTGCATTTCCCTAATGGCTAATGATACTGAACATATTTTCATGTGTTTATTTTATTTGCTATGGTATATCCTCTTTGGAGAAATGTCTATTCATGTATTTTGCCCACATTCTAATTTCATCCTCTTCACATGGGCTTTCTTTCAACTGATAAAAGTATTTTTTTAAATGCCATTTATTGAAAAATTTTACATAATCTTTGGGTAATTCAGAATTAGATTAGGCATGTTTCAGAAGCTTCTGAGATTGAGGTCTCCAAACCAATGTGAATAGCTTATGTGATCGGTGGAAGGATTGGGGAACCTCATGATATAGGATGCATAGATGGCTACCGATGAAGACAGAATCTCTTATGGACAGGGACTTTCCTGTAGCACTCAGTCATCATTTTTAAGTTATCTGTCACAAATATTAAACATCTCACCAGACCAACAATAATACCCCTATCGTATTTGCAATTTATTAGTTTCCGTATAGAGAGAACATGGAATTAAAAGTTCTGTAGACCTAGAATCACACTTAATCTGATCCCTTATATTAATAATAATTAAAAGCTAGCATCTCAGTGTCTACACGAATGCCTATCTCTTGCTGATGGAATGCCACCTTCCTCTGACTCACTGTTTGTGATTCAAAGATTGCAGTGAGTGCATCAATCAGAGCATAAAGCAAGCCGGAGAGGTGCCTGGCTGGCTCAGTCAGTAGAGCACGCAACTCTTGATCTCAGGGTTGTGAGTTTAAGCCCCATATTGGGTGTAGAGATTACTTTTTATAAAAAGCAAGCCAGAGGGGCGCCTGGGTGGCGCAGTCGGTTGAGCGTCCGACTTCAGCCAGGTCATGATCTCGCGGTCTGTGAGTTCGAGCCCCGCGTCGGGCTCTGGGCTGATGGCTCAGAGCCTGGAGCCTGTTTCCGATTCTGTGTCTCCCTCTCTCTCTGCCCCTCACCCGTTCATGCTCTCTCTCTGTCCCAAAAATAAATAAACGTTGAAAAAAAAAATGTTAAAAAAAAAAAAAAAAAGCAAGCCAGGAATTCATGGTCCCAGAGAGGTGGAAAAGATTCGCTCCACATAGCAGTAAGTGGCCCAAGTGCTCCACCAGTTCCCAAGCAGAATCAGGCAGGAGCTGCATGCAGGGAGGAGGTAGAGGAGAGGCATGTTCTTCACCCTCTACTACCTCAGATGTTTTCCCGGGTGTTCCAGGCAGGGGAGTTGTTGTCTCCCAACAGGATGGTTAATTCCTTGAGGACAGGACCCCCTCTCTGGCCTCCCTCAAAGCAATTTCCTCCCCAGGTATGAGCACAGAGCAGATCCTTAGTGAAGGAAGGAAGGAAGGAAGGAAGGAAGGAAGGAAGGAAGGAAACCACAATGTACAGAGCACCTGCTATGTGCCAAGTACAGAACCAGGAAAACTGTTTCATGTAACCCTCACAACAGTCCTGAGGTAGGTTCATCACCTCTGTTTTACAGATGTGGAAACAGTCTCAGGAGAATATGCCCATGGTGCCACAGCTAGTAAACAGGGGATCATCGATTTGAAAACCCAGGGCTTCTCCCTTCAGAGCTCTTTCTACTGCTTATATAAGCCAACGATTTGGCAGCAAGTGAGCACTCCAGCTCCCAGACGGCTGGTCTAGAGCTCACGTTTAAGAGGCCCTTAAGCACATGAGGCCAGGAGTCCAGAATCCTGGGTCTAGGAGCCCTGGCTCTACAGCATTACTTTTTATTTATTTATTTTATTTTATTTTATTTTATTTTATTTTATTTATTTTTTAATATATGAAATTTATTGTCAAATTGGTTTCCATACAACACTCAGTGCTCATCCCAAAAGATGCCCTCCTCAATGCCCATCACCCACCCCCCCCTCCCTCCCACCCCCCATCAACCCTCAGTTTGTTCTCAGTTTTTAAGAGTCTCTTATGCTTTGGCTCTCTCCCACTCTAACCTCTTTTTTTTTTTTTTTTTTCCTTCCTCTCCCCCATGGGTTCCTGTTAAGTTTCTCAGGATCCACATAACAGTGAACACATATGGTATCTGTCTTTCTCTGTATGGTTTATTTCACTTAGCATCACACTCTCCAGTTCCATCTACGTTGCTACAAAAGGCCATATTTCTTTCTTTCTCATTGCCACGTAGTACTCCATTGTCTACAGCATTACTTTGTGACCACGAGTGAGTCCTTTACCTTCTTTGCACTGGGGGCCATACCAGTCCAGTGTGGTGCTCCACTCAGGGAGGGGGTAGCAAAACTACCCGGAAGCATGTTTGCAGACCATGGTAGTAAGAATTGTCTGGAGACTGACGTTGCTCCCTTGCTGGAGGGGTGCAGGGCATGGTGGTCTGATAAGGAGTTATGATCTCTAAGGGTCTGACTTCTGAGAGTGATTTTAAATTCTGAGGAACCACATCCCCACTCCAGAGGGACATTCCACAACAGGCCCATGAAGGTCAAAGAAACTGTTGGGTCAGGATACTTTTAAAGTAGAAAACACCTGAAAGTAATTAGAGAAAGGGGAAAAAAACTACTACTTTAAAGGGGAAAAACAAGATGGCAGTCAGGAGGGCATGGGATGGGCATTAACAAGGAAGCAGTGGACATGGTGTGCAAACCCAGCTGCAGGGTAGGGTCAGGCTAGGCTGAGCCTGGACAAATCAGGCTTTTGGCATCTGTCTTGCCTAGTGTCTGCCATGGGGCTGCACTTGCTGCCTCACACAGGGGTAGTGGTTTCCTCAAAAAATAATCTGAGCCTTTAAGTTCAGGCAGACCTTAGAGAATAAATACAGGCAATAAAGGCAGAAAGAAAAACATAATTCAAGTGACTCAAAATCTGCCTGACATGTTTCTCCTCTTCCTCTAAAATCTCCTCCACAGGATCAGACAGAAGATGGCGGAGTAGGAGGACGCTGGGCTCACCGCGCGTCCTGCTGATCACTTAGATATCACCTACACCTGCCTAAATAACCCAGAAAACCGCCAGAGGATTAGCAGAACGGAGTCGCCGGAGCCAAGCGCAGACGAGAGGCCCACGGAAGAGGGTAGGAAGGGCGGCAAGGCGGTGCGCGCTCCACAGACTGGCGGGAGGGAGCCAGGGCGGAGGGGCGGCTTGCCGGCCAAGCAGAGCCCCCGAGTCTGGCTGGTAAAAGCGGAGGGGCCTGATGGACTGTGTTCCGACAGCAAGCGCGACTTAGCGTCTGGGAGGTCATAAGTTAACAGCTCTTCTCGGAATGCGGGAAGGCTGGAGGACAAAGGGAGGGAGAGCTGCTGAGCCCCCGGACGACAGAGCTCAGTTTGGTGGGGAACAAAGGCGCTCACCAGCGCCATCACCCCGCCCATCCCCCAGCCAAAATCCCAAAGAGAACCAGTTCCTGCCAGGGAACTTCCTCGCTCCGCGCAAACACCCAACTCTGTGCTTCTGCAGAGGAGCCAAACCTCCAGCAGCGGATCTGACTCCCTCCCGCTGCCAAAGGGCCCCTCCTGAAGTGGATCACTTAAGGAGAAGCGAGCTAAGCCTGCGCCTCCTGCCCCTGTGCACCTTGCCTACACACCCCAGCTAATACGCCAGATCCCCAGCATCACAAGCCTGGCAGTGTGCAAGTAGCCCAGACGGGCCACGCCACCCCACAGTGAATCCCGCCCCTAGGAGAGGGGAAGAGAAGGCACACACCAGTCTGACTGTGGCCCCAGCGGTGGGCCGGGGGCAGACATCAGGTCTGACTGCGACTCCGCCCACCAACTCCAGTTATACACCACTGCACAGGGGAAGTGCCCTGCAGATCCTCACCACACCAGGGACTATCCAAAATGACCAAGCGGAAGAATTCCCCTCAGAAGAATCTCCAGGAAATAACAACAGCTAATGAGCTGATCAAAAAGGATTTAAATAATATAACAGAAAGTGAATTTAGAATAATAGTCATAAAATTAATCGCTGGGCTTGAAAACAGTATAGAGGACAGCAGAGAATCTCTTGCTACAGAGATCAAGGGACTAAGGAACAGTCATGAGGAGCTGAAAAACGCTTTAAATGAAATGCAAAACAAAATGGAAACCACCACGGCTCGGATTGAAGAGGCAGAGGAGAGAATAGGTGAACTAGAAGATAAAGTTATGGAAAAAGAGGAAGCTGAGAAAAAGAGAGATAAAAAAATCCAGGAGTATGAGGGGAAAATTAGAGAACTAAGTGATACACTAAAAAGAAATAATATACGCATAATTGGTATCCCAGAGGAGGAAGAGAGAGGGAAAGGTGCTGAAGGGGTACTTGAAGAAATAATAGCTGAGAACTTCCCTGAACTGGGGAAGGAAAAAGGCATTGAAATCCAAGAGGCACAGAGAACTCCCTTCAGACGTAACTTGAATCGATCTTCTGCACGACATATCATAGTGAAACTGGCAAAATACAAGGATAAAGAGAAAATTCTGAGAGCAGCAAGGGGTAAACGTGCCCTCACATATAAAGGGAGACCTATAAGACTCGTGACTGATCTCTCTTTTGAAACTTGGCAGGCCAGAAAGAATTGGCACGAGATTTTCAGTGTGCTAGACAGAAAAAATATGCAGCCGAGAATCCTTTATCCAGCAAGTCTGTCATTTAGAATAGAAGGAGAGATAAAGGTCTTCCCAAACAAACAAAAACTGAAGGAATTTGTCACCACTAAACCAGCCCCACAAGAGATCCTAAGGGGGACCCTGTGAGACAAAGTACCAGAGACAACACTACAAGCATAAAACATACAGACATCACAATGACTCTAAACCCGTATCTTTCTATAATAACACTGAATGTAAATGGATTAAATGCGCCAACCAAAAGACATAGGGTATCAGAATGGATAAAAAAACAAGACCCATCTATTTGCTGTCTACAAGAGACTCATTTTAGACCTGAGGACACCTTTAGATTGAGAGTGAGGGGATGGAGAACTATTTATCATGCTACTGGAAGCCAAAAGAAAGCTGGAGTAGCCATACTTATATCAGACAAACTAGACTTTCAATTAAAGGCTGTAACAAGACATGAAGAAGGACATTATATAATAGTTACAGGGTCTATTCATCAGGAAGAGCTAACAATTACAAATGTCTATGCGCCGAATACCGGAGCCCGCAAATATATAAAACAACTACTCATAAACATAAGCAACCTTATTGATAAGAATGTGGTAATTGCAGGGGACTTTAACACCCCACTTACAGAAATGGATAGATCATCTAGACACATGGTCAATAAAGAAACAAGGGCCCTGAATGAGACATTGGATCAGATGGACTTGACAGATCTATTTAGAACTCTGCATCCCAAAGCAACAGAATATACTTTCTTCTCGAGTGCACATGGAACATTCTCCAAGATAGATCACATACTGGGTCACAAAACAGCCCTTCATAAGTTTGCCAATTGAAATTATACCATGCATACTTTCAGAACACAATGCTATGAAGCTTGAAATCAACCACAGAAAAAAGTCTGGAAAACCTCCAAAAGCATGGAGGTTAAAGAACACCCTACTAACGAATGAGTGGGTCAACCAGGCAATTAGAGAAGAAATTAAAAAATATATGGAAACAAACGAAAATGAAAACACAACAATCCAAATGCTTTGGGACGCAGCGAAGGCAGTCTTGAGAGGAAAATACATTGCAATCCAGGCCTATCTCAAGAAACAAGAAAAATCCCAAATACAAAATCTAACAGCACACCTAAAGGAAATAGAAGCAGAACAGCAAAGACACCCCAAACCCAGCAGAAGAAGAGAAATAATAAAGATCAGAGCAGAAATAAACAATATAGAGTCTAAAAAAACTGTAGAGCAGATCAACGAAACCAAGAGTTGGTTTTTTGAAAAAATAAACAAAATTGACAAACCTCTAGCCAGGCTTCTCAAAAAGAAAAGGGAGATGACCCAAATAGATAAAATCATGAATGAAAATGGAATGATTACAACCAATCCCTCAGAGATACAAACAATTATCAGGGAATACTATGAAAAATTATATGCCAACAAATTGGACAACCTGGAAGAAATGGACAAATTCCTGAACACCCACACTCTTCCAAAACTCAATCAGGAGGAAATAGAAAGCTTGAACAGACCCATAACCAGCGAAGAAATTGAATCGGTTATCAAAAATCTCCCAACAAATAAGAGTCCAGGACCAGATGGCTTCCCAGGGGAGTTCTACCAGACGTTTAAAGCAGAGATAATACCTATCCTTCTCAAGCTATTCCAAGAAATAGAAAGGGAAGGAAAACTTCCAGACTCATTCTATGAAGCCAGTATTACTTTGATTCCTAAACCAGACAGAGACCCAGTAAAAAAAGAGAACGACAGGCCAATATCCCTGATGAATATGGATGCAAAAATTCTCAATAAGATACTAGCAAATCGAATTCAACGGCATATAAAAAGAATTATTCACCATGATCAAGTGGGATTCATTCCTGGGATGCAGGGCTGGTTCAACATTCGCAAATCAATCAACGTGATACATCACATTAATAAAAGAAAAGAGAAGAACCATATGATCCTATCAATCGAATCAGAAAAGGCCTTTGACAAAATCCAGCACCCTTTCTTAATAAAAACGCTTGAGAAAGTCGGGATAGAAGGAACATACTTAAAGATCATAAAAGCCATTTATGAAAAGCCCACAGCTAACATCATCCTCAACGGGGAAAAACTGAGAGCTTTTTCCCTCAGATCAGGAACACGACAGGGATGCCCACTCTCACCGCTGTTGTTTAACATAGTGTTGGAAGTTCTAGCATCAGCAATCAGACAACAAAAGGAAATCAAAGGCATCAAAATTGGCAAAGATGAAATCAAGCTTTCGCTTTTTGCAGATGACATGATATTATACATGGAAAATCCGATAGACTCCACCAAAAGTCTGCTAGAATTGATACATGAATTCAGCAAAGTTGCAGGATACAAAATCAATGTACAGAAATCAGTTGCATTCTTATACACTAACAATGAAGCAACAGAAAGACAAATAAAGAAACTGATCCCATTCACAATTGCACCAAGAAGCATAAAATACCTAGGAATAAATCTAACCAAAGATGTAAAGGATCTGTATGCTGAAAACTATAGAAAGCTTATGAAGGTAATTGAAGAAGATTTAAAGAAATGGAAAGACATTCCCTGCTCATGGATTGGAAAAATAAATATTGTCAAAATGTCAATACTACCCAAAGCTATCTACACATTCAATGCAATCCCAATCAAAATTGCACCAGCATTCTTTTCGAAACTAGAACAAGCAATCCTAAAATTCATATGGAACCACAAAAGGCCCCGAATAGCCAAAGGAATTTTGAAGAAGAAGACCAAAGCAGGAGGCATCACAATCCCAGACTTTAGCCTCTACTACAAAGCTGTCATCATCAAGACAGCATGGTATTGGCACAAAAACAGACACATAGACCAATGGAATAGAATAGAAACCCCAGAACTAGACCCACAAACGTATGGCCAACTCATCTTTGACAAAGCAGGAAAGAACATCCAATGGAAAAAAGACAGCCTCTTTAACAAATGGTGCTGGGAGAACTGGACAGCAACATGCAGAAGGTTGAAACTAGACCACTTTCTCACACCATTCACAAAAATAAACTCAAAATGGATAAAGGACCTGAATGTGAGACAGGAAACCATCAAAACCTTAGAGGAGAAAGCAGGAAAAGACCTCTCTGACCTCAGCCGTAGCAATCTCTTACTCGACACATCCCCAGAGGCAAGGGAATTAAAAGCAAAAGTGAATTACTGGGACCTTATGAAGATCAAAAGCTTCTGCACAGCAAAGGAAACAACCAACAAAACTAAAAGGCAACTAACGGAATGGGAAAAGATATTTGCAAATGACATATCGGACAAAGGGCTAGTATCCAAAATCTATAAAGAGCTCACCAAACTCCACACCCGAAAAACAAATAACCCAGTGAAGAAATGGGCAGAAAACATGAATAGACACTTCTCTAAAGAAGACATCCGGATGGCCAACAGGCACATGAAAAGATGTTCAGCGTCGCTCCTTATCAGGGAAATACAAATCAAAACCACCCTCAGGTATCACCTCACGCCAGTCAGAGTGGCCAAAATGAACAAATCAGGAGACTATAGATGCTGGAGAGGATGTGGAGAAACGGGAACCCTCTTGCACTGTTGGTGGGAATGCAAATTGGTGCAGCCGCTCTGGAAAGCAGTGTGGAGGTTCCTCGGAAAATTAAAAATAGACCTACCCTATGACCCAGCAATAGCACTGCTAGGAATTTATCCAAGGGATACAGGAGTACTGATGCAAAGGGGCACTTGTACCCCAATGTTCATAGCAGCACTCTCAACAATAGCCAAATTATGGAAAGAGCCTAAATGTCCATCAATTGATGAATGGATAAAGAAATTGTGGTTTATATACACAATGGAATACTACGTGGCAATGAGAAAAAATGAAATATGGCCTTTTGTAGCAACGTGGATGGAACTGGAGAGTGTGATGCTAAGTGAAATAAGCCATACTGAGAAAGACAGATACCATATGGTTTCACTCTTATGTGGATCCTGAGAAACTTAACAGGAACCCATTGGGGAGGGGGAGAAAAAAAAAAGAGGTTAGAGTGGGAGAGAGCCAAAGCATAAGAGACTGTTAAAAACTGAGAACAAACTGAGGGTTGATGGGGGGTGGGAGGGAGGAGAGGGTGGGTGATGGGTATCGAGGAGGGCACCTTTTGGGATGAGCACTGGGTGTTGTATGGAAACCAATTTCACAATAAATTTCATATAATAAAAAAAAAAGAAAAAATCTGTGAGAAAAAAAAATAAACAAATAAAAATATTTGGACTAAGTTAAAAATAAATAAATAAATAAAATCTCCTCCACAGCCCCAGCTCTGTGATGCCCTCTCCGACCCACAGACACAGCAAGTATGTGGCCCCTCCCAAGTGTGCAGGCAGATAGAATGGCAAGTCAGCCTTTCCATACATCCCCCATACACTGAGCAGAGCGAATCCCCCGTCTCTCTCCCACTGAACTGTGAGGAACTGGAGGATTGAGACTGTGCCTTTGTGTCCTTCTAATCTCTATATGGAAATGGGTGTGTGTTCATCAACATCCTTTGCCTATAAGCACCCAGGCTAAGAACACACCAAACCTGCTAGAGTGATAGGCACACCACCTCTCCCAGGGACATGGACCTTGGGGGCAACTTTGTTCGGAGGAATCGAGCATGTTTCCTATGTCCCAGGCCACTTGCTGGTCCCCCAGAGCCACCCTATACCAGGGCACAATCATAATTTGGGAGGATTTCTCTAACACATGAAATCAATGTCTAGTTACAGATTTCAAGCAATAGAGAGAGCTGGTTTGTGAGAATAGCACCATTCCAGTGCTATTGGGATGCCCTGGTGGGAAAGGTGGATCTTTCATTCACCAGTGTGTGGAAAAGAATGCTAGATATGTGTACATGTGTGTGGTAGGAGGATTTGGGCTCACATGCCTCTGCAGCTACATGGCAGGCTGGACCTGGCTTCTTGCCACTGGGCTCCTGCATCCTGGGGCTTTTGCTGACAGAAGTCCCATAGTGCAGGCTGGGATCATTCAGGAATGTGGTCTGCCCAGGCTTGGTGGAGAAGAGCAAGGGGACCTGACCAGGGATCAGTAGCAAATTGTCCAGTAGCAAATCCAATCAGTAGCAAATTGTCCAGAAGCCAGGCACTGTAGCTTTCCCAAGCAGGTTAATGTCCTCGTCTGTGCCCTGGTTGAGGTACTTCACCAAATTCTTCTCAAAGAGGAGCAGGTGGTAGGTGCTCATTGTGCAGATGCTGCCAAAAAACTTCTGGTAGTAGTAGCACAGGTCGGTCTGTGCTTGGACGGGAAGAACTCGTAAATAACCACCTGGTCACACAATATCATGATGATGATGATGCCAAGCATCCCAGAGGATGGGGGATTTGGCTGAATCTCTGCTGGGGAGACTTCTGAATGACGTCCCACAGCTCCCAAAGCATCTCGGGCTAGAGGTTGTAAAAGGGCTGATCAGGATGCAGCTTGCCAACAGCTCTTACAGTTCCCAAAGAAGCTGTAGTTAGGGCTCTGGTACCACTGTGGTATATCTGAATGGTAAACAGATGGGTCTCACACAATTCGGATTCCCTCACTGTATAAACTGTCTGTGAGGAAGTGCCCTTCAGTGGTGACCAACTGAGAGTTCATCAGGCAAATGGTGGTTTTCGTGCCCACATCTTGTTGGAAATGGGCTGTGGGCACCCCACTAAACCCCAGGACTGCATCATGATCTCTATTTCTTGGCCCATTTGGGAGGACTTCAGAGATCCTGCTGATGAGACAACAGCATACCTGCCCCACAGCCCAGCCTTGGTTCCAATGTTCTCCTTGGGCAGAAAACCCTCCCATTTGGAGAGGCTAAAGGGAAAATCTGTGGCCTCTACTATGGATACATTCACATGGTCCCAGAGGTGGCAGCGCAGGGCCTCTGCACTGAACTTGGCCCCCCCGCCTTGGCCTCTTATAAGATACTTTGTACTTCTTAAGGTTCAGATAATTTCTCCAGATTTTCTGAAGCCTGGTGATAAGGTTTTTGGAAGAGCTGTTCTTGTTCCACACTTGGAAGGAGGCCTCTGGCTTGGCCTTAGCTGGGTCCTGGGGACTGCTGAGAGCCTGGTTGCTGCTTGAAGTCACAGACTGTTTCTCCAGACTTCTCAACATCTGGAATCCTTTGGTTTGCAATTTAAGGGAATCATAGTTACTCTCTTTCTTCTCCTGCCACACACAGATGACCACAAATAGGAGAAAGGCCAGCACACAGCAGCTGAACTATTTCTTCAAGTTGGCGTGAGTCATAATGAGAGGCGTTCAAGGCAGCCACTCTGTTCTGAGCAGGAAAACAAGACTGCTTTTCGCTAATCCCCCTGGGGTTGCAGGCATTCAAGTCCTCAGGAACTGGCACTATTCTACATAGGAGGAATGTTTGCCTTATCAGGCCTGGAGGCCAAGGCTCATTTTTCTCAGCATGATCAAAAAATATCTTGAAGTTTCCAGTGTCAAGGTCAGTGCCTGTAGCTCAGCTTCATGTGCCAAATAAGCAAACATTGTCTTCTTACAAAGAAGGTGCTCCATAGCCCAAGAGTAGGGGCCTACATCCAGCCTGGGATCAAAGCCTTCATGGATGAGGAAGCCCTCAGTGCTGGGACACAGGCCTGGCACCAGGGCTTGGGCATGTTCAAGGAGGCCAGTTCATTTCAGCTAGGCTCCATGACTTTACTGTTTCTCCCTGGGCTGTTCACTGTGGAACGCTGTACAATCGACTCTACCCCACTTGCTGAGTGCTCGACCACCCAGGCTGCAGCTGCTCCCTGTTATTAGCACCAGGTGGCTTCCTGAGCTGGCCCTATCTCCCAACTCCCCTCCCGCAGGTGTTGGCCAACTCCGTGCCCTGTGACCACAGGGGAGCCTAGCAACTGGAAGCCTGGTGCCAGGCACTGAGTCCTGGCAGGAGGGTCTACTGGGGAGGAGTGGGGGATTGGGGCTGAGGGGTGGATGGGACAGTGAAGGAGGGAAGAAGAGAGCCTCAATTGGCAAAAGTTTTTAGTTCTAAGGAGGTCCAATTTATTAATTTTTCCTTCTATGAACTGTGCTTTTGGTTATAAGTCTAAAAAGTCTGCCTAACTCTAGTTCCTGAAGACTTTGTATTTTTTCTAAAACTTATATAATTTTATGTTTATATTTTAAGTCTATGATCTATTTTGAGTTAATTTTTGTATAAGGTGTGAGGTTTAGATCAAGGAGGTTTTGCTTTTGTTTTGTTTTTGGCTTACGGGTGTCCCATTGCTCCACTACCATTTGTTGAAAGGCTATCCTTTGTCAACTGAATTGTTTCTGCTCCTCTGTCAACAACCAGTTGACTGTATTTGTGTGGCTCTGTTTCTGGGTTCTTTATTTTCTTCCATTAACCAATGTGTTTATACCTTAGCAAATACCACCACTGTCTTGATTACTTTAGCTATATACTATGCCTCAATATTGGGTAGAGTGATTCCTACACTTTTTTCTTCTTTATCAAGATTGTTTTAGCTACTGTAAGACCTGTGCCTTTCAATATAAATTTTAGAATAAGTTCATCTATGTCCACAAAAAAAAATCTTGCATTAAAAAAAATCTTTCTTCCTACAGAAATTACATTAAACCTATAGGTCAATGTGAGGAGAAACGACAGCTTTACTATGGTAAGTCTTCCAGTCCATGAACTTTCCTTCTTTGATTTCTTTCACTACCATATAGCATAATGATTTTACATGCTCTGGCATGTATCAGTAATTTGTTGGATTTTACTGTGAGTGATATTTCACTGATGGATATACCTCTAGTTTATCCATCTACCAGTTGACAGATATTTGAGTTATTTCCACTTTTTAACTATTATGAATAATGTTTCTATGAACATTCATGTCCAAGTCTTTGTGTGGATATATGTTTTTGATGCTTTTGGGTAGGTATGTAGCAGTGAAATAAATGAGTCTTGATACATTTATGTTTAACCTTTTAAGAAAATGCCAAACTAATCTCCAAAGTAACTAACCATTTTAGCTCCCACCAGCAATTTAGGAGGGAATTCCAATTTCTCCACAGCTTGACCTACATATGTTATTGTCTACCTTTTTTCAATCATTCTGAGTGGAGTGATATTTCATCGTGGTTTAAATTTGCATTTCCCTAATGATTACTCAACTTGAGAATCTTTTCATGTGCTTATGTTCCAATCTTATATCTTCTATGGCAAAATGTCTATTCACATCTTTTAGTCATTTTTAGACAGTGATTTTTTTTAAGTAGGTTCCACACCCAATGTGGGCTTGAACTCACGACCCTGAGATCAAGAGTTGCATGTTTGGGACACGTGGGTGGCTCAGTCAGTTGAATATCTGGCTCTTGATCTCAGCTGGGGTTGTGACCTCATGGTTCATGGGATCAAGCCTCTCATTGGGCTCTGTGCTGACAGCACAGGGCCTGCTTTAGATGATCTCTCTCCCTCTCTCCCTGCCCCTCCCCTACTCGCTCTCTCTCTCAAAATAAATAAATATTAAAAAAAAAAAGAGTTGGATGTTCTACCAACTGAACCATCCAGGTGTCCCTCTTTCACTCATTTTTAAATTGGTTGTTGGTTTTGTTACAAGTTGCAAGAGTTCTTTATATATTCTGGATACAAGTCCTTTATCAGATATATGATTTATAAATATTTCCTGTGGCTTGTCTTTCAGTTTCTTAATGGTGGCTTTTGAAGTGCAAATTTGGTATTTTGATGAAATCCATTTTTTTAAGTGCATTGTGCTTTAGCTATTGTATCTATAAAATCTTCACCTAACCCCAATTCATAAAAATTTTCTCATGTTTCCTTTTGTAAGTTTTATAATTTTAAACATTACATTTTTATCTATTATCCATTTTGAGTAATTTTTGTGTATAAAGGATTTAAATTCATCATTTTTTTCAGGTCAGGTCAAATTGGTTGACAGTGTTGCTCAAGTCTTCCATATTTTTGCTGATTTTCTGTCTAGCTGTTCTGGCCATTATTGAGAGTAGGGTATTGAATACTTCAACTGTTACTGTTGAAGTATATTTTGTTCTTAAGTTTTATCGTTTTATGCTTCATGCACTTTGTTAGGAGTACATATGTTTATAATTTGTTAGGGCATTGTTAGGAGTACATATGTCTATAATTGGCATATCTTCACAATGAATTGACCCTTTAACACTACAAAACATTCTTTTTTACCTAATAACATTACTTGTCTTAAAGTCTATTTTGTCTGATATTATTATAGCCATTACAATTCTCATATGGCTACTGTTTGCATTGTAGATTTTTTCTATTCTTTTCTTTTGGATCTATTTGCGTCTTTGAATCTAAAGCATATCTCTGGTACACAATTCATGCTTTTTACCCAATCTGACAATCTCTGCCTTTTGATTGTTCAATTCATTTACATTTGATGTAGTTATGTTTAGATGTTTCATACCTTTTTTATTTTTTGCTTTTTCCTCTTTTACTCTTCTATTGTGTTAAACAGATGTTCTCCAATGTAGCATTTTAATTTTTTTAACTATATTTTTGGTAATTTTCATAGTGGTTGCTCTGTGGGTTGCAATGTACATCTTAATCGACACACTACTTCAAATTAATACTAAATAGTTCCAGTAGAATATAGAGAGATTGCTCCAATATATTTCTCTTCTTTCCTCCCTCCATTGTAATATTGTCACATATATTATACCTTCATTCTAACACCAACACACAATTTCATAATTTTTGCTTTACGCAGTGGTCTTTTAAATCAGTTAAGTGAGGGGTGCCTAGCTGGCTCAGTCCATGGAGCATGTGATTCTTAATCTTGGGGTTGTGAGTTCAAGCCCCATGTTGGGTACAGCAATTAGTTAAAAATAAAATCTTAAAAAAAATAAATCAGTTAAAGGAAGAAATGAGAAAAAATATACTTATGCCACTTTTTATATTACCTATGTAATTACCTTTACAGGTGGTCATTAATTTATCTATTTGGTGTCATTTCCTTTCAATCTGAAGGACCTTTCATTTTTTAATTTTTTTATGATATATATTTATGTATTGCTCTAAATTTTAATTCCAGCATAGTTAATATACAGTGTTAAATTATGTTTCAGGTGGTGGCACCTGGGTGGCTCAGTCAGTTAAGTATCAGACTTTGGCTCAGGTGGTGATCTCACAGTTCATGGGTTACAGCCCCGCATTGGGCTCTGTGATCACAGCTCAGAGCCTGAAGCCTGCTTTGTATTCTCTGTCTCCCTCTCTCTCAAAAATAACTAAACATAAAAAAAATTACAAAAAGAAGTTAGTTTCAGGTGTACAATATAGTGATTTAACAATTCTATTTACTATTTGCTATCACTGCTCATCAAGATAAGTGTACTCTTAATCCCCTTCACCTATTTCACCCACCCCCCCACCCACCTCCCCTCTGGTAACCATCTGTTCTCTATAGCTAAGAGTCTGTTTGGGGGTATGTTTCTTTTTATTTGTTTCTCAAATTCTACATGAGTGAAATCACATGGTATTTGTCTTTCTCTGACGGACATCTTTTGTTTGGCATTATGCTCTCTAGCTCCATCCATGTCATTGTATTATTGACTTGCATTTTCCTAATGATCCGTGATGGTGGGCATCTTTTATGTGCTTTCTGCTTAATTGCATATCTTCTTTGGAGAAATGTCTGTTCAAATCTTCTGCTCATTTAAAAAATTAAAGTATTTTTCTTTTATTGTTTAGCTGTAAGAATTCTTTATATATTCTGGATAATATATCCTTATTGGATATATGATTTGCAAATATTCTGTGGATGGTATTTTCACTTTCTTCACAGCATTGTCTCCAGAACACCAGCTTGAAGTTTTGATCTAGTCCAGTTAATCTTTTTGGCACTTACACTTTTGGCATCATATCTAAGAAACCATTGCCTAACCTGAGGTCATGAATATTTATACCTGTTATCTTTAAGGGTTTTACAGTTTGAGCTCTTATATTTAGGTCTGTGATAATACATTTTGAGTTAATTTTTATACATGATGTGAGGTAGAGATCCTAATTCATAATTTTGCATGTGGATATCCAGTATCACAGAACTCTTTGCTGAAAAGCCTATCTCTCCCCATTGAATTGTCCTGGTACTGTTGTCAAAATTAAATCTACCACAAGTGGAAAAGTTTATTTCTGGACATTCAACTGTACTCCATTAATTTATATGTCTATCCTTATGCCAGTAAACCACTGTCTTGATTACTGTAGTTTTGTAATAAATTTTGAAATAGGGAAGCGTGAATCTACAACTTTGTTCTTTTTTTCAAAATTGTTTTGGTTACTGTGAGTTCCTTGAATTTACATTTTTTTAGTGTCAAGTTGTTAATTTCTGCAAAGAAGAGATCTGGGATTTTGGATTATGTTGAATATGTAGACCAATTTGGGGAGTATTGTCATCTTAAGAATCTTTTGTCTTCATAAACGTGAATGAGGGATGTCTTTCCACTTATTTAATTCTTCTTTAACTGTAGTTTTCAGTGTATAATTCTTGTACTTCTTTTGTTAAATTTATACCTAAGCACTTTATTCCTTTTGATGTTATTATAAAAGGAGTTTTCTTTTATATTTTGAATATTGATTAGTAGTGTATTAGTATACAATTAATATTTTTATATTGATCTTATATCCTGTGACTTTGCTGAACTCATTTATTAGTTCTTTCTTTGCACTTTTCAAAAGTTGTGGTAAAATACACATAACACAAAAGTTACCATCTTAAGCATGTGTAAGCATACAGTTTGGTAGTATTAAATACATTCAAATTGTTGTATAACCATCACCATCGTTCATCCCTATAACTCTTTTCATCTCGTAAAACTGAAATGCTATACCTGGTAAACAATAACTCCCTCATTATCCACCCCCCACCCCTGGCAGCTACCATTTTATTTTTTGTCTTTATGATTTTGACTACCTAAGTACCTCATACATGGAATCATACAATATTTATCTTTTTGTGACTGGCTTATTTCACTTAGGATAATGTCCTCAAGGTTCACCTGTGTGGTAGCATATTCCAAGATATCCTTCTTTTTGAAGGTTGAGTAATATTTCATTGTATGTATATATCATAATTTGCATATCCATTCATCAGGTGATGGACACTTGGGTTGCTTCCACCTTTGAGCATTGTGAATAATGCTATGAACATGGGGGAGCAGGGAGGTCCCTGCTTTAAATTCTTTTGGGTATATACCTAGAAGTGAAATTGCTGTATCATATGGCATTTATATTTTTATTTTGTTGAGGAACTGTCATATTGTTTTCCAAAGTGGCTATACCATTTTATATTCCTACAAACAATGCACGAGGATTCCAATTTCTCCACATCCTTGGCAATACCTGTTATTTTCTGGATTTTTTTTTGACAGTAACTATCCTAATGGGCATGGGTTAGTATCTCATTGTAGTTTTGCTTTACATTTCCCAAATGATTAGTGATGTTGAGCATCTTTTCATGTACTTATTTGCCATTTGTACACCTCTGGGGAAAAAAATGTCTATTCAAATCCTTTGACCATTTTGGAATCAAGTTGTTTTTCTCCTGTTGAGTTTTAGAACTTTTCTATGTATTCTGGATGTTAATCACTTATCAGATACATGATTTGCAAATATTTTTTTCCATTCTGTGGGTTGCCTTTTTACTATGTAAACAGTGTATTTTGACACATACATTTAAAAATTTTTCATGAAGTCCAATTTATTTATTTTTTTCTTTTGTTTTATCTTTGGTGTCCTACCCATGAAATCCTTGCCAAATCCAATGTTGTGAAGCTTTTGTCCTATTTTCTTCTAAGAGTTTCATTGTTTTGGGTCTTATGTTTAGGTTCTTGATCCACTTTGAGTTAATTCGTGTATGTGGTGTTAGGTGAGTGTCCAACTTCAGTCTTTTGCTTGTGGATATCCAGTTTTCCTGGCATCATTTATTGAAAAGTCTGTCCTGTCCTCATTGAATGATCTTGGCACCCTTGTCAAAAATCATTTGACCATATATATGTGAGAATTTATTTCTAGGTTCTCTATTCTATTCCATTGGTCTGTACATCTATCTTTATGCCAATACCATAATGTTTTGATTACTGTAGTTTTGTAGCAAGTTTTGAAATTAGGAAGTGTGAGTCCTTCAGTTTTTTCTTTTTCAAGATTGTTTTGGCTATTTGGGGTCCTTCGAGATTCCATATGAATTTTAGGATGGGTTTTTCTATTTCTGCCAAAAATGTCATTGGGATTTTGGAAGGGATTGCATTCAATCTATAGATAATTTTGGGTAGTATCGACATTTTAACTATATTAAGTCTTCCCATCCATGTACACAAGATGTGCTTCCATTTATTTATGTCTTCTTCAATTTCTTTAACAACACTTTGTATTCATTGTACAAGTCTTTCACCAACCTGTTGAAGTTAATCCCTAAGTATTTTCTTCTTTTTGATGTTATTATAAATGGAATTGGTTTTGTAATTTCCTTTTCAGACTGTTCAATGTTCATGTAATAGAAAAGCAACTGGGATGCCTGGGTGGCTCAGCCAGTTAAGTGTCCGAATTTGGCTCAGGTCATGATCTCATGGTCCAGTGCTGACAGTTCTGAGCCTGGAGCCTGCTTTGGATTCTGTGTCTCCCTCTCTCTCTGCCCCTTTCCTGCTCACACTCTATCTCTCTCTCTCACTCTCCAAAATAAATAAACATTTTAAAAAAAGGAAAAGCAACTGATTTTTGTGTGTTGACTTTGTATCCCTGATACTTTGCTGAATTCATTTACTAGTTCTAATAGCAATTTTGTGGAGTGTTTAGGCCTTTATACATACAAGATCGTATATTGTATATCCTTGTTATCTTCTATATAGTTGTATCCTCTTTTGAAAGTTGAGTATTGAAATCTCTTATTATTAATGTTGAATTGTCTGTTTTTCCCTTCATTTCTATTAATTCTCACTTCATATATTTTTGAGCCCTTTTGTTAAGTGCATATATTTATAATTGTTATAGCTCCCTGATGAACTGACCATTTTATGATTCTAAAATGTTCTTCTTTTTCCAGTAACACTTTATTGTCTTAATATGTATTTGGTCTGGTGTTATTACAGCCACTCCAGCAATCTTATGGTTGTTGTTTGTATGTATATATTTTCCCATCCTTTTACTTTCCATCTATTTGTATGTTTGAATCTAAAGCTTGTTTCCTGTGGACAGCATATAGCTGGCTTTTGTTTCTTATTTAATCTGATAATCTCTGCCTTTTGATTGGATTTTAATACAATTGGATTTAATTCACTCAAAGTTAATGTTATTAACTTAATGTTTAGATTTGTATTTGCCATTTTGCTTTGTATATGTCTCATGTGTTATTTGATACTTTATTCCTTCTTTATTGTCTTCTTTCTTTTAAGTGGATATTTTCTAGTGTAAAATTTTAATTTAATAATTTTTAAATTATATTTTTGAGTTCTTTTCTCTAGGGCTTCTAATATACATCTTAACAGTATCTGCTTCAGACATACAATAACTTCATTCCAGTATAATTATCAAAACTTTAATCTTATAATCTAGGTCCATTCCCTCCCCTCTTTTTTTGTGGTATTATTGCTCTACATGTTACATCTATACAAACTCAAGAATATAATGTCATAATTATTACTTTATATAATCTTATTTCTTTTAAAAGAGTTGAAAGAAGAGGGGTATCTGGGTGGCTCAGTTGGTTAAGCATCCGACTTCAGCTCAGGTCATGATCTCACAGTTTGTGGGTTTGAGTCCCAAGTCCAGTTCTGCACTAACAGCTCAGAGCCTGGAGCCTGCTTCGGGATCTGTGTCTCCCTCTCTCTCTGCCCCTCCCCCACTGTGTTTACTCTCTCTCAAAAATAAACACTAAAAATAAATAAATAAATAAAGTAAATAAAAGCATTGAAAGAAGAAAGGAGTACATATTTATAGTTTTGCCATATCAACCTAATTATTTCTAGTTCTCTTGTGGATTTACCATCTGGTGTCATTTTTTACTCCAATGCATCTTTATTTCCATACACTTTCTTTTTGCTGATATCGTCAAATATATTTCTGTTATAGGTTCAACAATACAATTGTATACATATTGTTTGATGCAATTACTTTAAGTTTATTTATTTACTTTGAGAGACAGAGAAAGAGCAAGGTGGGGAGGGGCAGAGAGAGGGAGAGAGAGAACCCTAAACAGGCTCTGCATTGTCAGTGCAGAGCCCAATATGGGGCTCGAACTCACAAATCACGAGATCATGATCTGAGTGTAAATCCAGAGTTGGACGCTTAACCAACTGAGCCATCCAGGTGCCCCTGATGCAATTACTTATTTTTTAAATGTTTATTTATTTTTGAGAGAGAGACAGAGTGTGCGTTGGGGAGGGGCAGAAAGAGAGAGGGAGACACAGAATCTGAAGCAGGCTCTGAGCTGTCAGCACAGAGCCTGATGTGGGGCTCAAACTCATGAGCTGTGAGATCATGACCTGAGCCGAAGTTGGGTGCTTAACTGACTGAGCCACCCAAGTGCCCCTACTTTTTAAATAAGAGGAAAAAAAAAGAACAATGAAATTATTCTGTCTTTTGTATTTACCTACATAATTATCTTCATCAGTATTGTTTTTTTAAATATCTGAATACTGCCTGTTGTTATTTGCTTTCAGCCTGTAGAGCTTCTTTTAGTATTTCCTATAAGGGAAGTCTGCTAGCAACACATTCTCTCAGTTTATTTTTGAATGTTTTTATTTCAGTTTCATGTTTGAAACATAGTTTTACTGGATATAAAGTTGAGAGCTGAGAGTAAGCACTTTGAATTATGTTGTCTCACTGCTTTCTGGTCTCCATTGTATCTGACAATGGTTGTTTGTGGTTCCTTTGTCTGTGATTGGTCATTTTTTCCTTACAGTATTCAAGATGCTCTTGTTGTCTTTGATTTTCACCATTTTTTTTTAATTTTTTTTTCAACGTTTATTTATTTTTGGGACAGAGAGAGACAGAGCATGAATGGGGGAGGGGCATAGAGAGAGGGAGACACAGAATCGGAAACAGGCTCCAGGCTCTGAGCCATCAGCCCAGAGCCTGACGCGGGGCTCGAACTCACGGACCGCGAGATCGTGACCTGGCTGAAGTCAGACGCTTAACCGACTGCGCCACCCAGGCGCCCCTGATTTTCACCATTTTGATTATGATCTAGTGTGGTTCTTTTTTGGGTTCATCTCAGATGTATAAAATAATGTTTTTGTCAAATTTGGAGAATTTTCAGCCATTTTTTTCAAATATTTTTATTCCCCCCTCCTACTAGTACTCCCATTATGTGAATGTTGGTGCACTTAATGGTGTCACTCATTTCTCTGAGGCTCTGTTCAGTTTGCTTCATTCTTTTATCTCTCTGTTCTTCAGACCACATAATCTGTATTAATCTGTTTTCAACTTGGCTGCTTCTTTCTTCTGCCAACTCAAGTGTACTGTTAATCCTCTTTAGTAAACTTTTCATTTTGGCTTATTTTACTTTTCAACTTCAGAATATCCATATGGTTCTTTTCGATACTTACTCTTTATTGATATTCTCTATCTGAGGAGACACTGTCATCATGTCTTGTTTTAATTCTTTTTTTTTAAACGTTTATTTATTATTGAGAGACACAGCGTGAACGGGGCGGGGGGGGGGTGCGCAGAGAGAGAGGGAGACACAGAATTGGAAGCAGGCTCCAGGTTCTGAGCTGTCAGCACAGAGCCCGATGTGGGGCTTGAACCCACAAACCGCAAGATCATTACCTGAGCCAAAGTGGGACGCTAAACCAGGTGCGTGATTGTTTTCATTCTTTATGCATGGTTTCACTTAGTTCTTTGAACATTTAAAAAAAAATTTTAATAAAATTTTTGTTGGAAATTGGATATTTTAGATAATAAATTGTAACAATGCTAGATACTGACCCTACCCTTCAGCCCAGGGTTTGATGTTTGCCTGGTTGTTCTCTTGTTTTTATTTTTTTAGTGACTTGACTGCATTAATTCTGTGAGTTCTATTTCTGAAATATGTAGGATGCAGCCTCTGATGTCTCTACTGAGAGTTTTCCCCTTGTTTTTCTTTTAGCTTGGCAACCTAGATGTTACTCCTGGGTCAGCTTAAGCCACTAATTGGTCAAAGGTTATGCTTAAGTCTTCTTAGCCAGTTAGATTTTTACCTTTTACTGTTGAATATATGTGTGTGGAATAAGGCTGCTATCATAGTTCAGGAAATTTACACATTTTTGCCCCACATTCAGTGAGGGATAATTAGTTTGGAGGTTCCTTCTTAGGGTATTGCTGAGAAAGCATAGCTTTGGGTATTCACAATCTTCCAGTCTGGAATGATGAGTTTTATTTTAGTTTTAAATCTGGCTTCCTAGGAGTTGCCTCTGGGTCAGAGAAGCTTATTGTTCAGCTGATGCTTGGTCAGAGGTGGTATTTCTATTGCTTGTGCCAGTGAGGCATCTGTCCTGTATTGATGGTCTCTGGGTGGTTTGGGGAATGCTCTGAAGTCTGTCCCATGTCCTGTTCTGGTTCCTCCTGAGTGGGTGCCATCTAGGATATGCACACACCTTTCCTGATCTCCAGAGTTTACTGTAATCCTAGGAGGGTTCTTCTTGGCTTTCTCCAAGAGGGAAAAAACCCTCTTAGGGTTTCTTTCTCTTGTTTTCTCTATAAAACTTCTGGATGCCCTGGTGTTCTGCTCATATCATGGAACTACCAGCCTCCTCTAAACTACTCATCATCAAGATACCTATGTTCTTGACATGCTGTTAGGCATGGAATTTTCCATGCTCTGCTCCAAATAAAAACAGTCCCTTTGGGTAGGTGTGGAGCTCCTCATTCTTATGCCTAGATTCTTATGGCTACCCTGAGTGGGGGGTTGGTGGGTGATCCTCTTTACCATGCCTACCTGGACATAGGGCTGGAGTTGATGAGAAATGGTAATATTATCTTTCCCAGGTGAAACCATAACCCAAGAAGAAGAGCTGGGAGGAGAAGGAGCCCTTTTCTTCTTGGCTATATATGCCTAAGGGTTAAATGATTAAAAAAAATAGTTTTCACAAGTTGTAATTTTGCCGGAAAGAGGGTTTGTCTACCTCCTTACTCTGTCCTTCTGGAAGTCCCACCATTTGTGTTCCTTTTTTATTTTTCCTTGAGATAAAATACACATAATATTTACCACTTTAATAATTTTTCAGTGTACATTTGCAGTGGCATTAAGCACATTAAGGACATTTACACCATTACCACCATCCATATGCATAACTTTTTATTCTTCCCAACTTGAAACTCATATCCACTAAACACACCCTATTCCCCCAACTGCAGACCCCTGGAAATCACCATTTTACTTTCTATTTCTGAAGCTGACTACTCTAAGTACCTCATATAAGTTGAATCACACCATATTTTTTTTTATTGACTGGTTTAGTTCACTTAAGTATAATGTCTTCAAGGTTCAGCCATGTTGTAGCATGTGTCAGAATTTCCTTCTTTTTTAAGGCTGAATAATATTCCATTTTATGTATATATGACATTTTATCAATGCATCCATCAGTGTAAATGGGTTGCTTCTACCTTTTGATTATTGTTAATCTTCTTCTGATTCCTTTGTGATACATTGTTTTTCTCATGCTTCTTTCAAGACTGTGTTTGTCTTTTAACAGTGTCTAAGTGTGGATCTTTTTTTTTAAATTTTTTTTTAATGTTTATTTATTTTTGAGACAGAGACAGAGACAGAGCATGAACGGGGTAGGGTCAGAGAGAGAGGGAGACACAGAATCTGAAGCAGGCTCCAGGCTCTGAGCTGTCAGCACAGAGCCCAACACGGGGCTCGAACTCACGGACCGTGAGGTCATGACCTGAGCCGAAGTCGGACGCTTAACTGACGGAGCCACCCACGCGCCCCTAAGTGTGGATCATTGAGTTGACATTTGGAGTTTTTGAACTTGGATGTGTAGGTTTATGTTTTTCATCAAATTTGGGAAGTTTTCAATTCTTATTTCCTCACATATTTTTTTAACCATCCCCCTTTCTCTTGGGTCACCTACTAGGCATATGTTGCTATGTCTGATATCCTATAGGTCTCTTTTCATTTTTACATTCTGTTCTTCAGATTGGGTAATCTCTATTTATCTGCCTTCGAATTCACTGATCTTTTTCTTCTCTCAGTTCAAAACTGCTATTCAGCCCTTTCCTTCAAGTTAATTTTTCATTTCAACTATTGTATTTTTCAGTTCCAGAATATCTATTTGGTTTCTTTTTGAATTTCTATTTCTTCATTGCTATTCTCAATTTGATAGTCATGGTTATCAAAATTATTTATTTATTTAAATTCAAATTCAAGTTAGTTAACATACCGTTGTAGTACTGGTTTCAGGAGTAGAACCCTTTAATTCTTTAAATATGGTTTTCTTTAGTTCTTTGAATGTATTTATTATAGGTGATTAAAAGTCCTTACTTACTATGTCCTACAGCCATATTCCCTTCAAGACCATTTCTATTGAGTGCTTTTTGCTTGTGTATTAGCCACACATTATTTCTTTGCAAATCTTACAATTTTTTTGGACAGTGGACGGTTTCAATAATATATTGTAGCAACTCTCTCCAAGAATTGTTGTTGCTGGTGCTTTGTTTGTTTAGTGACATGTCTAGACTAATTTTGGAGAGCCTGTCCCTCCTTCAGTGGGTGGCTTGATATCCCTGCTTAGATTTTTGTTTTTATTTTTAACTCTTTATTTCATTTTTAAGCCTAATTTCCTAGGCATCTCTCTTGGATCAGCATAGCTTATTGATCAGCCAACGATTAGTCAAAGATTGTGCAGAAACATCTTGAGCCAATAAAGCTTCCGTTTTTGCCAAGGGGATCTAAGTGTAGATTGCGGCATGCATTAAAATTTTAGGCAGTTATAAGTTGCGCTTTGATTTTTACCTTGTGCAAGTCTCATGTTCAGCCTAGGAGGCATATATAATTGGGACTTTCTCCCAGTTTCTTTTGAGTGTGTATATAGCCCTATGCATGTACATCTCAGATCTCCAGGAATATAAAGCAGTTTATCAAAGCCCTTTATGATTGTCTTGTTGCCCACATCTCCCAAATTTTTAGCATGGTGTATGGCAGTCACTGGAAACAGAGGTGCTGGCCTTCCCTGATATTGCTATTGTTTTTGATACTGCCCTGGACTTGAGGCTTCTTTATTTTTTTTTCATTAAAAAAATTCCTTTCTTGTCTCAAGATCAGTTAAATCATTGCTTAGTTTTTATTCTATGTTTTATCTTTTTTCCTTTACATTTATCTCTATAATAGATCCTTCTGGAATTTAGTAGAGGCGAGGCCCTAACTTGATGTTTTCTCTCCAAATACCAATACAATTTTCTCAACAATTATTTAAAACTTCATCTATTCCTCATTGATTTGTGAAGCTTCCTTTACCATATTTTAAGTTATCATGTTAAGTTAACATGTGTCTAGGATCTTAATCAGTATTATCTGCTCTAAAACAATAACCTGTCAATTTTTATGCCAGTAACAATTCATTTTAGTGTAAGTTTATAAAACATTTTTCTTTGTTTGAGCCAAGATTGCTCTTGTTTTTCTTTTTTTTTTTTTTTTTTAATTTTTTTTTTCAACGTTTATTTATTTTTTTTGGGACAGAGAGAGACAGAGCATGAACGGGGGAGGGGCAGAGAGAGAGGGAGACACAGAATCGGAAACAGGCTCCAGGCTCTGAGCCATCAGCCCAGAGCCCGACGCGGGGCTCGAACTCACGGACCACGAGATCGTGACCTGGCTGAAGTCGGACGCTTAACCGACTGCGCCACCCCGGCGCCCCTGCTCTTGTTTTTCAATCGCAAGCTATTCTTATTCATTTGCTTTTCCGAATAAACTTCGGAATTATTCTGTCAAGCGAACAAAAACAAGTTCTTATCTGTCTTTACTCTTTACATATCAGGATGGCACTTGGTTAACTCCAATGCCCTATTAGAGCTGATAACAAACCCACTGCTTCCTAATAGAATTAAATTATTTCTCAGAAAAGATTCCTCAACCTTACACAAGGTCTAGAAGGATGACCTTGTCAAATTTCAGGTTCTACTTCTGTTCTATTTCTCAGCTAAACTGAGAAGTTTAGATTTTATGTTAATCTTTAAGACTATTTTCCTGCCATTTTGTCTTTTAAAGAGCATAGGAATCGGGAGTTGGAGAGACTTGGGTTCCAAC
Organism: Leopardus geoffroyi; assembly: GCF_018350155.1. NCBI lineage: Eukaryota > Metazoa > Chordata > Mammalia > Carnivora > Felidae > Leopardus > Leopardus geoffroyi. The sequence continues at coordinate 47,135,374 of NC_059343.1, forward strand.
TCTTGCACTACCCATTACTAGCTATGTAACCTTTGCACAAGTCACTTCTCTTTGAGCCTTTGTTCCCTCAACTATAAATGGAGGTAAATAATATTTAGTTTTTAGCACTATTATGAAGATTAGTAGCACTGAACAGAAAGGGCTGACTTAGCACACTGCCAGGTACATAACATGTAATATTATAGAACCTGTTCTTGATGATTTTATGAACACTGATTATTGCCTTGTGCTTTACTAATGATCTTATATGGGTTACTGATTTATACAGGGCAGTTTCCCCCTACACTAAATGGGTTCTTAGGTCTTTTTAAAAGTAATCTTTATATCTTTTCCCCTGCTTTTAGGCAGCTTTTAAGCTATTACTTTTCATTACTGTCATTGAGGCTGGTTCTAAGAATAGGTCCTACTCCTTGTCTCACGTCCCTTATAATTTGCCACTTCTGATCTGCCGTACACTAGGAAATCAGATAGCCAAATTGTCAGAAATGTGTATATATTAAGAATAAATAGGTTGAGCAGGAAGCTAGGGGGTTTTCTTCAGGGAAAGCATATGGAACCTTTTAGACCATTACAGCCTTGTCTTCTGATAGCTATTATAGCTATTCATAAGCCATTGTAATTTTCATGTCCCTGGAGGTGTTCCAAAAAAACCCTAGAGAATCAAATAAATGGAAAAATGAGCTAGTACTGTACTTCTGAGAATAAAAGTAAACAAAACATGTAATTCCAGAGTTAATATGGACAATGCAGGGCTGTGGCCCAAGAACATTTTAGAAGTTAGGAGGAATGAATCCTGTCATTATTCCTATTGGTAAGACTTACATCACCAATTTTAATCTCAAGGCAGTTAGAAAATTAACAAATATGAAGCATCTATTATGTGATAGGGCTTCCACATTTATTACCTCAATCCTCAAACAGCTTTGAGAAATAAGGATTATTATACCCATTTATGTTGAGGGAATGGATGTTCTAAAGGTTAAAGTGACTTATCCAAACTGAAAAGCTGCAGAGCCAGAATTCAAACTAAAGTCTGTCCAGTTTCAAAGCTCAATGCTCTATAATCCTCTGATGCCTTGTAGAGACTGACTTCTCTGTACATAAATTTACTTCCTATATATCAGCAAATAAACAATCAGAAAGTGTAACAGAAAACAGAATTGTCATCCATAATCACAACAATATATATCAAGTACAGAACTTTAAAACACAGAAGACCTCTATGGAAACAAATTAAGTCTACTAAGACATAAAGGAAGAGACCTAAATAAAGGGATGGGTAAACTATGATCTTTGGATGGGAACCCTTAACATGATAAAGATGTCAACTGTCCCCAAATTAATCTATAAATTGAATTTATTGACAAAAATATACACCAAAAAACCCAACCAGATAGTGTGGAAACTGGACTAATTCTAAATTACATGTATTAGAATAAAGATCACGTGATTCAGAAATAATTAGTACATGTCTGAAACAAGAAAGCACAGAGTAGAGATTTGTCCTATCTGATATTAAGGCAAATTAAAAACCTATCATAATTGAAACAATGTGATCCTGGCCAGAGTTCAAATAGACAATGGAAAAAAATGAGTTCAGGAATGGACTAATGCATATATAGAAACATGGTACACAAGAAAGGTGGTAATATACATCAGTGGGGAAAGAAAAGATCATTTAATAAATGGAGTTGGGAAAACTAGCTTATTATCTAAAGAAAATAAAATCAGATCCTTGCCTACAGCATATATAGAATAGATACCTACTATAATTAAAGACCTGACATGGAAGGCAACATTATAAAACTATTAAAAATGTAGAAAAGTATTGGGGTGCCTGGGTGGCTCAGTTGGTTAACCATCTGACTTCAGCTCAGGTCCGATCTCACTGTTCGTGAGTTCGAGTTTTGCATTGGGCTCTGTGCTGACAGCTCAGAGCCTGGAGCCTGCCTTCAGATTCTGTGTCTCCCTCTCTCTCTGACCCTCCCCCACTCACACTCTGTGTCTCTTTCAAAAATAAACAAACATTAAAAAATGTAGAAAACTATCTTTATGACTCAGGGGTAGGGAAGAATTTATTAAATAAGATCCCAAAAGCATACACCACAAGGGTACAATTTGAAAAGTGTCTGACAAAACCAAAATTAAATATTTCTTGGTGAGGGATGAAGTACATGATATCTGCAATTTACTTGAAAATGCACTGAAAACGCTGGATAAATGGATGGCTAGAGAAGGACAGATGGCCGGTTATATAGGATAAAGCAAGTTTAGTAAAATATTAATTATAGAATCTGAGTGGTGGGCTTATGAGTGTTCATCATACTATTCTTCCAACTGTTCTGTGTGTGTGAAGTTATAGCAATAAAAATATTGGTGAAAAGGAAATACTTTTGTTCAACAAAGACATTGTATATAGTTTTGAAAAACTGTGACTGGAAAATATATTTGATATACACACAGATATAGAAATGATATTTGCTATATATGTATATGTATACACACACACATTTGACAAGAAACTTCTGTAATTGGCAAGAAAAAGACAAGTAACCTAAAAGAAAATTTGCAAGGTAAATAAATAGGCACTTCAGAGAATGAGAAAACAAGTACTTAATCTGTATAAAATAGAAGCTCACCTCATCTGTAGTCAAATAAATGCAAATTAAAATCAAAGATACTACTTGAAGCCCACTGGACTAGCAAAAGTTAAGAAGTTATATGATATCAGTACTGGCAATACTATGAAGAATAGAAGCCCTTATGTGTTGTTCACAGGACTAGATTAGTCTGAATACGATCTAGAGCAACATGGCAATATTGGGTGAAAAACCTATATGCATATTTTATAGGATCCAGGAATTCTACTCCTGAGTATATACTTCAGATAAACTGGTACAGGAACATAAAGAAACAAAGACTTCTATGAAGAGATTTCCTGTAGCACTGTTTATAATACCCAAGAACTGGAAATCAATAAATAAAATACTGTGACATTACTATATGAAGGAACGTAATCCAGCAGTTATGAGGAATGAACCATGTAGGAGTATGGATGGATATCAAAAATAACACTGAGTAGAAAAAAAAGAAATAGAATGATATGTACAGCACAATATCTTTCATGTTGAAAAAAAAGGAAAAAAAAATAGGGGCACCTGGGTGGCTCAGTCGGTTAAGTGCCCAACTTTTGATTTCAGCTCAGGTTATGATCTCCTGGCTTGTGAGTTCGAGCACCGCATCGGGCTTTGCACTGACAACACGGAACCTCCCTGGGATTCTGTCTCCCTCTCTCTCTGCCCCTCCCCTGCTCGCTCTCTCTCTCTCTCAAAATAAATAAAAATAAAAAATAAACTTTTAACAAAAGGAAAAAATCTACATATACAAACAACACTATAGACTATGCATGAATACACATATGTCTAAATAAATACATGGCAGGGGCGCCTGGGTGGCGCAGTCGGTTAGGCGTCCGACTTCAGCCAGGTCACGATCTCGCGGTCCGGGAGTTCGAGCCCCGCGTCGGGCTCTGGGCTGATGGCTCAGAGCCTGGAGCCTGTTTCCGATTCTGTGTCTCCCTCTCTCTCTGCCCCTCCCCCGTTCATGCTCTGTCTCTCTCTGTCCCAAAAATAAATAAACGTTGAAAAAAAAATTAAAAAAAAAAAAAAATAAATAAATACATGGCAAATGGCATGGAAGGACACACACCAAATACCCAAGAGTGGGTAAATGTGGGAAGAGAAGGGAAGTGAATAAGATCATGAATAAAGACTGAAGGAGACAAAAGCCAAATATAAAACCAAATATAAAAGTTCATGCAGGTCATGAATGAACTGATGATGACAGAGGATCATGAACTGAAGAAACTATCATGGCAATCAATTTCAGCGTTTCTGAATTCTAAGCTGAACTTCAAACGATAACCTCCCCATCCCCAAACACCATAAAAACATATGCTTAAAGGAAATGTGACAAAAGTAAAAGAGAACTAAACCGGTCACTTCCCTGTCCCATGGCTTACCGGAGTACGCAGCACATGAGCAGCAGATGGGTTGGGACATTAGCTGGATTGAGCATACTGGGGGTATCTGACTTCATACAGGCCAGGAAGGCCCGCATCCTTCTGTTCTTGTCCTCCACTGCTTTGCCAAGCCAGAGCTTCTTGAGATTTGGGCAAGTCCATTCCCGAAACGTCAGTGCAGACACCAGCTCGGGGGTTTGAGGTGACTTCCCTTTATAGGCAGACCACTCTTTGAGGATCACTGAAGGAACTGGAAAACAGAAATTGAGGAAAAACAGGCTCTAGAAAATTCCTGAGCATTTCTGTAAAATTTCTGGCCGCAAGTGACAGGATCTGTCCCATTTCAACATCTTTTTATTTTTTGTCATTAGAATTTTTATTGTTAGCAGTAGGAACAGCACTTAATAGATGTTTGATATGTGTTAGGTACTTTACATATGAATGTAAATGTCATTTACTTCTCAAAACTCAGAACTCTAATCCCGAGAGAGAAGTATTGTAATTACATTATCATAAAACACAGTGCTCTTTTTTCATTGAAAACATAAAGGCTCAAAGTCACACAGTTAATTATGTTGAAACCCATTTAAGTAAATGTACTAGGCTAGGCAAGGAAAGAAGTCCAAGGAGGAATTACATAAATATCTGGCTTCATAACAGATTGTGGGATACTCTAAAGGACTTTAAAGAATTTCAAAAAATTCTCAAAAAAATATCTTTTAGATTTTTGAAGGTTTAACAGACAAGGAAAACATGGCTTCTGTCTACTTCTAGTATACTTCAGGCTCTTAAGCTATGGCCTGTTTTACTGAAGACATTCAGCATTTACTCAATTACCCAAGCTAGAAACCTGGAAGTCATCCCAGAGCCCACACTATCCTTTACCTGCTTCACATCTGGTTATTGCCAAGGTCCTGCTGATTCTATTACCTTATCATCCTTTTTTGTCTGTCCCCTTGTCTTCATCACAACAAATAGTACAGAGGTTCAGATCTCATCTTTCACCTGACAACAATTCTGGAGACTTGTCCCTGCCTTCATTCTGTCTAGTCTACCTCATATGCATGCTCCACCACCATGAGAGTGCTCTTCTTAAAAAACTTTTTAATTTGAAATATAGATTCACAGGGAGTTGCAAAGATAGTAGAGAGAGGTCCTATGTACCCTTTACCCAGTTTCCCCCAAAGATTGTATCTAAAACAATTATAATATCAAAGCTAAGAAGCTGACACTGGTATAATTGTGTGGATAGTTCTAGGTCACATGTAGTTTTGTGCAACCACCACTGCAATCAAGATGCAGAAGTATTCAGGGCGCCTGAGTGGCTCAGTAGGTTAAGATACAGAACTATTCAATTACCACAAAGATCTCCCTTATGCTACCGCTTTTATGGTCATACCCAACACCCTCCAGCACCATCTCTAATCCCTGGCAACTACTAATCTGTTCTCCATCCCTACAATTTTGTCAATTTGAGAATGTTAAATAAATGGACTCCTATAGTATGCAACCTTTTGAGATTGGCATTTGCACTTGGCATAATGCTTTTGGGATCCATCCATGTTGTTGCATGTATCAATACGTTTTTTGTTTTTTGTTTTTTTACCAAGTAGTATTTCATGGTATGGATGTACTACAGTTTCACCATTCACCTTTTGAAGGACATCTGGGTTCTTCCAGTTTGTGACTATTATGAATGAAGCTGCTATGAATATTTGTGTATAAGTTCCTGCATGAAAATAAATCTTCCTTTCTCTGAGATAAATGCCCAAAAGTATAAGTGCTAGGTTGCATTGTAAGTCTATTTTAAGTTTTGAAAGGAAATGGCCAAATTACTTTCTAGAGTGGTGGTACCATCTTATATTCCTACCAACGGTTTATGGGTGATCCAGTTTCTCCACATCCAATCCAAATGAATACAATTATTAATTTTAGCCATTGTGATAAATATGTAGTTATATATAATTGTGGCTTTAATTTGCAATTCTTTTTTAAAAAAATTTTATTAGTGTTTATTTATTTTTGAGAGAGAGAGACAGAGACAGAACGTGAGTGGGGGAAGGGCAGACAGAAAGAGAGAGAGGGAGATGCAGAATCCGAAGCAGGCTCCAGGCTCTGAGCTGTCAGCAGCATAGATCCCAACGTGGGACTTGAACCCACAAGCCGTGAGATCATAACCTGAGCCAAAGTCAGATGCTTAAACCACGGAGCCACCCAGGCACCCCCTTAATTTGTAATTCTTTAATGGCTAATGATGTTGAACATCCTTTCATGTCTTTATTTGCCATGTATATCTTCTTCAGTGAAATGTCAGCATTCTTTTGCTGATCTTCTAATTGGACAATTTTCATAATGCTCAATTGGGCAGTTTTCATAATGCTCAGTTTTGAGAGTTCTTTGTATATTTTAGATAGTAGTCTAGATATGTGGTATTTGTTCACCTACTGATGTCCAATTGATCTAGTACCATTTGTTAAAAAGACTATCCTTCCTCTAATGAAGTACTTCTGCAGCTTTGTCAAAAATCAGTTGGCTGTACTTGTATGGGACTATTTCTGGGTTCCCTATTCTGTTCCACTAATCTATGTGTCTATACCACTACCAACACCACACAGTCTTAATTATTGTAGCTACATGGTAAGTTTTGTAATCAAGGTAGAGTGATTCCTCCCAACTTATTTCTTTTCAAAAAATGTTTTAGATATTCTAATTCCTAAGTCTTTCCATATAAATGTTAAGCATCCAACTCTTGATGTCGGCTCAGGTCATGATCTCACAGTTTGTGGGTTTGAGCCCCACACTGGGCTCTGTGTGGACAGTGCTGAGCCTGCTTGGGATTCTCTCTCTCTCCCTCTGTCTGCCTCTCCCCTGCTTGCACTGTCCCTCTCTCAAAATAAATAAACTTAAAAAAATAATCTTCTATATATCTACAGAGAATCCTGCTGGGATTTGGATAGGAATTGTGTTAAACCTGTATATCAATTTGGAGAGAATTGACATTTTACTATGTTGAATCTTCCAATTCAAGGAGATCTATGTCTCTCCATTTATGTAGGTCTTCACCAATTTCGTTCATCAGCATTTTATAATTTTCAGCATACAGATCTTGAACATCTTTTGTTAAATTTATACCTAAGTACTCCATTTGTTGGAGGAGTTATAAATGGTATTGTATTTATTTCAGTGCCCCATATTCATTGTTAGTGTATAGAAATAGAATTCATTTTAGTATGTTTATTGTATATCCTACAACCCTGATGAATTCACTCATTAGTTCTAGCAGTTTCTGCATAATCCCAATTATGCAGAAAATTGGGATTTTCTACATAAGCTATGTCATCTACAATTAGGGACAGTTTTATTTTTTCCTTTCTGATCTGTATGCCTTCTATTTCGTTTTCTTGCCTTCTTGTGCTGGCTAGAACTTCCAGTACTATGCTGAAGAGCTGCAGTAGGGCATAACTAGACTTGCTCCTAATTTTAGGAGAAAAACATTTAGTCTTTCACCATTAAGTGTAATGTTGGCTGAAGGGTTTTTGTAGATGTTTTTTTATCAAGTTATAGGCATTCACCTCTACTCCTAGTTTTTTGGGGAGTTTTTTTTTTTCAGGAATGGTTGTTGAATTTTGTTAAATATTTTTCTGCATCCATTGAGATGACCATATTATTTTTCTTCTTTATCCTGTTTGTATGGTGGATTACATAGACTGATTTTTCAAATATTGAACTAGTTTTGCAAAATAGAACATACCCTACCAAATTACTATGGTGTGTAATTCTTTTTATATATTGCTGAATTCTATTGACTAATACCTTGTTAAGAACTTTTACATCTATATTGACAAAGGATATTGGTGTGAAGTATTATTTTTATGTACTGTCTTTATCTGATTGTAGTATCATGGTAATACTGGCTTTGTAGAATGATTTGGGAAGTGTTCTCTCCTATTTTCTGAAAAAGATGGTGTAGAATTGATGGTAATTCTTTTTAATTTAATTTAAATATTTATTGTCCACAATAAGGGCCTGATTGTGCAAAGCACTGCTGGAAATAAAAAGATATATGAGACAGTCTCTATCTACTCTTTTTTAAAAAAATTAATTATCGAGGGGTGCCTGGATGGCTCAGTTGGTACAGCATCCAACTCTCGATCTTGGGGTCATGAGTTAAGCCCCATGTTGGCTGTAGAGATTACATTAACAAAATTAGGGGTGCCTGGGTGGCTCAATACGTCGAGAGTCTGACTTCGGCTCAGGTCATGATCTCACAGTTCATGAGTTCAAGCCTGTCGTTGGGCTCTGCACTGACAGCTCACAGCCTGGAGCTTGCTTCAGATTCTGTGTTTCCCTCTCTCTGCCCTTCCCATGCTCATGCTCTGTCTGTCTGTCTCTCTCTCTCAAAAATAAATAAAAATTAAAAAATAATATAAAATTTTATTATTGAAATATAATTGACATACAATGTTCTATTAGTTTCAAGTATACAACATAGTGATTTGACAATTAAGTATTTGTTAAAAATATGGTAGAATTCTCTAGTGAAACTAATTCAGTCAGATTTCTTTTTTGGGAAATTTTAAATTAAATTTTATTAATATTTACAGGGCTATTCAAATTATCTATTTCATATCAGGTGTGTTTTGGTAGTTTGTAATTTTGAGAATTGATCCATTTTGTTTAAGTTGTCAAATTTATGTGTAGAGTTGTTTACAGTATTCCCATATAATCCTTTTGATGTCTGTAGGCACTGTGGTGTTATCTCCTGCCTCATTCTTGATATTAGTAATTTGTGTATTCTCTATTTTCCTTATTGTGGTCTTGCTAGAATTTCATCAATTTCATTGTTTTTTTCAAAGAATCAAGTTTTTGTTTCACTGATTTTTCTGTTATTTTTCTGTTTCCAATTCCACTGACCTTTGCTCTTTATTATTTCTTCATTTTAGTTTGCTGTAGGTTTAGGACAGATTAGAAATTTATCCCTTTTTCTAATTTGAGCATTTAGGACTATAAATTCCCTTTTCAGAAATTTAGCTCCATACCACAGATTTTAATATGCTGTATTTTTATTTTCATTTAGTTCCATGTATTTCCTTCTTTCCCTTAAGACTGGCTATTTGGGAGCACCTGGGTGGCTCAGTTGGTTAAGTGTCCGACTTCAGCTCAGGTCATGGCCTCACGGTTTGTGAGTTCGAGCCCTGCATTGGGCTTTCCTTGGAGCCTGGAGCCTGCTTCGGATTCTGTGTCTCCCTGTCTCTCTGCCCCTCCCCCACTTGTGCGCTCGCTCGCTCTCTCTCTCTCTCTCTCTCTCAAGAATAAATAAAACACTAAAAAAAGATTTTTAAAAAGTTTTGCTATTTGACCCAAGGTTTGGATAAAAGTACTTTGTTATCTTCCAAGTATTTCTAGATTTTCCTGTTATCTTTCTGTTGTTGATTTCTAATTTGATTTCATAGTGGTCTGAGAATATACCCTGTATAGTTTTAATTCTTTTAAATTTATTCAGGTTTGTTTTATGGCCCAGGATATGATCCATCTTGGTATATATTCTGTGGGCATGGAAAAGAACATGCATTTTGCTCTTGCTGCATGTTATATTAAGAATCAATTGATTGTTGTTGAGTTCTATATTACTGATGATTTTCTGTCTAGTTGTTCTATTCATTATTGAAAGGGGAGTTGAAGTCTCTAATTATAATTGGGGATTTGCCTTTTTTTCATTTAAGTTTTCTCAGTTGTTGCATCACATATTTTGTGGCTGTGTTTGGTGATACACATTTAGGATTGCTAGTCTTCTTGGTATATTGACCCTCTTACCAGTATATCATGTCCCTCTCTTTCCCTGGCAATTTGCTTTGCTCTGAAGTCCATTTTATGTGGTATTAATACAGCCATTCCTGATTTCTTTTCATTAATGTTTTCATGATATATAATTTTCCATCCTTCTACTTTCAACATACCTCTATCGTTTATATTTGAAGTGAATTTTTTTGTAGACAACATATAATTGGGTAATGATTTTTATCCAATCTGTCAATGTCTGTATTTTAATTTGTGTAATTAGAACACTTAAATTTAATGTAATGATTGATATGTTAGAGCTTAAGTCTATCATTTGTTTTGTTTGTTCTCTCCATTTTCCTATCTCTGCTTTCTTTTTCTCCCTTTTCTATAGGTTACATGTCCTTATTCTAGAATTTCATGTTGATTTATCTATAGTGTTTTTGAGTGTTTCTCTGTGTACAGCTTTTCCAGTGCATTTTCTAGGCACTGCATTATTTACACCTAACTCACCAAAGTCTACTGGTGTTGACATTTTACTTGTTCAAGTGAAGTATAAAAACCTGACCTGTTATGTCCCTTTAACCTTCCCCACTTACAATTGTCTTAAATATTTTCTCTACAGACATTGAGAACCACATTAAGCAGTGATAGTCTTGCTTTAACTGTGAAAACTCAAGAAAAGCAAAGACGACTGTATTTATCTACATTTTTGTTCTTTCCATTGTATTTCCTTCCTGATGTTACAAGAATCCTTCTATTTCTAACTGTCTATTTTAATTCCAGTTACTTAACATACAGTGTTATTTTAGTTTCAGATGTACAATACAATGATTCAACACTTCCATACATCACCCTGTGCTCATCACAAGTGCACTCTTTAATTTCCATCCCCATCTCCCCAACTTCCTCCCCTCTGGTAACCATGAGTTTATTTATTCCCTGTAGTGAAAAGTCTGTTTCTTGCTTGGACTATCTCTCTCTTTCAATTTTTTCCCTTGTTTGTTTTGTTCTTTAAATTCCACATGAGTGAAACCATATGGTATTTGTCGTTCTCTGACTTATTTTGCTTAGCATTATACTCTCTAGCTTCATTGGTATCATTGCAAATGGCAATATTTCATTACTTTTTAGGGCTGAATAATATTCCAATATATAATCCAATGCAATATTAAACACACACACACACACACACACACACACACACACACAAACATACACACCACATCTTCATCCATTCACCGACTGTTGGACACTTGGGCTGCTTCCATAAAATGGCTATAATAAATAATGCTGCTATAAACAAAAGGGTACATGTATCCCTTTGAATTAGTGTTTCTGTATCATTTGGGTAAATGTCCATTAATGAGATTGCTGGATCAAAAAGGAGTTCTAGTCTTAAATTTCTGAGGAACCTCCTCCACACTGCCTGCCACAGTGGCTGCATGAGTTTGCATTCCCATCAATGGTGCAAGAGGGTTCATCTTTCTCCACGTTCTTGACAATACCTATTGTTTCCTGTGTTGTTGATTTTGGCCATTCTGACAGGTGTGAAGTAACATCTCATTGTAATTTTGATTTGCATTCCCCTGATGAGCATCTTTTCATGTGTCTATTGGCCATGTGGTTGTCTTCTTTGGAGAAATGTCTGTTCATGTCTTCTGCCCATTTAATAATTGGGTTACTTGTTTTTTGGGTGTTGAGTTTTGTAAGTTCTTCATATACTTTAGATACTAGCCCTTTATGAAATATATCATTTGCAAATATCTTCTCCCATTCTGGAGGTTGCCTTTTAGTTTTCTTGATTGTTTCCTTTGCTGTGCAGAAGCTTTCTATGTAGATGTAATCCTAATAGTTTTTGTTTTTGTTTCCCTTGCCTCAGGTGACATATCTAGAAAAAAGTTGCTATGACTAGTGTGAAAGAAGTTACTGCATGTGTACTCTTCTAAGATTTTTATGATTTTGGGTCTCACATTTAGGTCTTTAATCTATTTCGAACTTATTTTTGTGTACAAGTAAGTGGTCCAGTTTCATTCTTTTGAACGGTGCTGCCCAATTTTCCCAATAGCATTTGTTGAAGAGACTTTTTCCACTGTATATTGTTTCTGCTTTGGTGAAGATTAATTGACCATATAATTGTGGGTTTATTTCTGAATTTTGTATTCTATTCCATTGATCTATGTGTCTCTATTTTTGTGTCAGTACTATGCTTTTTGATTTACTACAGCTTTGTAATATAACTTGAAGTTTGGAATTGTGATGCCTCCAGCTTTGCTTTTCTTATTGAAGGTTGCTTTGGCTATTCAGGGTCTTTGGTGGTTCCATACAGATTTTAGGATTGTTTATTCTAGCTATGTGAAAAATGCTGTTGGTATTTTGATAGGGATTGCATTAAATGTGTAGATTGCTTTAGGTAGTAAAGACATTTTAACAATATTTGTTTCTCTAATCCAGGAGCATGGAATGTCTTTCCATTTCTGTATGACATTTTCAATTTCTTTCATCAGTATTTTATAGTTTTCAGAGGACAGTTCTTTCACCTCTTTGGTTAGGCTTATTCCTAACCAAATCTTATTATTTTGGGTACAATTGTAAATAAGATTATTTTCTTAATTTCTCTTTTTGCTGCTTCATTATTGGTGTATAGAAATGCAACAGATTTCTGTACATTGATTTTGATTCCTGTGATTTTACTGAATTTCTTTATCAGTTCTAGCAGTTTTTGGTGGAGCCTTTAGGGTTTTCTATATATAGTATCACGTCCTCTGCAAACAGTGAGAGTTTTACATCTTCCTTACTGATGTGGATTCTTTTTATTTCTTTTTGTTGTCTGATTGCTGTGGCTAGACCATCCAGTACTATGTTGAATAAAAGTGGTAAGAGTGGACATCCTTTGTCTTGTTGCTGACCTTAGAGGAAAAGCTCTTAGTTCTTCCCCATTAAGGATGATGTCAACTGTAGGTTTTTCATAGATGGCCTTTATCATGTTCAGGTATGTTTTCTCTAACTCTATTTTGTTGAGGGTTTTTATCATAAATGGATCCTGTACCCTGTCAAATGCTTTCTCTGCATCTATTGAAATGATCATATGGTTATCCTTTTAATGATGTATCACATTGATTGATTTGTGAATATTAAACCACTCCTTGCAACACAGATATAAATCCCATTGATCATGGTGAATGATTTCTTTGAATGTGTTGTTGGATTTGCTATGCTAGTATTTGTTGAGGATTTTTATGTCTATATTCATAAGAGATATTGGCCTGTAGTTCTCTTTTCTAGTGGTGTCTTTAACTGGTTTTGGTATCAGGGTAATACTGGGCTCATAGAATGAATTTGAAGGTTTCCTTTTCTATTTTCTGGAATAGTTCAAGAAGTATAGGCATTAACTATTATATCTTTTTCTTTCTTTCTTTCTTTCTTTCTTTCTTTCTATCTATCTTTCTTTCTTTCTTTCTTTCTTTGAGAGTGAGCACATGAGTGGGGCAGGGGCAAAGGAAGAGGAAGAGGGAGAATCCCAGCACAGAGCCCAATGTGGGGCTTGATCTCACAACTGTGAGATCATGACCTGAGCTGAAATCAAGAGTCAGACACTTAATGGACTGAGCCACCCAGGTGCTCCTAACTATTCTTTAAATGTTTGGTAGAATTTGCCTGTGAACCCATATGGTCCTGGACTTTTGTTTGTTGGGGGAATTTTTGATTACTGACTCAATTTTCTTGCTGGTTATCGATCTATTCAAATTTTCTATTTCTTCCTGTTTTTGTTTTGGTAGTTTATATGTTTCTGAGAATTTATCCATTTCTTCTAGTTGTCCAATTTGTTGGCATATAGTTTTTCATAATATTCTCTCATAATTGTTCATATTTCTGTGTTTTTAGTTGTTATTTCTCCTCTCTCATTTGTAATTTTATTTATTTAAGACCTTTCTCTTTTTTCTGGGTAAGTCTGGCTAGAGGTTTATCAATTTTATTGATCTTTTCAAAGAACCAGCTCCTGGCTTCACTGACCTGCTCTAGTATTATTTTTCTGGTTTCTATATCATTTACTACTGCTCTAATCTTTATTATTTCTTTCTTTCTGCTAGTTTTAGGTTTTGTTTGTTCTTCTTTTTCTAGATCCTTTAGGTGTAAGGTTAGGTTGTTTATCTGAGATTTTTCTTGTTTCTTGATGTAGGCCTGTATTGCTATAAACTTCCCTCTTAAGTACCACTTTTGCTGCATCCCGAACTTTTGGATTATTGTGCTTTCATTTTCACTTGTTTCCATGTACTTTTTAAATTCTTCTTTTATCTCCTGGCTGACCTATTCATTGTTTAGTAGCATGTTATTTAACCTCCATGTATTTGTGGTCTTTCCAGATGTTTTCTTGTGGTTGATTTCTACTTTCATAGCATTGTGGTCAGAAAGTATGCAAGGTATGACTTTGATCTTGAATTTTTTGAGATTTGTATTGTGGCCTAATATGTGATCTATTATGGAGAATGTTCCTTGCATACTTGAAAAGAAAGTGTATTCTGCTATTTTAGTATGGAATGTTTTGAATGGATCTTTTAATTTCATCTGTTCTAGTGTGATTCAAAATCATTGTTTCCTTCATGATGTTCTGTTTAGATCATTTCTCCACTGGGATAATTGGGGTGTTAAGGTCCCATACTATCATTGTATTATTCCGAATTAGTTCCTTTAGTGCTCCTGTCTTGGTTGCACAAATATTTACAATTGTTATATCTTTTTGTTGGATTGTCCTCTTTATTATTATATAGTGTCTTCCTTTTTCCCTTGTTACAGTCTTTCTTTTAAAGTCTGTTTTGTCCGGTAGAAGTATTGTTACCCTGGCTTTGTTTTGACATCTATTTGCATGATAGATGTTTCTCCGCCCTCTCTCACTTTCTATGTGTGGGTGTCTTTAGGTCTAAAATGGGTTTCTTTGAGGGTTGCCTGGGTGGCTCAGTCGGTTAAGCATCCAACTTCGGCTCAGGTCATGATCCCCCAGTCTGTGGGTTCGAGCCCCACGTCGGGCTCTGTGCTGATAGCTCAGAGCCTGGAGCCTGCTTCAGATTCTGTGTCTCCCTCTCTCTACCCCTCCCCCACTTGTGCTCTGTCTCTGTCTCTCAAAAATGAATAAATGTAAAAAAATTTTTAAATGGGTCTCTTGTAGGCAGCATATAGATGGGTTTTGTTTTTTATCCACTCTGCTAACCTATGTCTTTTTCTTTTCAAGTTTTTATTTAAATACTAGTTAAAATATATGGTAAAATTGGTTTCAGGTGTAGAATTTAGTGATTCATGACTTATATATAACATCCAGTGCTCATCACAACAACTGCTCTCCTTAACACCCATCACCCTTTTAGCCCACTCTCCCACCCACCTCCCTACCACCCTATGTCTTTTGATTGGAGCATTTAGTCCATTTACATTCAAAGTAATTATTGATAGATATGTATTTATTGCCATTTTATTACGTTTTCTGGTTGTTTCTGAAGATGTTCTCTGATCCTTTCCTGTCTTTGTCTCTTTCACGTTTTGCTGATTTTCTTTAGTGCTGTATTTGGATTTCTTTCTCTTTATTCTTTGTATATTTATTAGTGGTTTTTCATATATGGTTACCATTAGGTTTGTATATAGTATATGTGCTGCCGAAGCGAGCACTCATTAGGTTTGTATATAACCTCTTCTGCATATAGCAGTCTATATTAAGTTGATGGTCATTTATGTTTGAACCATTTTCTCCCTCCTCCCATTTTATGTATATGTTATTATATTGCATATCATTTTTTTGTGAGTTCCTTATTTTTTTACAGAAAAATTCATTTTTACTGCTTTTGTGTTTCCTACCTCTATACTGTCACTTTTGGTATCTTCTTTTTACTCATAATATGCCTTTCCATATTTCTTGCAGAGTTGGTTTAGTGGTCACAAACTCCTTTAGTTTTGTGTGTCTGTAAAACTCTATTTCTCCTTGTATTCTGAATGAAAACCTTGCCGGATAGAGTATTCTTAGCTACTGATTTTTCCCAGTCAGCACTTTGAATATATCATGCCACTCCCTTTTGGCTTTCTAAATTTTTATTGAAAAATTATGGGTTTTCCCTTGTAAGTTAATGACTTCTTTGGTCTTGCTACTTTTAGATTTTTTATCACTATATTTTATAAATTTAATTACAATATGTCTTGGTATTGGTGTGGTTTTCTTGATTTTGTTGGAGGTTCTCTATGCCTCCTCAATCTGAATATCTCTTTCCGCAGATTAGGGAAGTTTTCAGCTATTATTCAAATAAATTTTCTGACCACCTTTCTCTTTCTGCTTCTTCTAAGACTCCTATAATACAAATGTTAGTACATTTAATGGAGTCAATGAGTTCCCCAAGTCTATTCTCATTTTGCATAATTCTTTTCTCTCTCCTTTGTTCAGCTTGATTACTTTCCATTACTCTGTCTTCTAGGTTACTAATTTGTTCCTCTGCTTCTCCCATCCTGCTGTTCATTCCATCAAGTGTGTTTCTCATCTCATTTATTGTGCCCTTTATTGTTGTTATGTCATTCCTTATCTCTGTGTGAAGTGTCACACTCATGTCTTCCACTCTTTTCTCAAGTCCAGTGAGTATCCTTATGATCATTGCTTTAATTTCTTTATCTGGCATGTTACTTATATCTGTTTTGCTTAGATCTATGGCTGTGGACTTATCATTTCTTTCATTTGGGATAAATTTGTTTCTTCATTTTGTCTGCCTCTCTGTATCAATTTCTCTGTGCTAAGAAAGTCAGTTGCGTCTTCTGTTCTTGAAAATAGTGAATTTATGAAGATTCAGTCCTGGAGTGCCCTGTGGTGGAGGTCCCCTGTTCACCAGAATCTGGCACTTTAGGACAGTATCCTAGGTATGTTGCTTATGCCCTGCTGTTGTGTCTGAGTCACTTTTCCTTTCCATGTAGTCGTCTGCACTGACTCTCTGCCTGTTGTGGGCTGTACTTGCTCCCTGTGGTGTTAGTGGGACCCAAGCAGGCCAGCCTGGAGTGGGGGGGGGGGCATGCCCACCAGAGAATGGGAGCAGGGCGACAGTATTAGCAAAATGTGTGCTGGGTCAGATCTCTTTAAGTGCTGCAGTGGCTAGGGGTTGTGCCCTGGGCAACCACACATACAATAGCAGCCAGGGGTGCATGGTGGACATGGTGCAATATGGTGCCTATGGGCGCTTGGCTGGGCAGACACACAAAGGTGACTGGGGGCACGTGGCTTAGGAACACACAAGTGTGCCTGGGGCCACGCAGCTAAGCACTGCACGGCAGACATGCCTGGTGCTCGGTGGCAGCTGTGCACCTGGTGGCTGGGTGGGGCACCTACTCAGCTTTAACAAAATCTGCCCTGAGCCCAGGGCTGAGGCCAGCAGGCCTGGAGTGGGCAAGTCCTTGCACTGCTAGTGGGTTAGGTACCAAATGTCTGTGCAGTCCTGCCTCCAGCAGGTGTCTCTGTGCTTATGCTGGGAGGTAGGGGAGGAAAGTGGCACCTGCCAGCTCCCTCATTTCTGAAGTCTCCCAACATGCTCAGAAATAAATATGAACATATCTGTCTCCTATTTGCCTCTAGAGCTGTGTAAACTGCTGTTTTTATGTTGCCTCTCCACCCAGCCTGCTGTTTCCTTAAGGGCAGCAACCCGACTGTCACTCACCCTCTCAGTTGGCTCAGTGTTGACTCAGGAAACTTTTAGTACTTTTTTAAAGTTTATTTATTTATTTTGAGAGAGAGAGAGAGAGAGAGCGAGAGCAGGGGAGGGGCAGAGAGAGAGAGGGAGAGAGAGAATCCCAAGCAGGCTCCGCACTGTCAGT
The DNA here is from genome assembly GCF_018350155.1 of Leopardus geoffroyi. NCBI lineage: Eukaryota > Metazoa > Chordata > Mammalia > Carnivora > Felidae > Leopardus > Leopardus geoffroyi. Next base: position 47,153,003 of record NC_059343.1, read on the forward strand.
GAAGAGCCCAATGCAGGGCTCAAACTCAGGAACTGCAAGATCATGACCTGAGCTGAAATCAAGAATTGGAGACTCAATGGACTGAGCCACCCAGGTGCCCCAGTAAACAGATTTTTGAAGCTCCAGCTTCCAAGTCCCACAGATTTTACAAACTCACGGAATTCTGCTCCTCTGTTTCTTAAAGCCAAAAGCAATGGGGATTAGTTTTTTCCTGTGGAAACTCCCTGGTGTGAAGGTCCTCTGTCCTCTCCTGTGCATGCAGCTCCCTCCCTTCGGTGGGCAGCCTCACTCCACCTTTCTGACCTTCCTAATCTTTCAAATGCAGCTTCTGCTCTATATTTAGTTGTGGAGTTTGTTCTGCTGGTCTTTAGATCACTCTCCAATTTATTAACTTGGATGCGGATGATATCTAGTTGAAACGTGGGATGGAGTGAGCTCTGGGTCCTCCTATTCTGCCATGTTCCCAAGCTCCTCCCAATATTTCTCCTTTTATCATTGCCTTTTTGTGCAGATGGATACCGTTAGCCATCCTTTTACAGTAGCGCTACTTGTGAAAAATTATCCTAGTTTTCCTTCATCTGAGAATGTGTTGATGTCCCCTACATTCCTGGAGGATGTTTTTGTTTGATATAGAATTCTGAACTGACATTTCTTTTCTTTCAGCCCTAGAAAGTGTTGTGCTACTTCCTCCTGGAATCTGGGTTCTGATGAGAGATCAGCTGTCATATTATTTTGCCCCTATGGGTAAAGCAGTCTGCTTTCAATAATTTTTGTCTTTAGCTTTCAAAGGTTTCACCATGATAGATCTTAGCAAGGATTTCTTTGGGTTTATACTGTGGATAATTCACTCAGCTTCCTAACTCTGTGGGCTGATTCTGTTTTTCCCAAATTTGATAATATTTCAGCCATTATTTATTTGAATCCTCCTGCAGCCCCACCCTCTTTCTTCTGTCTTTCGGGAACTCTGATGATACAAATATTAGACCTTTTGTTCTAGTTTTACTGGTCGCTGTTCATTTTTTTTCAGTGTATTTTCTATTATTCAGATTGGGTAATTTCTATTGTTCTATCTCCAAATTCACTATTTCTTCTATTGTCTCCAATTTGCTGTTGAACTCAACTATTAAGTATTTTGTTATTGTATTTTTTAGTTCTTAATTTCCATTTCTTCTTTATATCTCCTATTTCTTTGCTAAGACTTTCTGATTTTAATTTGTATCAAACATATTCAGAATTGTTTGTCAAAGCATTTTTACAATGGCTGCTTTGAAATCCCTGCTAGGTAACTGAAACATCTGTGTTATCTCAATGTAGGCATCTATTGATTTTTTTTCTTTGGTTATTTTGAGATCGCAGTTTGAAATCTTTCTGTTTCTTAGTATGAAGAGGGATTTTCCATTGAAATCTGGACATTTGGGGTATTATATTAAAAGACTCTGGGTCTTATTTTAATTTTGTGTTTTAGCAGGTCTTTTCTGACATCACTCTGTTGAGTGAAGGGGGATGCTTTCTCATCACTGCCAAGTGGGAGTGAAAGTCCTGGCTCCACATTCAGCTCCTCCTCTTGCTTGTTGTAGTCTGACAAGAGTAGACATCTAGGCTCTTCATCCAGTCTTTGCTACTAGGGGTGATGGTTGGCTGCAGTTTTTCTGTGGTGTTTGGCTAGAGCAGATTAGTTATTACCTAAAAATTTTCTGTTTGCTAGGTTGTTTCTTTTGGGTCCTTTGACTAGAGAGAGAAGGCATTTCTTGGGGCTTTTACTGGTCTGTACCTGTTGGTGTTTCTGGGCTGCCAGCTGGTCCCACACCTAGTCTAAGATATATGCAGCAATAAGAAAACCCAGGGAACTCACCACTGCATTATTCCTTGGATCCCGAAGTCCTTAGCCAGTCTGACTTCTTCTCTTTACCTTCTAGAATGTCTTGTACTTGTTATATATATAATATCCTGGGCTTTTAGGTGTATTTAGCAGGAGGAATAAGGACAGTATATGTACTCTATCTTCCCAGAAGCAGAAATCTAGAGGGTTCTTTTGAACACACTAATTTGACCATGTCACTCTGCAGCTTAAAACACCTCAATGGCTCCAACTCTACAGGATCAAATCCAAAACAAAACCTTACTGAGGAGGAGAAACCATGTCAGATACACCTCTACATTCCCAAAGTCCAGCATGGTTTTAATAAGTAGTAGCTACTCTGAATGCTTAATGATTAAAGAACTGAGGCTTAAGTTAATGCATTTGCCATACTAATATGTATTCTGGCGAATTATGCATTTTCTCAAAGACTGCTCCATTGTCACAGGTATGATGTGCTTGCACAGATGTTTTTGTTCCACACCAAACTTTGAGAGAACTGTTGAAGTTAAAACAATACTTACCTTCCACAGGTAGCCGCCGCCGTATAGCTAGGCGTTCCATTTTCCGTTGTGTTTCTGCCAGACTGAAAAGGACCCCATATACGTACTGACGAGCTGACCGGAACAGGAGAGCAGCTGGAGGCAGCTCCATGTTACACTCATCTTCAATACATACGGGGATCTTAATCTCACCCTAATAAGAAAATGGTCCAGGGGAAAGAACATAATGAGTTACCTCAAGGTTTGGAATTGAGCTGAGAAGAATCAGTCATGAACTACAGCCTCTATAGCCTAGCTACTAAATTTGCTACTTATATTTAACAGAGTTTCAGACTAAAAGGCCTAGATAACCATAGCCAGCATAAAAGCTACGGTTTTTAGAGTCTGTGCTATGACTGACTATAGCTGAATAAATGGGTTAAGTCCATCTTGGACATTTTGTTGGGGGATGGACTTGTATAGTAAGACTGGAGGAAGGGAACAAAGCTCTGAAGAAATAGAGGAAGAGGTAAAGAACAAGGGCATAAAGCCTCTTCTTAGACTGTGCCCAGCCCTAGACCAACATGGTGCATTATCTTCTTTCTGCGGTGTTTGGCTAGAGCAGATTATATTATTTTACAATTATAGTTATCTTCTTGGGGCCTCATTTATTGGAAAGTCCCATCTACTGCTGGTCTCACCTCATCTGGGGCCCTTAATGTAAAGAGGAACCCCAGCATACTTGGTCTCCTTTTATCTCCCTTCAGATACCAATTAGAATGTTCTCTGGTAACTTATGGCTCTAGGAAGTGTGAAGTACAGTGGTAAAAGCAGGGAGGTAGGTGCTGATGTGCTTTATTACCTTAGTGAGAACATGGTAGATATATGGATACATAAGACCCCTTCGATGTCTGTGTTCAGCAACCCGCAAGACTTCTGGAGCTACTGGAGGTAAGGGTGGAATGGTGATGTCCATGTGGTTCCTTGTAGACATAGACAGCAGGGATGGGATGTGGGGCTCGCCATCACCCAGGCTGGCATCTGAAACTCCAGCATCGATGGGCTGTACCCAGGACCCTCTGTCACCATTTGGATCATCCCATCCAGGCTGCTGCTGAAGTGTTTCCGTGATACGACTAAAAATTTAGGAAGACCGTGTAGAAGAAAGGAGGTTGATAAAGATATTCCAATTCAAGATGTCTGTCTGATCCCAAGGAATCTTACAAACCCTCTGGAAGTCAAGACACTGGGTTAGTATTGGACCTGATACCTTTCAGCTACACCTTGTAAGATGCCATGCCTTGAGTCAGCTTACGTTCTAAGAAACTAATTACAACTGAAATCTCAGAGCAGCTCTATTTTCCCCAGAATAATCTGCTTGGAGAAATAATCTAAGAACAAATAAGCTAGTACAAAACACCACTGTTTTAATCCTCAGAACCCTGTCTTAATATAACTGCCTACTCAACTATTCTAATACTTCAACTCTATAAATTCTTTTCACTTATTTTTTACATTTGATCCACAGCCCTCAAAAATTGAGAAATGACAGCCATGAAATGTAGCACACTCATACCTAGGGCTTTCCTAACCAGCTGCTATGCTTCCTTTTACTTCAGTCGCTTGGGTATCTGAAAATTACCACCTGTACAGAGTCAAAATGAGTATGAAGTAGCCAAGCATAGAGTTTTTCTACTTCACTTAAGAGGAAACAGCCACAGGGGCGCCTGGGTGGCTCAGTCGGTTAAGTGTCTAACTTCAGCTCAGGTCATGATCTCATGGTTTGAGAGTTCGAGCCCCGCATTGGGCTCTGTGATGAAAGCTCAGAGCCTGGAGCCTGCTTTGGATTCTGTGTCTCCCTTTCTCTCTGCCCTCCCCTGCTCACGCTCTGTCTGTCTGTCTCTCTCTTTCTCTCTCTCTCTCTCAAAAAATAAATAAACATTAAAAAAAAGAGCAAAGAGCCACAGAGAAAATCAAGGTACATATACTCCTCCACACTCCAACCCAGGTTACCAGCAAAAAGAGAAATACAGATGCTTCAGAAGTCTGTTCCCTTGGGTACCTATTCAGACACTTACTCAGAGCTGGCTCCATTTGGTTCATCACCATCAGAGGAAGAGGAGTGAGAAGAGTCTGGTCCCAAAGGAGGTGAAGCTTTGGAAGTCAGGTAATTGGGAAACTGGGATGCAGAGGAGTCATAAGAGACAGCCCAATTGGCAAAGGGGCTGTCCTGCAGCATGGGATCCTCAGAAAAAGGATGGGATTCCCCCAAAGCATGGGAAGAGAAGAGAAGAGAGGAGTTGGGCCCCGTTGGGAATGGTGGTGGATATTTCATTTTCTGGGGCACATGGTGAGAAAACTAAAGAATAAAACAGATAGAAAAGCTATTTAAAATTTGAACTGGCTCCAAAATAGCTCCCTCAGAAGTTGTGACACAGTGGATAATGCCAGAAGCGGGAATTATTGGGATACAAAGAAACTACTGAGAATAATAAGAAATTATTCTAACAGTGATATATGGACAGAATACTCCAGAGGCAGGACAATAGCCCAACCATGTCTCCTAGAACCATTCTCTGACATTAGCTAATCTACCTTCACATCATCCTATTGGTTAGTGATTTGGATGTTTTCTTTGCATAGTCTGTTGAGAACATGACATAGGTATATACAGCCTTGATATTCTGATAACACTGAATTACCTTAACTCCTTAACTCAGAGTATAAAAATCAGGAAGCAACCTGAGTCTAATGATAACAAATGGTCTTGGGCCTCTTGAAAGATATTACCATTGGCTTTCCAGCAGAGATAGTGCCCATCTGATTTCGTGGAAGGGGAGGATTTCCAAGCCGATTATTCCGAAAACCTGAAGCCAAGAGAAAGGGCCATACTTTAATCAATCCTAATAATTCTACTATATTATATTCCGCTAACCCCATATTGCTTGAAAAATTATTATTAATAAGTTATAATTTATTGAACAGCAGCTATGTGCCATGCCAAGAAACTTAAAGAAATTATTTCATCTAAAAAACCCCCCATAAAATAGGTATCATGAGCTGTATTTCATACATGCAAATGTGACTAGTTAAGATCACACAGCTATTAAGCAGCAGAGGTAGAATTCAAACTCAGGCTGAAACCAAAGACAGGACTATTTTATATACACCAGGCCATACTGGAGGTTAGTGCCGGAAGAAGCCCAAGCTAAGGAAATAGCATTAGACCCCATCTACAAATTTGAGAAATCAGTGCCCTGCCTCATGTCACCACTCTTATTACATGGAAGTCAAAAGGAGAGTGCCCACCAAACAAGAATGACTTCTGTAAGAGTGTAATACAAACAAGTCATTCCACTCTGGCCCTGGAATTCCCAGGAGGGACTCAGTTTCCCCTTTGGATACAGCAGCTAGCATCAGATAGAAGCCTTACCTAGAAAGGAGGAGGGACCCACTGGCAGTGAAGAGAGTTTGGTTGTGACTGAATAGTACTCAACTGCTTTCTTGAATCTCTCTATTTTATCTTCTGTCCTAGACTGGATGTTAGAACATTAGATGTTCAGGAAAAGAAAGAACATGAGAGTGTCTTTTTCATGCAATTTATAATCAGAAAGTCAAAACAGTAGCAGAAATAAAATGTTTTAAGAAACCCAAGAGAGCAGGGGTGCCTGGGTGGCTCAGTCAGTTAAGCGTCGATTCTTGATATCTTGATTTCACAGTTGTAGGATGGGGCCCTGTGTTGGGGTTGCTCAGCATGGAGCCTGCTTGGGATTCATTCTCTCTCTCTCTCTCTCTCTCTCTCTCTCTCTCTCTCTTGCCCCTCCCCTGCTCATTCTCTTTCAAAAATAAATAAATGAACATTAAAAAATAAGAGAAAACCAAGAGAGCAATTTTTCATGTTGCACAAAAGATTAGGTAGGGAGAGAGCATTATAGAATGCAAAATCCGCGGGGCGCCTGGGTGGCTCAATCAGTTGAATGTCTGACTTCAACTCAGGTCATGATCTTGTGGTTGGTGAGTTCAAGCCCCACATGGAGCTCTGTGCTGACAGCTCAGAGCCTGAAGCCTGCTTCGGATTCTGTGTCTCCGTCTCTCTCTGCCCCTCCCCCACTCTGCGTTCTGTTTCTCTCTCTCAAAAAATGAACATTAAAAAAAATTTTAAAAAAGAATGCAACATCTCGAATACTTAAAAAAATTAAGCTTAAAAACAAATACATTTTGTGCTATTCTAAAATGGTCACATGACCATTAGAAAAAAATAGGTGAGGATGGGGAAAAAATTACATAGTACTGCCACCCAAAGACATTTTGCTCTGTTTTCTTCCAGTATTTTATTTTATTTTGATTATTTTGTTTCATTTTATTTTAAAGATTTTTTTTATAATTTAAATTTTAGTTAGTTAACACACAGTACAATATTGGTTTCAGGAATAGAATTCAGTGATTTCTCAATTACATACAACACCCAGTACGCATTGCAACAAGTGTTGTCCTTAGTAACCATCACCCATATAGCCCATCTCCTACCCACCTCCCTCTGTCAACCCATAGTTTGTTCTCTATCATTAAGAGTCTCTTGTGGTTTGCTTCCCTCTCTTCTCTTTTTTTCCTCCCCTTCTCATATGTTCGTCTGTTTTGTTTCTTAAATTCGACATGAGTGAAATCATACAGTATTTGTCTTTCTTTGATTGACTTATTTCACTTAGCATAACACATTCTAGCTCCATTCATGTGTTTGTAAATGGCAAGACTTCATTCTTTTTGATGGCTGAGTAATATTATCAGTCGATGGAAATTTGGGCTCTCTCCATAGTTTGGCTATTGTTGATAAGGCTTCTTCCAGTATTTTATTTTATTTAAAAAAAAAATTTTTTTTTCAACGTTTATTTATTTTTGGGACAGAGAGAGACAGAGCATGAACGGGGGAGGGGCAGAGAGAGAGGGAGACACAGAATCGGAAACAGGCTCCAGGCTCTGAGCCATCAGCCCAGAGCCTGACGCGGGGCTCGAACTCCCGGACCGCGAGATGGTGACCTGGCTGAAGTCGGACGCTTAACCGACTGCGCCACCCAGGTGCCCCTCTTCCAGTATTTTAAAATAAACTTTTTGTTAACATATTATTGGTCTATTTTAATACACAATTTTCTATAGTTGATAATATACAATTTCATATTGTTCTTTTATAATTTTGAATGACTGTATATTTTATCATTATAAATGTGTCATAAATTATGTAACTACTTCCCTAATACCTGACATTTAGGTTATTTCTCACATTTGGCTTTTTTTTTTTTTTAATTTAAAAAAAATTTTTTTTTTTAACTTTTATTTATTTTTGAGACAGAGAGAGACAGAGCATGAACGGGGGAGGGTCAGAGAGAGAGGGAGACACAGAATCTGAAACAGGCTCCAGGCTCTGAGCTGTCAGCACAGAGCCCGACGCGGGGCTCGAACTCACGGACCGTGAGATCATGACCTGAGCCGAAGTCAGACGCTCAACCGACCAAGCCACCCAGGCGCCCCTCTCACATTTGGCTTTTATAAGTTATGCAGCAAAGAACATACATGTACAGATCAATTTTTTCTAGATTTCTGATTATGTCCTTCGGAAAATGTCCCCAAAGTAGAATTATTGTTCAAAAGGTATGAACACTAAAGTAAAAAGCACTTAAACATATACAAAAAACACAATGTGTCATCACTATATATCCACCAGAATGGTTAAAATTAAAGATTATAAACATCAAGCACTGGCAAACTATGTTATATGGACATGTTATATGTTATATGGAATAACTTGAATTCCAGTACATTGCTGGTGGGAGTGTATATTGGTACAATCTGGAAAACAGTTTGGCAATTTCTTATTAAGTTAAACATATATTTACCATATGGCACAGCTATCCTACTCCCAAGTATTTACCCAGGAGAAATGAGTACATATGTCCACCAAAAGATATGAACAAGAATGCTAACAACAGCTTTATTTATAAAAGCCCCAAACTCAGGGTGCCTGGGTGGTTCAGTTGGCTAAGCTTCCAACTCTTGATTTTGGCTCAGGTCATGATCTTACGGTTTGTGAGTTCGAGTCCTGCATAGGGCTCTGTGCTGGCAGTGTGGAGCCTGCTTGGGATTCTCTCTCTCTTCCTCTTTCTCTCTCTGCCTCTCCCTTGCTTGTGTTCTCTCTCTCTCTCAAAATTAATAATAATAAACAAAAGTATTTTTTAAAAAAGATCCCCAAACTCAATTAACTCAAATGTATACCAACAGAAGAATAGATAAATGGATATATTCATACAGTGGAAAACTATACACTGACAAAAAGAACAAAGTACTGATACATGCAACAGTATAGATAAATCTCAAACACTTTATGCTGAGTGAAAGAAGAGAGACAAAAAGGAGAATATATAAAGTTCAAGTAGAAGCAAAACTAATCTATGGCAATAGAAGTAAACATACTATTTATCTCTGAAGGGTTGAGGCTGACTGAGAAGGAGCTTTTCTGTTTTTTAATTTTTTTAAATTTTTTTTAACGTTTATTTATTTTTTGAGACAGAGAGAGACAGAGCATGAACGGGGGAGGGTCAGAGAGAGGGAGACACGGAATCTGAAACAGGCTCCAGGCTCCGAGCTGTCAGCACAGAGCCCGACGCGGGGCTCAAACTCACGGACCGCGAGATCATGACCTGAGCTGAGGTTGGCTGCTTAACCGACTGAGCCACCCAGGCGCCCCTGTTTTTTAATTTTTAACGTTTATTTATTGAGAGAGAGAGAGAGAGAGAGAGCGCGCAAGCAGGGGAGGGACAGAGAGAGAGGGAGACACGGAATCCAAAGAAGGCTCCAGGCTCTGAGCTTTCATCACAGAGCCTGACACGGGGCTCAAACCCACAGACTACAAGATCATGACCTGAGGTGAAGTTGGACGCTTAACCTACTGAGCCACCCAGGTGTCCCGAACTTTTCTTTATCAAACCTTTTCCAACAAAATTTTAAAGTCCTCTTGAATTTAATTTTGTGACCTTCATGTTTCATCAAATGGAATATAAACTATTAAAGCCATTTCTAACTTATCATTATAAATAATTCTTTGATAAGCATATTTTTACATAAGTTTCTTGGGTTATTTCACAGGGCATATTCTTTTGTTTTTATTTTTTATCTTATTCATTATTATTTTTTAAAATATAATTTATTGTCAAATTGGCTAACATACAGTGTGTACAGTGCGTGCTTGATTTTCAGGGTAGACTCCCATGGTTCATCGCTTACATACAACACCCAGTGCTCATCTCAACAAGTGCCCTCCTCAATGCTCATAGGGCATATTCTTAGAAGTGGAATTACTAGGTCGAAGGATATGGTCATTTTCATAGACTCTTGACACATGATACTAAATCTCTTTCCAAAACAGATGTCTCACGTTATACTCTCATCATCAATGCATGAGATTGCCCAAGTCACCACATAGCTCCAGGGTTTTATATTCTCTACAGAAAAATCATCTCCTAATTGCAACAAACATTTCTTATAGAAATACATAGAGAATATATATTAAAACATACAATCCAAAAAAGGAAAATTGAAAACATTTATAATCTTCTCTCTCAGAATTTGTAATTGTTAACATTCTAGGATCTATATAGCATTCCAGATCTCTTTACTTGCATGTATGTAGGCACACAAACACAGAAATCAAGATCTTTAGGGGAGCCTGGGTGGCTCAGTCAGTTGAGTGTCTGACTCTTGGTTTTGGCTCAGGTCATGATCCCGGGATCAAGCCCAGCGTTGGGCTTTGCAGTGAGCGTGGAGCCTGCTTAAGATTCTCTGTCTCTCTCTCTGTGTCTCTCTCCCTCCCTCCCTCTGCTCTTCTCCCACTTGCTCGTACTCTCTCTCTCTCTCTCTCTCTCAAAATATCTATCTATCTATCTATCTATCTATCTATCTATCTATCTATCTCCAGGTCCTCCAGCCTTGCTTAGAAATAAAATTGTTTGGCTTTCTCAAAAAACTGTAGACTTAGTACAATTGTTTGAAAAAGGGTTCCAAATCTAAACAATATCTGCAAATTACTGACTTATAGAATGAAATATATTTGGTTGAATAGTGTTCTGCTTTATCAAGGTTCCATTAGTTATGTATTCACTATTATTTCCATATTATATTTAATTACACACATAACAATATCCTAAAAAGATACAAGCCATACACAGTCTTCCTTAATATCTATAGCTCTATACTCACTTCCCTCCCCAGAAGTGACCAGTGTTATCAGTTTGGTATATGTCCTATCATAACTTTTGCTGTGTTTATACAGACACATGTATGTACACCAATATGGTTTTGTTTTTTTCATACATACAGAATCATATTACACTGTCTTTCAACTCACTTTCTGCATTTAACTTGCAAACTATTCAACATCAATGAGTATAGATATTATGACCTAATCCCCTGAAATACCAAATTACATATACTTCCCTCAGTGTACCACTGCTCTGTGCCCTGACAAACATTTATTCTTTCTTGAAAGGGCACCACTTCTATGAAAACTCTCTTTCTATGACACATTTATTGTGGTTTGTCTTTGTGATACTTATTTATTTGCTTCTGCTCCCATTTAACCTAAAGTTCTGTGAGAACAGAGAATGGTTTATTTACATTTATATCTTAGTGCCTAGCATGGGACCTTGCCTGTGGAAGTTCATTCAGTATTTACTACATGATCATATTTAATAAAGTCCTATCCTTTTCTTTTATAGATCCCCAGAGGCCATAGGTAGCAGAGTAGAATCCCATCCCTTTGATGCTATTACCTAGCAGTTTCTGTATGTTTGTTTAGAAGAGCTCTCATAATTCTACAATTGCTAAAAATGATTATATGAAATTTTATGAAAATTATATAACAACAATGAAAATCGGTTTAAGACATAATGTTAAGTGAAAAAAAGCAGACACTTTTTACACTGAGATGACTACCACATCAAAACATACATACAAAAGGAATGTTTATAGGAAACACTATAAAACATTTAGGGTGGAATTAATAGCAAAACCTCTAAAAATTTTTTGTTCTTATTGTTTAGTGAAAAAGTGGATCCTTGAATAGTCATTATCCAGGTTCCAAACATCATGAAGCTATAAAGGGAAGTAAAAGTTATCACATTAAAAATATTCACCACTCAACTGAAAACTTATAAAATTTTTCCTCTGTCAACATACAATGGAATATTATTTGGTTTTAAAAAGGAAAAAAATTCTGGAACATGCTACAACATGGATGAACCTTGAGGACATTATGCTAAGTAAAATAAGTCAGTCACAAAAAGACAAATACTGTATAATTCCATTTAGATGAAGTACCTAAAGTGGTCAAAATCATAGAGAAAAAAAGTAGAATTGTGGTTGCCAAGGGCTGGAGGGGAGGGGAAAATGGGAAGTTATCATTTAATGGGTATAGAGTTTTGGGGCGACTGGGTGGCTCAGTCGGTTAAGTGTCTGACCTTGACTCAGGTCATGATCTCACAGTTTGTAAGTTGGAGCCCCACACCAGGCTCTCTGCTGTCAGTGAAGAGCCTGATTTAGATCCTCTGTCCCCCACTCTCTCTGCCCCTCCCCTGCTGGTTCTCTCTCTCAAAATAAATAAATAAACTTAAAAAAATTATGGCCATTATTTCTTTAAAAAATGGGTAAAGAGTTTCAGTTTTACATGATGAGAAGAGTTATGGAGATGGATGATAGTGATGGTTATACAACATTATGAATGTATTTAATACAAATGGCCTGTACACTTAAAATGATTAAGATGGTAAATTTCATGTTATGTATATTTTACCACAATAAAAAAAGGAATTTTAATTCATTCTCCATCTAAACAGTATCCCCTACTTAATACTAGCCTCTCTCCCTACCCCACTATGTCAATTTCTTTCTTTGTGGGTCAGTCTCTTCCTAATTGTCTGATGCCAGCAGCTGAAAGTACAATGCAAATCAACAAAGTGAATGAACAAAATCTGTCATAAAGGTCAGGATTTCCTTAAGTCAAAGAAAATGATGGAGGACTGCACACATCATGCTAGAAGTCATGGACAAATAAGTATCACTACAGTTAGTGTTCAATAATGGTGGAAGAACGAATTATGAAAGATGATGGCAGGAAAGGCACTTGAAAAAACAATGATTTGAATATCAAAAGAAACTAGACCCTTAGGGAAAATAAATCCCAAGTATATTTTTTAATGAAAACCAGCCCTTTTTATATTATGCTAGAAAGTTAGATGCAAAGTAATGGATGCTAGATTGTGCTATCATATAATTGGTTAGGAAAATTTATGCTCCCCAAAATGAAGCAATGATTTCATGCTTTGTCCACCTAAAAAAAATCTACAGGGAGATTTCCATTCTGGATAAGATAGAGTAAGCACACTCTACCGTATTTCCACTGAAGGCAGTTATAAAACCTAGGAGCAGCTATTTGAAGACTCTGAAAAATAAACACTAGCAGGGGGATTGGGGAAGAAGACCAGAATTCAAAGTACACATCACTGGCAAATTCTACCAAATAATTAAAGAAGAAAAACCAGGGGTGCCTGGGTGGCTCAGTTGGTTAAGCATCCTACTTCAGCTCAGTGAAGTTCAAGCTCCACATCAGGCTCTGTGCTGGCAGCTCAGGGCCTGGAGACTGCTTCAGATTCTCTGTCTCTCTCTCACTGCCCGTTCCCCATTTGTGCGTTTTTTTTTTCTCTCTCTCTCTCCCTCCCTCTCTCAGAAATAATAAATGAATAAACTTAAAAAAAAGAAAAAACAATTCTACACAATCTCTTCCAAGAAAAAAAAAAAAAAAAAAAGAACACTTGCTAACTCATTTTGAGTCCAGTAGTACCCTGATATCAAAACCAGAGAAAGACAGCACAAAAAACTACAGGCCAATATTCCTCATGAAAATAAATGTAAAACTTTTCATTGAAATACTACTAATTCAGATCCAATAATATAAAAAAAATATAATATACCTTGCCCACATCCTGGGAATGCAAGGATGGTTCAATATTCAAAAAGCTCATGATCTTATCAGCAGATGCAAAAAATTACATTTGACAAAATATACCATCCTTTAATGATAAAAACTCTCAGTAAACTAGGAAGAGAAGAGAACTTCCTGATAATGTGCATCTACAAAACCTACAGCTAATGTAATACTTAATGCTGACTGTTTTTCCCAAAGATCGGGAATAAGATATATCCTCTATTATCACTACAATTCAACATCGTTTGGAAATCCTAGACAGTGTATTAAGTCAAGAAAAAAAGACACAGACTACAAAAGAAATAGAACTGTCCTTATTTAGAGACAATATGTTCACCTACACAGAAAATACCAAAAAACTACCAAAAAAATTCCTCGTGAGTTTAGAAAGGTTGCAGAATACAGGGTTAACACACAAAAATCAATCATATTTCTATGTGCTAGCAATGAACAAAATAATATCCTTTATAATAGGTGCCTCAAATATAAAATAAATAAATATTTTTAAAAATGTATGGGACTTGTATACTGAAAGGTATAAAATGTTGATAAATCAAAGATGAACTAAATAAAACGAGAGAGATATCATATTACTGGATTTCAAAACTCACAAATTCATCTATATGGTTGACCTTTGAACAACACAGATTTGAGCTGGGTGAGTCCACTTATATGTGAATTTTTTTTTTTATTTTAGAGAGAGCACAAGTGGGGGTGAGGGGCAGAGGAAGAGAGAGAATCTTAAGCAGCCTCTATGCTCAGTGCAGAGTCCAATGTGGGTCAATCCCATGACCCTGGGATTATGGCTTGACCTGAAATCAAGAGTCAGATGCTCAACCGACTGAGCCACCCAGGTGCCCTTATATGTGAATATTTTTGATAAATACAATACAGCATTTTAAATGTATTTTCTCTTCCTTATAATTTTCTTAACATTTTCTTTTCTCTATCTTACTTTATTATAAGAATATAGTATATAATACATATAACATACAAAATATGTGTTAATCAACTGTTTGTGTTATCAGTAATGCATCCAGTCAAAAGCAGGCTATTAGTAGTTAAGTTTATGGGGAATCAAAAGTTATACATGGATTTTTTACTGCATGGGGGGGGGTCGGTACCCTTAACCCACATGTTGTTAAAGGGTCAACTGTATATTTAATATAAGGAATTCCCATTAAAATCCCAGCAGTATTATTGTTTGTAGATATAGAAAAGATTATTCTAAAATTAATTTGGGCAGACAAAAGGAACTAGAATAGACAAAATAATTTTGAAAAACAATAAAATTGGAAGGATCACTACCTAATTTTGTCTTACACAAAGCTATAGTATTCAAGACAGAGTGCTATTTGCAAAGAGATAGACACATGGGTCAAGTGAACAGAACAGAGTCTAGAAATAGACCCATACAAATAGCAATTCAATGGAGAAAAGCCAGTCTTTTCAACAAACTGTGTTGAAACAACTGGATATCCATATGCAAAAACAAACCAAAACACCTCACCTTTTATACAAAAATGAATTGTAAATAATGATTTGTTCTAAATGTAAAATTTTAAACTATATAATTTTTATAAGAAAAAAGGATAATATTGTCATGCCTGAAGTTAGGCAATGAATTTTTAGACATGATACCAAAAGCATGATCCATAAAAGATAAAAATTAAAAACTTTTGCTTTGCAAAAGACACTGTTAAAGGGAGGTAAAGATAAACTACAGACTAGGAGAAAATATTTGCAAACCAGATATCTGACAAAGGACTTTAAGCAAGAATATATAAAGAACTCGCAGAAATCAACAGTGAGTAAATAAACAACTCAAGTAAAAATGGGCAAAAGACTGTTCATGAACAGACTATTCACCAAAGAAGACATATGGATGGCAAGTAAGCACAAGAAAAAAATGTTTATCATTAGTCATTTGAGGAATGCAAATTAAAATTATGAAGAGCTGCCACTACACACCTATTAGAATGCTTATAAAAAATACTGATTAGTAACAAGTGCTAGTGAGGAATGGAACAGCCACACTGGAAAATGGTTTGGGGGGGTCTTATAAAGCCAAAGTTAAACATACACTTACCATATGACCCAGAAATCCCACTCCTTGGTATTTACACCAGGGAGATAAAAACTTATGTTCATTAGAGAAAAATCTGTACATAAATGTTTATAGCAACTGTATTCGAACTACCAAAAATTGAAAACAACTCAAATATCTTTTAGAGGTGAATGAATAAATACACTGTGGCATACCCATACAATGTATACCACTTAGCAATAAAAAGCAAGAATTATTGATAGATGCAACATGAAACAATGTAGAAGAATCTCGACGCATTATGTTGAATGAAAAATACTATTCTCAAAGGATTAAATACTATGTGATTCCATTAATATGTTATCCTCTAAAAGATATAACTGTAGTGACAAACAATAAACTGGTAGTTTCCAGGAGTTAGGGATAAGTTTGGGTGTGATTACAAAGTGACAGCATGAGAGATTTTTGGGGGTGGCTCAACTGTTCTGATCCTAATTGTGATGGTGGTTACATAAATCATGTGCTAAAAATTCAGAGAACTATATACACACACATATAAAAGTCAGTTTTACTTTATGTTAATTTTTAAAAGTTTATTTATTTTTGAGACAGAGTGTGCACAAACACAAATGGGGGAGGGGCAGAGAGAGAGGGAGAGAGAGAATCCCAAGCAGACTCCACACTGTCAGCACAGAGCCTGATATGGAGCTCGAACTCATTAACCATGAGATCATGACCTGAGCCAAAATCAAGAGTTGAACACTTAACTGACTGAGCCACACAGGTGCCCACTTTATGTTAACTTTAAAAATAAACTGAAAAACCCATTGTGCAAGTCTAAATTAAATTATTAAAAACAAAACTGACTTGGGGCGCCTGGGTGGCGCAGTCGGTTAGGCGTCCGACTTCAGCCAGGTCACGATCTCGCGGTCCGTGAGTTCGAGCCCCGCATCGGGCTCTGGGCTGATGGCTCAGAGCCTGGAGCCTGTTTCTGATTCTGTGTCTCCCTCTCTCTCTGCCCCTCCCCCGTTCATGCTGTGTCTCTCTCTGTCCCAAAAATAAATAAAACGTTGAAAAAAAATAAAAAAAATAAAAAAAACCCCACAAAACTGACTTATTTTCCTAACTTTTAGCTTCATTTCACAAGACAAATTCCCCAGTAGAGTCTTTTTCTCACTATTAACAATGAAATACTGATTTTTGTTTTATGTGGACCTACTTTAGGTAGTCTTTTTCATGACCCATTAACCTCAACTAAGCAAGACCTTCTTTATATCAAGGTATACATTGAAACACAAAAAGGGTAGAAGCACATATTCTAGAGTGATAACTATATCAAGTTGTTTCTGGGTAATGAGATTTTAAGTGTCTTTATTTTCTAGATTTTCCAGAGTAAGCTTTTTTATCTTGATAGTGGGGAAAAAGGCAAAGAACTCTTTCATTCCAGACCTAGTAATGTTTTCAAAGGAAACTTTGGGGTTCCAGTCTGTAAGCATGGAGAAAACAAGCAGCTAGGTGGAGAGAAGGTAGGTAGCACAGAAAAAACATCAAATCTGCTGGTGGTACTAGTGAAGGTAAGAAAACCGGCAACTCTTAGGAAGAAGTCTAGCTCACCTGAGACTGTTTGAAAACATCCTTCCCAACCACATCCAGATTTGAAGGGTCTTTAATGGAGCTAACATACTCAGAAACAGCCTTGATCACCACATCACAGGGAGGAAGAACCAGCTGATGAGCTCGGACCTAGAAGAGATAAGATAAGCAAGGTACATTGAGGTTGATGATGATCACTAAGAGAAAGAGTGATGTAGGGGTAAGCCAGAAAATTCAAATTCAGTAAATCCACTTAGAGATAGTTAAAATCTTTTCCTTAAAAATAGTTTCCTCCAGGGGCGCCTGGGTGGCTCAGTCAGTTGAACGGGGCCGACTCTTGGTTTCAACTCAGGTCATGATCTCATGGTTCATGAGTTTGAGCCCCGCGTGGGGCTCTGCTCTGGCAGTGCAGAGCCTGCTTGGGATTCTCTGTCTCCCCCTCTCTCCGCTCCTCTCTCTCTCCCTCAAAAATAAGTAAATAAACATTAAAAAATAGTTTTCCTCATAATTCTCAGCATAGAACACTTGGGGGAAATAACCCAAAAAAGTATAAAGAGAGATAACGTCATATCATTTATAATCCTACTACAGAGATAACCACTAGTTGAGGACACTGCCATAATCAGTTTTCTTTCATAATACCATTTGGCAGCTTTCAGTTTTTTAAATAATTTTTGACGTTTATTTATTTTTGAGAGAAAGAGAGAGAGAGAGAGAGCACACATGAATGGAAAAGGGCAGAGAGACAGGGAGACACAGAATCCAAATCAGGCTCCAGGCTCTGAGCTGTCAGCACAGAGCTTGAGGCGGGGCTCGAATGCGTGAATGGTTAGATCACAGTCAGATGTGGTCAGAAGCCGAAGTCAGACACTTAATGGACTGAGCCACCCAGGCGCCCCTGGCTGCTTCAAATTCTTTGCAAGTATAGGTAAGGTTTTAATTTGTGGGCCATATTTGGATCCCGATTTGAACTAACTACAAAAAAAGCCTTTTTGAAACGATCAAGATGATCCTAAAATGGACTGGATGTTAACTTATCATTAATTTTGTTAAAAGTAATAATGGCATTGTGCTTATGTATGAAAATGTTTTCGAGATGCATATAGAAGAATTTGGGAGTAAAATGACTTGAGGTCCAGAATTTATTTTAAACTACATTAGCAACAGCAATAATAATAATAATAATAATAATAATAATAATAATAAAACTCCAGCAAGTGTGGCTACATCTTCATAACTGTAGGAGCTAGAAGATGTTCAATAGTGACTCACTATATTATTATTTTATCTACATTTGTGATGCTTGAAAAAATTTAAATACAGGTTTTCTTTAATTCTATGATAAAATGTAGGTATGATTTTTGTTCACGTTCTAATTATTTAATTATAAGCTTCCTAAACTTGTAATTAGTCAAAGGGTATAAACTTTTTTTTTATTGTCAAGTTAGCTCGCATGCAGTGTAGTCTTGGCTTCAGGAGTAGATTCCCGTGATTCATCACTTAACATACAACATCCAGTGCTCATCCCAACAAGTGCCCTCCTCAATGCCCATCTCCCATACTCCACCCCCTAAACCCCTACCCCCAGCAACCCTCAGTTTGTTCTCTGTATTTAAGAGACTTTTATGGTTTGCCTCCCTCTGTTTGTAACTTATTTTTCCTTCCCTTCCCCTACAGTCATCTGTTAAGTTTCTCAAATTCCACAATATGATATCTGTCTTTCTCTGACTGACTTATTTCGCTTAGCATAATACCCTCCAGTTCCATCCACGTTGTTGCAAATGGCCAGATTTCATTCTTTTCACTGCCAAGTAGTATTCCATTGTGTATATATACCACATCTTCTTTATCCATTCATCAGTTGATGGACATTTGGGCTCTTTCCATAATTTGGCTATTGTCAATAGTGCTGCTATAAACATTGGGGTGCATGTGCCCCTTCGAATCAGCACTCCTGTATCCTTTGGATAAATTCCTAGTAGTGCTATTGCTCAGTTGTAGGGTAATTCTATTTTTAATTTTTTGAGGAACCTCCACACTGTTTTCCAGAGCAGCTGCACCAGTTTGCATTCCCATCAACAATGCAAGAGGGTTCCCTTTTCTCCACATCCTTTTCAATATCTGTTGCTTCCTGAGTTGTTAATTTTAGCCACTCTGACCTGTGTGAGGTGGTATCTCAATGTGGTTTTGATTTGTATTTCTCTGATGATGAGTGATGTTGAGCATCTTTTCATGTGTCTGTTGGCCATCCAGATGTCTTCTTTGGAAAAGTGTCTATTCATACCTTCTACCCATTTCTTCACTGGATTATTTGTTTTTTGGGTGTTGAGTTTGGTAAGTTCTTTATAGATTTTGGATAATGACCCTTATCTGATATGTCATTTGCAAATATCTTCTCCCATTCTGTTGGCTGCCTTTTAGTTTTGTTGATTGTCTCCTTTGCTGTGCAGAACCATTTTACCTTGATGAGGTCCCACTATTCATTTTTACTTTTGTTTCCCTTGCCTTCGGACACATGTTACTATAGTGATTCACTACGTTATTATTTTATCTACTTTTGTGATGCTTGAAAAAATTTTAAATACAGGTTTTCTTTAATGTGATAAAATGTAGGTATGATTTGTTGTTCACATTCCAATTATTAAATTACAAGTTTCCTAAAATGGTAGTTACTCAGTCAAAGGGTATAAACTTTTTAGAGGCTTTTTTTTTTTTTTCAACATTTATTTATTTTTGGGACAGAGAGAGACAGAGCATGAACGGGGGAAGGGCAGAGAGAGAGGGAGACACAGAATCGGAAACAGGCTCCAGGCTCCGAGCCATCAGCCCAGAGCCTGACGCGGGGCTCGAACTCACGGACCGCGAGATCGTGACCTGGCTGAAGTCGGACGCTTAACCAACTGCGCCACCCAGGCGCCCCAGAGGCTTTTTATATAAAATTGTTTGGGCAAAAAGCTGTACCATTCATTCCTTCAACAAATATTTACTGCCTACTGTGTACTAACTAGGCACTGTCATAGGCACCAAGAACACAGCAGTGAATAAGATAAATATTGCTGCCCTTATGGAAGATTAAATTCTAGGGTAAGTGTGTCAGGATATCTTACAGAATAAATAAGTAAAATGCATACTATGTGATATGTAGGTAAGTGCTGGAGAAAATCTAAGCAGAAGATGGGCATGGGAATGCAAGTGTGTGTGTGTGTGTGTGTGTGTGTGTGTGTGCGCACGCGTACAACCATGCAATGTTAAATAAGATGGTCAGGAAAGGCCTCACTGAGAAAATGCCATTTGAGAAAACCTGTAAGGGTGAGGACATAGTTTTGTGGGAGGAAAAAGAATTCCAAGTGGAGAAAATAATAAATACAAAGGTTCTACAAGCAAAAGAAAAGAGAAGATGACATCAGAGCTGTAACAGAGGCCAGTCAGTACAAGACTTTGTAGGCCATGGTAAAGATTGAGTGAGTGACGTGGAGAGCCACTGGAGGATTTTGAATTAGAGAAGTGACTGATCTGAATAAGGTTTTAAAAGGATCACTCTGGCTGTTATATTGAGAATAGATTTGGGAGAGGGGAGAGTGCAAACAGAAAACCAACAGTTAATAAGCTGTTATAATAATCCAGGCAAGAAATAATGGTGAATTGACCAGGGTAGTAGCAATGAAAATGGTGAGAAGTGGACATATATAGAAGGGAGAACTGATGGTATTTGCTTACAGAGGAAATGCAGGGTGTAAGAAAGAGAGAAAGAAATCTGAGATGACTCTATGGTTTTTAGCCTGAGCAACTAGAAGGATGAGATTGTGATTAATGAAAATGTGGAAGGTTCTCGGAGGAACAAATTTAGGGGAAAGATCATGAGTTTCCACTTGGATATATGACCCTGAGGTGTTTAGTAGGCTGTTAGATATTACGATTTGGAGTTCAAGAGGCATGTTAAAACTAGAGACATAGAGGGGTGCCCGGGTGGCTCAGTTGGTTAAGCATCTGACTCTTGATTTTGATTCAGGTCATGATTTCAGGGTTGTGGGATGGAGCCCTGCATCATCCTGAATCCATGCTCAGCATGGAACCTACTTAGGATTCTCTCTCCCTCTCCTTCTGCCTCTCTCCCACTCATGCACGTGCTCTCCCTCCATCTCTCTCTCAAAAAAAATTTAAAAAACTAGAGACATATATTTAAGAGTCATCAATGGACAGATGATACTTAAAGTCATGATATTGTATGAGATCAACCATTAAGGCAGAAAGTATAGGTAGAACTAAGAGAAGGGACGAAGGATAGAATTCTGGGTCACTCCAAAGATAAGAAAAGAAGAAAAAGAAGTAGCAAAGGAAACAGGAGAAGCCAGTGCAATAGGAAGGAAACTAGAAGAGAGTGGTGTCCTTAAAGCTAAGTGAAGAACACGTTCTAAGGAAGAGGAAGCGAGCAAATGGGTCAAATGCTGCTGATTGGTCAAATATGATGAACACTGAAAGCTGGCCATTAGATTATTAACATCGAGGTTTATTAACACCTTGAGCTCATCAAGAGCCATTTCTGCAAAGCAGATTGAGAGAGAGTAGGGAAAAGGAATAATAAACACCTCAAGTATAGATGACTCTATAGGAGGCTTTGCGATAAGGGAAGAAGAAATATGGGCTAGAAGAGAAGAAGAAATATGGAATAGTAGCTTGAGTGGAGGAAGTAAGGTCAAGAGCAGAATTTGCTTTATTTTTTAAGATGGATGCATGCTTATATATGGGATGGGAAAAATTCAATGAAGACAGAAAAATTGATGCAGGAGAAAGAGGGAAGACTTGCAAAAGGGATGACCTTAAGTTAGTAAGAGGGGATGCGATTTGGCATGTATGTAGAGAGGTTGGCCTTAGATGGGAACAAGGACAGGTCATCCACGGTTAACACAAGGCAGGCAGAACAAGTGGGCACACAGATGCACGTGGGTGAGAAGATGAAAGGGTAGGAGCTGGAGGAAATTCTGTTCCAAATGCTTATATTTTGTCAGTGAAATACGTAGCCAGCTCATTTGCTGAGGGAGCAAGGAGGAGGGAGTATCAGAGGCATTAGGAGAGAGGAAAAGGTATGAACTAGCAGAGTGAAAGAACTAGAGAAAAGTAATATATTCAGCAACTTAAACTACCACCAGAAGTGTATAAGAGTATTACTCTCAACATAGCCTCAAAAGGAGTAGGTACACTAATTTTTCAATATTTGCCAAACTATTAGGTTAAAAAAATAATTTCATTTGCATGACTCATCACTAGTGAGATTTAATATCTATCTAGTCATAGTACTGGCCACTGTATTTCTTCTTTTGTGAATTGTCTGCTTCAGTCTTTTGCTCATTATTTCATTTACTGGGGTATTAGTATTTGACTTCATAGATCTGTATGAATCCTGAAAATATTAAAGGTATTCTCTTCAACAAATGATGTTGAGAAAACTGGACAATTACATGAAAAAGAATGAAAATAGTCCACTTTTTTACACCATACACAAAAATAAATTCAAAATGGATTAAAGGCTTAAATGTGAGACCTGAAGCCCTAAAAATCCTTGAAGAGAGCATAAGCAGTAATTTCTCTGACATCAGCCATACCAGCATTTTTCTAGACATGTCTCATGAAGCAAGGGAAATAAAAGCAAAAATAAATTATTGGGACTACATCAAAATAAAAAGCTTCTGCACAGAAAAGGAAATAATCCATAAAACTAAAAGATAACCTACTGAATAGGAGAAGATATTTGCAAATGACACATATGAAAAAGGGTTAGTATCCAAATATATAAAGAACTTAAATAACTCAACACCCCAAAAAACAAATAATCCAATTAAAAAGTAGGCAAAAGACATGAACAGATATTTCTCCAAAGAAGACATACACATTGCCAACAGACACATGAAAACATGTTCAACATCACTTATCATCAGGGAATTGCAAATCAAAACTAACAATGAGATATCACCTCACACCTGTCAGGATGGCTAAAATCGAAAACACAAGAAACAAGTGTTGGCGAGGATGTGGAGAAAAAGGAACATTCATGAACTGTTCGTGGGAATGCAAAGTGGTGCAGCCACTGTGGAAAACAGTATGGAGTTTCCTCAGAAAGTTAAAAATAGAACAACCTCATAATCCAGTAATTGCACTACTGGGTATTTACACAAATACAAAAACACCAATTCAAAGGGATACATGCACCCCCATGTTTATGGCAGCATTATTTACAATAGTCAAGATATGGAAGTGGCCTGGGGCACCTGGGTGTCTCGGTTGAGCATCTGACTTCAGCTCAGATCATGATCTCGTGGTTCATGGGTTCGAGCCCCATGTTGGGCTCTGTGCTGGGAGCCTGGAGCCTGCTTCAGATTCTGTGTCTCCCTCTCTCTGCCCCTCCCCACTCACGCTTTGTTTCTCTCTCTCTTCCAAAAATAAATAAACATTAAAAATTTTTTTAATAAAAAAAAGATATGGAAGTAGCCCAAGGGTCCACTGACAGATGAATGGATAAAGAAGAAATAGCATAAGAGGAGTTAAGATGGCAGCCAAATAGGGGGACCCTGGGCTTTCCTCCTCCCTCAAACAGAGCTGTACTGAGGTTACATTACTTGGAATACCCAGGAAATCGATCTGTGGACTGACCGAAGGAACTCCACAGTTGGAGGGAGACAGCATGGCAGGTGTGAAGTATGTGGAAGTGAACTGGGGAAGAGAAAAATTGTGGTGTTGCGGAGGGGAGGAAACCCTTTCCATGGAGAGACAAAAGGGAGAGAAAGACACATGGGTTGAGAAAGTGTAGGATCAAGTTACAACAAGAGGAAAACCTCTCTGGATCATGGTCTTGGGGGCGAGAAGTACTGAGTGTCCCAGTTTTTTCTTAAACAGCATTTGGAGCTCAAACTCAGGTTTTGGAAGTGCATGACTTTCTCTGGAGCGGAGCTATGGCACACATTCCTGGGGAGGAGGGAGCTAGCTCTGGAGTGCATAGCCTAGTGTAGGAATCTCTGGGGCACACTGGGAGAGAACAGTCCCCTTCCTGGAGTACTTTTGGAAAAGGGTTTATTGCCTCCCCAAGGACAAAACACCATGCAGGTGCCAGCAAAAGGCCTTTTTCATCATCATGGGACAGAGGCACACCCAGAGGGAATACAACCTTTGCTGGTTTTAGCAGTGCTACACCATAGATTCTACACACTGTGCAGGTGTGGGATTTTTTCTCAGGGAGAGAGGAAGGAAGGAAAAATAAGATACAGAGAAGGTAGCAAACCATAAGAGACTCTTAAATACAGAAAACAAACTGAGGGTTGCTGGAGGGGAGGTGGGGGGTGGGATGGGCTAAATGGGTGGTGAGCATTAAGGAGGGCACTTGTTGGGATGAGCACTGGGTGTCATATGTAAGTTATGCATCACTGGGTTCTACTC
Source organism: Leopardus geoffroyi (assembly GCF_018350155.1). Taxonomy (NCBI): domain Eukaryota; kingdom Metazoa; phylum Chordata; class Mammalia; order Carnivora; family Felidae; genus Leopardus; species Leopardus geoffroyi. Next base: position 47,177,434 of record NC_059343.1, read on the forward strand.
CTGAAACCAATACTACACTGTGTGTTAACTGACTTGAATTTAAATAAATAAATTTTAAAAAAGAAGAATTAGTGTGTGTGTGTGTGCGTGTGCGTGTGTGTGTGTGTGTGTGTGTATACATGTTATTCACCCACAAAAAGAACAAAATCTTGCCATTTGCAACAACATGGGTGGATCTAGAGAATATAATGCTAAGTGAAATAATTCAGTCAGAGAAAGACAAACAGCATATAATTTCACCCATGTGTGGAATTTGAAAAAGAAAACAAATGATCAAAGGGGAAAAAAAGATAGAGATAAGCCAAGAAACAGATTCGTAACTATATAGAGGACAAACTCTGTAAGTGGGTGGTGGTGGGGTTGATAAGTGAAATAAGTGATGGGGTTTAAGGAATGCACTTGTTGTGAAGAGTACTGGGTGATGAATGGAATTGTTGAATCATTATATGGTATACCTGAGAATAATCTAACACTGTATATTAACTACACTGGAATTAAGATAAAAAGTTAATAAAAAAGATTTTAAGGATTTGATCATAATTATAATTTTTTGTAAGTATTTGAAATATTTTAAGCCTAATGAAAGGCAATTATTCTATCAAAACTCCGATGAAAAAAACCTAATGTCCCCTAGGCATGAATGTATAGGTAAGAAAGGGGGCACTTTACCTTAAGTGATGCAAGGGGATGTTCTGGTCCCAAGAGGCTCCAGTGAAAAGCAGCCAGGTCCTCATCTGGGAGAATGTGGTTACCTATAAAGTACATTTGTCATTTACTGACAGTACAAATGTATTCATAGAACTTCCAGGCTATGAAAGGGCCTCTGGGTAAGAAAATAATAAAATAATTCACATAGTTGTAGATTTTCAATGTAATGTCTATAGTAGCTATGTTTTGATTACCCACTATGTATCTCATGCATTATATGTATCATCCTTATAATAACCATGCCAGTAGTATTATTATCCCTATTTTACAGATAAGGTAACTGAGGTTCAGACAAGTTTGGTGACTTAGCACAAAGTAGCATTAAGTTTGGTGACTTAATAAATGCCCACACCAGGATAAGAAGAGGACTTCAAAGCACATGCTATTATCTATTACCTAATCATTCTACTTTTTATAATAGCAGCTACAATTACTGACTGCCTAGTAAGTGCTGGGTGTTTTATATATCTCATTTCACTTAATATTGTCAGTAACACAATGAAATATACTATTCTATTTCACAGATAAGGAAATTGAAACCAGGCAGGTGTAACTTCAGTAATTTGCCATAGGCCTAATTCTAAAAATTGTGGTGGCTCTGTTATATGAACCAAACTCAAATCCACTGGGATCATAAGCAGAGGTTACACCTGAGACAACATATTAACCATCATGCTGTCAGTACATGGAAAACCAACTCAAAACATAATCACCTGTCTGTAATTTACTTTTAAATGCATTTTTGAAAGATAAATTGATGGATGACTAGACTGGACTGATATATATGATGAAGCAAATATAGGAAAATGTTAATGGCAAGAATACTGGTGGCAGATATAGGATTTTCACTACCAAATTCTTTCAATTTTGATGTATGTTTGGAAATTTTCATAATAAAATGTTAGCACAACAGAAAAAGAAAAACATATACAGCAGTTTATGTTCTTGATCTAAATTGAGACACAGATTCAGAGGGGAAAGGTGCTAGAGCCAAAAAAAAAAAAAAAGTAAATTGAGGTAGAGGGAAAGAAATGCTCATGCTCTGAATGGGGAACCAAAGCTATCTAAGACTAATAAAACATTTGGCCTAAGACAGTGCTCTGCATAAAATAATAATGGAATATAACAAAAAAGTTTTTAGAAAAATTGAAATACTTTCTGGAATATCCTGTATTAAATTCATAAGACAAAGATGCTGAGTTTCTAGTAAGAAGCCCAAAAGACTGCTGGGTTTTCCCCAGCATAGTGTTTTGTCATGCGGACTTTAAAAAAGATAAATTCAATAGTGACAGGCTAAATTGCTCTGGTCTTCATGTCTTAGCATTGGAAGAGGAAACTTTACCAATCACTGGAGTCTTTTCTTTGGATACCTACCTAACAGTGCAGCAAATATAGGAAAATTCATCCGTTTCAAGCCCAGCTGCTTGGCTACTTCCTGCATCAGGAACTGATTGGTAGTGAGATTCTTCCCATTCCAGCTCAGCTTCAGAGCATGGGAACTGTAGTAAGAGGGAATATTGTAGAGGGCATACTCGGAATCATGGGCAAGAAGGCCATGGAAGCCATTTTCCCTGAAAAAAGCCACCACTTCCAAATGGTGGTCTTCAAGGCTCTGAAAGACCTAGGAGGGAAGGAGAGAAGAACATATCATGCAACAGAAACCGATATATTTGGTTAGAAGTCCAGGTTAGCAACTATATTTTATAGTTTGTTGAAATTTAAGATCACAAATGGTTGAACACAATACTCTTCAAAAAAAGTCTTTCTCATCTTTGAACTTGATTATTCTTACTATAAACAAAGACATCACCATGCATGTATCCATTTAAATGCCCAGTCCTTTCATGATACTGTCGTGTGAGGCTCCTCAAAAGAATGCTGAAATTAGGGAGCCTGGGTGGCTCCGTAGGTTAAGTGTTTGACTCTTGGTTTTGGCACAGGTCATGGTCTGACAGGTTCATGAGTTCGAGCCCTACATCGGGCTCTGTGCTGACAGTGTGGAGCCTGCTTGGGATTCTCTGTCTCCCTCTCTCTCTCTGCCCCACCAGCACGTGCTCTCTCTCTCTCCCTCTCAAAATAAATAAATTGAAAAAAAAGAATACTGAAATTAACATGGTATATATTACTTAAGTTTTCACCTTAAACAATAACAGAAGATATCTTTGTTAGAAATAAAACTATTATGTATTGCTCAGCACCTTTGAAATGCTACATATACTTTACATACATTATCTCATTTTCAGAACAACCATGGTTGTTCTGAGCAAGGTAGATATGGATAAAAAAACTTACATGTGGAAATAGATACAGAGAGGTTAAATAACATATAGTAAGAATCTGATTCTAAGTTCATCTAACTCCTTTTAAAAAAATTTCTTTCTTGCTTTTTTTTTGAACCACCTTAAACCACAGAGCACCCAAACAGGGCATTTCCAGCAGGTATAGGTCAGAATCTTCACCCCATTTTAGAAATCAGAAAACTAAAACTATGAGAGGTTCTCTTCCCTCAAAGCTGCATAATGAATAAGTGTACACAGGATTCAAACCCAAGCTGTTCTGACTCGAGAATACATACTTTCCGTTGTACCAGGCTTCTTCCTGGAAAGCACTATTTTTTATATAATAGACTGTTAAGTGGTCTTCCTGTGCATGCCTCTATCACTGCACTTAGAGCATACTGAAATAATCTGCATACTGGTTCTACCACACTAACTTCCTTGACTGCAGAGACTTTATTTATCTCTCGATTTTGGGCTCCAAGATAATGCTTGGAGAATGATATGAATAAAAGTAGCTAACAGATACTGAACACGTACTATGTGCTAAGCAATGTTGCAAGTACTCTGCACACATTAATTCATTTAATAATCTTATAAGGCTATAACTGTTATCATTCCCATTTTTACATTGCTATTCCTAAGGCCACATAGCTGGAAGGAACAAAGCTTGGATTTTGGCTTTAGAGCCTGTGGACCTATGTATTTTTGTTGAACTCAACTGACCTAGTTTTTTTTTCATTTAAATTATAAAAGAATGGTAGTTTTCTGGAGTCTGACAGGAATTTTAGTGCATTAAGTTTCTCCCAGGATATGGAGAGTCTAGTCACAGTAGATAGTTATGTCACACATTAAGTCCACAGGGGGAGGGACACTGATAAGCAGATAGCAAAGTAATGTCTGCATATGTTTGATATCCAAACAAAGGAACCAAAAATCCTTACTTTGTACTGCAACATATTTACACCTAGAGTTATAATAAACTCCAATTGGGTCAGGATAGGAGTACAGTTTTATGCTGTCCCCCTGGTGATAGTTTTTTTCAGCATACCTCTTATACAAGTCACTTATTGAGCATTTGTCTGTACTGGGTATAAGTGTGAAACCTTCCCTCTCATTATCACAATCAGACAATGTGAGCGTTATAAGCCCCATCTTACAGATGAGGAAACTGAGGCTCAGAGAAAGGAGATGCCATGCTCAGGGCCACAGAGCATTCCAAATGTCCATCAACAGAGGTGTCTGAGTGGCTCAGGTTGAGTGTCCAACTCTTGATTCCGTCTCAGGTCATGATCTCACAGTTCGTGGGTTTGAGTCTCACATCTGCCTCTGTGCTGACAGCGCAGAGCCTGCGTGGGATTCTCTGTCTCAGTCTCTCTCTCAAAAATAAAGAAACATTAAAAAACAAAAACAAATGTCCATCATCAGAAAAATGGTTAAGCGATCTTTGGTTAGGAAGATGGCGGCGTAGGAGGACGCTGGGCTCACCACGCGTCCTGCTGATCACATAGATTCCACCTACACCTGCCTAAATAACCCAGAAAACCGCCAGAGGATTAGCAGAACGGAGTCGCTGGAACCAAGCGCAGACGAGAGGCCCACGGAAGAGGGTAGGAAGGGCGGCAAGACGGTGCGCGCTCCACGGACTGGCGGGAGGGAGCTGGGGCAGAGGGGCGGCTCGCCGGCCGAGCAGAGCCCCCGAGTCTGGCTGGCAAAAGCGGAGGGGCCTGATGGACTGTGTTCCGACAGCAAGCGCGACTTAGCGTCTGGGAGGTCATAAGTTAACAGCTCTGCTCGGAAAGCGGGAAGGCTGGAGGACAAAGGGAGGGAGAGCTGCTGAGCCCCCGGACGACAGAGCTCAGTTTGGTGGGGAACAAAGGCGCTCGCCAGCGCCATCTCCCCCGCCCATCCCCCAGCCAAAATCCCAAAGAGAACCAGTTCCTGCCAGGGAACTTGCTCGCTCCGCGCAAACACCCAACTCTGTGCTTCTGCGGAGGAGCCAAACCTCCGGCAGCGGATCTGACTCCCTCCCGCTGCCACAGGGCCCCTCCTGAAGTGGATCACCTAGGGAGAAACGAGCTAAGCCTGCCCCTCCTGCCCCTGTGCACCTTGCCTACCCACCCCAGCTAATACGCCAGATCACCAGCATCACAAGCCTGGCAGTGTGCAAGTAGCCCAGACGGGACATGCCACCCCACAGTGAATCCCGCCCCTAGGCGAGGGGAAGAGAAGGCACACACCAGTCTGACTGTGGCTCCAGCGGTGGGATGGGGGCAGACATCAGGTCGGACTGTGGCCCCGCCCACCAACTCCAGTTATACACCACAGCACAGGGGAAGTGCCCTGCAGGTCCTCACCATGCCAGGGACTATACAAAATGACCAAGCGGAAGAATTCCCCTCAGAAGAATCTCCAGGAAATAACAACAGCTAATGAGCTGATCAAAAAGGATTTAAATAATATAACAGAAAGTGAATTTAGAATAATAGTCATAAAATTAATCGCTGGGCTTGAAAACAGTATAGAGGACAGCAGAGAATCTCTTGCTACAGAGATCAAGGGACTAAGGAACAGTCACGAGGAGCTGAAAAACGCTTTAAATGAAATGCAAAACAAAATGGAAACCACCACGGCTCAGATTGAAGAGGCAGAGGAGAGAATAGGTGAACTAGAAGATAAAGTTATGGAAAAAGAGGAAGCTGAGAAAAAGAGAGATAAAAAAATCCAGGAGTATGAGGGGAAAATTAGAGAACTAAGTGATACGCTAAAAAGAAATAATATACGCATAATTGGTATCCCAGAGGAGGCAGAGAGAGGGAAAGGTGCTGAAGGGGTACTTGAAGAAATACTAGCTGAGAACTTCCCTGAACTGGGGAAGGAAAAAGGCATTGAAATCCAAGAGGCACAGAACTCCCTTCAGACGTAACTTGAATCGATCTTCTGCACGACATATCATAGTGAAACTAGCAAAATACAAGGATAAAGAGAAAATCCTGAAAGCAGCAAGGGGTAAACGTGCCCTCACATATAAAGGGAGACCTATAAGACTCGTGACGGATCTCTCTTTTGAAACTTGGCAGGCCAGAAAGAATTGGCACGAGATTTTCAGTGTGCTAGACAGAAAAAATATGCAGCCAAGAATCCTTTATCCAGCAAGTCTGTCATTTAGAATAGAAGGAGAGATAAAGGTCTTCCCAAACAAACAAAAACTGAAGGAATTTGTCACGACTAAACCAGCCCTACAAGAGATCCTAAGGGGGACCCTGTGAGACAAAGTACCAGAGACAACACTACAAGCATAAAACATACAGACATCACAATGACGCTAAACCCGTATCTTTCTATAATAACACTGAATGTAAATGGATTAAATGCGCCAACCAAAAGACATAGGGTATCAGAATGGATAAAAAAACAAGACCCATCTATTTGCTGTCTACAAGAGACTCATTTTAGACCTGAGGACACCTTTAGATTGAGAGTGAGGGGATGGAGAACTATTTATCATGCTGCTGGAAGCCAAAAGAAAGCTGGAGTAGCCATACTTATATCAGACAAACTAGACTTTAAATTAAAGGCTGTAACAAGAGATGAAGAAGGACATTATATAATAGTTACAGGGTCTATTCATCAGGAAGAGCTAACAATTACAAATGTCTATGCGCCGAATACCGGAGCCCGAAAATACATAAAACAACTACTCATAAACATAAGCCACCTTATTGATAAGAATGTGGTAATTGCAGGGGACTTTAACACCCCACTTACAGAAATGGATAGGTCATCTAGACACACGGTCAATAAAGAAACAAGGGCCCTGAATGAGACATTGGATCAGATGGACTTGACAGATCTATTTAGAACTCTGCATCCCAAAGCAACAGAATATACTTTCTTCTCGAGTGCACATGGAACATTCTCCAAGATAGATCACATACTGGGTCACAAAACAGCCCTTCATAAGTTTGCCAATTGAAATTATACCATGCATACTTTCAGACCACAATGCTATGAAGCTTGAAATCAACCACAGGAAAAAGTCTGGAAAACCTCCAAAAGCATGGAGGTTAAAGAACACCCTACTAACGAATGAGTGGGTCAACCAGGCAATTAGAGAAGAAATTAAAAAATATATGGGAACAAACGAAAATGAAAACACAACAATCCAAATGCTTTGGGACGCAGTGAAGGCAGTCTTGAGAGGAAAATACATTGCAATCCAGGCCTATCTCAAGAAACAAGAAAAATCCCAAATACAAAATCTAACAGCACACCTAAAGGAAATAGAAGCAGAACAGCAAAGACACCCCAAACCCAGCAGAAGAAGAGAAATAATAAAGACCAGAGCAGAAATAAACAATATAGAGTCTAAAAAAACTGTAGAGCAGATCAACGAAACCAAGAGTTGGTTTTTTGAAAAAATAAACAAAATTGACAAACCTCTAGCCAGGCTTCTCAAAAAGAAAAGGGAGATGACCCAAATAGATAAAATCATGAATGAAAATGGAATGATTACAACCAATCCCTCAGAGATACAAACAATTATCAGGGAATACTATGAAAAATTATATGCCAACAAATTGGACAACCTGGAAGAAATGGACAAATTCCTGAACACCCACACTCTTCCAAAACTCAATCAGGAGGAAATAGAAAGCTTGAACAGACCCATAACCAGCGAAGAAATTGAATCGGTTATCAAAAATCTCCCAACAAATAAGAGTCCAGGACCAGATGGCTTCCCAGGGGAGTTCTACCAGACGTTTAAAGCAGAGATAATACCTATCCTTCTCAAGCTATTCCAAGAAATAGAAAGGGAAGGAAAACTTCCAGACTCATTCTATGAAGCCAGTATTACTTTGATTCCTAAACCAGACAGAGACCCAGTAAAAAAAGAGAACGACAGGCCAATATCCCTGATGAATATGGATGCAAAAATTCTCAATAAGATACTAGCAAATCGAATTCAACGGCATATAAAAAGAATTATTCACCATGATCAAGTGGGATTCATTCCAGGGATGCAGGGCTGGTTCAACATTCGCAAATCAATCAACGTGATACATCACATTAATAAAAGAAAAGAGAAGAACCATATGATCCTATCAATCGAATCAGAAAAGGCCTTTGACAAAATCCAGCACCCTTTCTTAATAAAAACCCTTGAGAAAGTCGGGATAGAAGGAACATACTTAAAGATCATAAAAGCCATTTATGAAAAGCCCACAGCTAACATCATCCTCAACGGGGAAAAACTGAGAGCTTTTTCCCTCAGATCAGGAACACGACAGGGATGCCCACTCTCACCGCTGTTGTTTAACATAGTGTTGGAAGTTCTAGCATCAGCAATCAGACAACAAAAGGAAATCAAAGGCATCAAAATTGGCAAAGATGAAATCAAGCTTTCGCTTTTTGCAGATGACATGATATTATACATGGAAAATCCGATAGACTGCACCAAAAGTCTGGTAGAATTGATACATGAATTCAGCAAAGTTGCAGGATACAAAATCAATGTACAGAAATCAGTTGCATTCTTATACACTAACACTGAAGCAACAGAAAGACAAATAAAGAAACTGATCCCATTCACAATTGCACCAAGAAGCATAAAATACCTAGGAATAAATCTAACCAAAGATGTAAAGGATCTGTATGCTGAAAACTATAGAAAGCTTATGAAGGTAACTGAAGAAGATTTAAAGAAATGGAAAAACATTCCCTGCTCATGGATTGGAAGAATAAATATTGTCAAAATGTCAATACTACCCAAAGCTATCTACACATTCAATGCAATCCCAATCAAAATTGCACCAGCATTCTTCTCGAAACTAGAACAAGCAATCCTAAAATTCATATGGAACCACAAAAGGCCCCGAATAGCCAAACAATTTTGAAGAAGAAGACCAAAGCAGGAGGCATCACAATCCCAGACTTTAGCCTCTACTACAAAGCTGTCATCATCAAGACAGCATGGTATTGGCACAAAAACAGACACATAGACCAATGGAATAGAATAGAAACCCCAGAACTAGACCCACAAACGTATGGCCAACTCATCTTGGACAAAGCAGGAAAGAACATCCAATGGAAAAAAGACAGCCTCTTTAACAAATGGTGCTGGGAGAACTGGACAGCAACATGCAGAAGGTTGAAACTAGACTACTTTCTCACACCATTCACAAAAATAAACTCAAAATGGATAACGGAGCTGAATGTGAGACAGGAAACCATCAAAACCTTAGAGGAGAAAGCAGGAAAAGACCTCTCTGACCTCAGCCGTAGCAATCTCTTACTCGACACATCCCCAAAGGCAAGGGAATTAAAAGCAAAAGTGAATTACTGGGACCTTATGAAGATCAAAAGCTTCTGCACAGCAAAGGAAACAACCAACAAAACTAAAAGGCAACCAACGGAATGGGAAAAGATATTTGCAAATGACATATCGGACAAAGGGCTAGTATCCAAAATCTATAAAGAGCTCACCAAACTCCACACCCGAAAAACAAATAACCCAGTGAAGAAATGGGCAGAAAACATGAATCAACACTTCTCTAAAGAAGACATCCAGATGGCCAACAGGCACATGAAAAGATGTTCAGCGTTGCTCCTTATCAGGGAAATACAAATCAAAACCACACTCAGGTATCACCTCACGCCAGTCAGAGTGGCCAAAATGAACAAATCAGGAGACTATAGATGCTGGAGAGGATGTGGAGAAACGGGAACCCTCTTGCACTGTTGGTGGGAATGCAAATTGGTGCAGCCGCTCTGGAAAGCAGTGTGGAGGTTCCTCAGAAAATTAAAAATAGACCTACCCTATGACCCAGCAATAGCACTGCTAGGAATTTACCCAAGGGATACAGGAGTACTGATGCATAGGGGCACTTGTACCCCAATGTTCATAGCAGCACTCTCAACAATAGCCAAATTATGGAAAGAGCCTAAATGTCCATCAACTGATGAATGGATAAAGAAATTGTAGTTTATATACACAATGGAATACTACGTGGCAATGAGAAAAAATGAAATATGGCCTTTTGTAGCAACATGGATGGAACTGGAGAGTGTGATGCTAAGTGAAATAAGCCATACAGAGAAAGACAGATACCATATGGTTTCACTCTTATGTGGATCCTGAGAAACTTAACAGGAACCCATGGGGGAGGGGGAGGAAAAAAGGAAAAAAAAAGAGGTTAGAGTGGGAGAGAGCCAAAGCATAAGAGACTGTTAAAAACTGAGAACAAACTGAGGGTTGATGGGGGGTGGGAGGGAGGAGAGGGTGGGTGATGGGTATTGAGGAGGGCATCTCTTGGGATGAGCACTGGGTGTTCTATGGAAACCAATTTGACAATAAATTTCATATAATAAAAAAAAAAGAAAAAAAAAGAAAAATGGTTAAGCAAAATGTGATATATCCACACAAGGGAATATTATTCAGCTATAAAAAGGAATGAAGTACTGATTCATTCTACAACATCAATGAACCTTAAAACCACTATAGAGTGCAAGAAGCCAGACACAAAGGCCAGATATTATATGATTCCTTTTTATATTAATATTCCATAACAGGAAAATCCATAGAGATGGAAAAATAGATTAGTGGTTGCCAGGGACTGGGGGAAAAGGGAAATGAAGAATGAGTGCTAGAGGGTACTGGGTTCACTTTTGGGGTGATAAAAATGTTCTGGAATTAGTGGTCACAGTTGTACACAACTGTGAATACAACTGAAGTGTACATAAAAAATTGGAAATTTTATGCCATTATGTGAATCATTTCCCAATTTTTTTATCCCAATTAAAAAAAATGGAACTAGAATTCAAATTCAGCTCTGGGATCCTGGGAAGATGGCAGCGTAGGAGGACTCTGGGCTCACCGCGCGGCCTGCTGATCACTTAGATTCCACCTACACCTACCTAAATAATCCAGAAAACCGCCAGAAGACTAGCAGAATGGAGTCTCTGGAGCCAAGCCCAGATGAGAGGCCCACAGAAGAGGGTAGGAAGGGCGGCGAGGCGGTGCGCGCTACACGGAGTGGTGGGAGGGAGCCAGTGCAGAGGGGCGTCCCACCGGCCAGAGCCCTCGAGTATGGCTGGCAAAGGCGGAGGGGCCAGATGGAGTGTGTTCCGACAGCAAGCGGGACTTGACATCTGGAAGGTTATGAGCTAATAGCTCTGCTCAGAGAACGGGAGGGTTGGAGGACAACGGGAGGGAGAGTTGTTGAGCCCCGGATGACAGAGCTCAGCTTGGCAGGGAACAAAGGCGCTCGCCAGTGCCATCTCCCTCGGCCATCCCCCAGCCAAAATCCCAAAGGGAACCAGTTCCTGCCAGGGAACTTGCTTGTGCCGCGCAAACACCCAAGGCTGTGCTTTTGCAGATCCATCCCTCCAGTGGGTCTGACTCCCTCCCGGTGCCGCAGGGCCCCTCCCGAAGCCGATCTCTGAAGGAAAAGCAAGCTGAGGCTGCCCCTCCCGCCCCTGTGCACCTGGCCAATCCACCCCAGCTAATACGCCAGATCCCCAGCACCACAAGCCTGGCAGTGTGCAAGTAGCTCAGATGGGCCACGCCACCCCACGGTGAATCCCACCCCTAGGAGAGGGGAAAAGAAGGCACACACCAGTCTGACTGTGGCTCCAGAGGTGGGCTGGGGGCAGACATTGGGTCTGACGGCGCCGCCCACCAACGCAAGTTATTCAAGACAGCACAGGGGAAGTGCCCCGCAGTCCTGTACCACTCCAGGGACTATCCAAAATGACGAAACGGAAGAATTCCCCTCAGAAAAACGTCCAGGAAATAACAACAGCTAACGAACTGATCAAAAAGGATTTAAACAATATAACAGGAAGTGAATTGAGAATAACAGTCATAAAATTAATCACTGGGCTTGAAAACAGTATAAAGGACAGCAGAGAATCTCTTGCTACAGAGATCAAGGGACTAAGGAACAGCCAGGAGGAGGTAAAAAATGCTATCAATGAGATGCAAAATAAAATGGAGACAACTACGGCTCGGATTGAAGAGGCAGAGGAGAGAATAGGTGAACTAGAAGATAAAATTATGGAAAAAGAAGAAGCTGAGAAAAAGAGAGATAAAAAAATCCAGGAGTATGAGGGGAATATTAGAGAACTAAGTGATGCACTAAAGAGAAATAATATACGCATAATTGGTATTGCAGAGGAGGAAGAGACAGGGAAAGGTGCTGAAGGTGTACTTGAAGAAATAATAGCTGAGAACTTCCCTGATCTGGGGAAGGAAAAAGGCATTGAAATCCAAGAGGCACAGAGAACTCCCTTCAGATGTAACTTGAATCCATCTTCTACAAGACATATCATAGTGAAACTGGCAAAATACAAGGATAAAGAGAAAATTCTGAAAGCAGCTAGAGATAAACGTGCTTTAACATATAAAGGGAGACCTATAAGACTCATAACTGATCTCTCTACTGAAACTTGGCAGGCCAGAAAGGAATGGCAGGAAATCTTCAATGTGATGAACAGAAAAAAATATGCAGCCGAGAATCCTTTATCCAGCAAGTCTGTCATTTAGAATAGAAGGAGAGATAAAGGTCTTCCCAAACAAACACAAACTGAAGGAATTCGTCGCCACTAAACCAGCCCTACAAGAGATCCTAAGGGGGATCCTGTGAGACAAAGTACCAGAGACATCGCTACAAGCATAAAACATACGGACATCACAATGACTCTAAACCCATATCTTCTATAATAACACTGAAAGTAAATGGACTAAATGCACCAACCAAAAGACATAGGGTGTCAGAATGGATAAAAAAACAAGACCCATCTATTTGCTGTGTACAAGAGACTCATTTTAGACCTGAGGACACCTTCAGATTGAGAGTGAGGGGATGGAGAACTATTTATCATGCCACTGGAAGTCAAAAGAAAGCTGGAGTAGCCATACTTATATCCGACAAATTAGACTTTAAATTAAAGGCTGTAACAAGAGATGAAGAAGGGCATTATATAATAATCACAGGGTCTATCCATCAGGAAGAGCTAACAATTATAAATGTCTATGCGCCAAATACGGGAGCCCCCAAATATATAAAAGAATTGCTCACAAACATAAGCAACCTTATTGATAAGAATGTGGTAATTGCAGGGGACTTTAACACCCCACTTACAACAGTGGATAGATCATCTGGACACACGGTCAATTAAGACAAAGGGCCCTGAATGATACATTGGATCAGATGGACTTGATAGATATATTTAGAACTCTGCATCCCAAAGCAACAGAATATACTTTCTTCTCGAGTGCACATGGAACATTCTCCAAGATAGATCACATACTGGGTCACAAAACAGCCCTTCATAAGTATACAAGAATTGAGATCATACCATGCATACGTTCAGACCACAATGCTATGAAGCTTGAAATCAACCACAGGAAAAAGTCTGGAAAACCTCCAAAGGCATAGAGGTTAAAGAACATCCTCTAAAGAATGAATGGGTCAACCAGGCAATTAGAGAAGAAATTAAAAAATATATGGAAACAAATGAAAATGAAAATACAACAATCCAAACGCTCTGGGATGCAGCGAAGGCAGTCCTGAGAGGAAAATACATTGCAATGCAGGCCTATCTCAAGAAACAAGAAAAATCCCAAATACAAAATCTAACAGCACACCTAAAGGAAATAGAAGCAGAACAGCAAAGACAGCCTAAATCCAGCAGAAGAAGAGAAATCATAAACATCAGAGCAGAAATAAACAATATAGAGTCTAAAAAAACTGTAGAGCAGATCAACGAAATGAAGAGTTGGTTTTTTGAAAAAATAAACAAAATTGATAAACCTCTAGCCAGGCTCTCAAAAAGAAAAGGGAGATGACCCAAATAGATAAAATCATGAATGAAAATGGAATTATTACAACCAATCCCTCAGAAATACAAGCAATCATCAGGGAATACGATGAAAAATTATATGCCAACAAACTGGACAACCTGGAAGAAATGGACAAATTCCTAAACTCCCACACGCTTCCAAAACTCAATCAGGAGGAAATAGAAAGCTTAAAAAGACCCATAACCAGCGAAGAGATTGAATCAGTCATCAAAAATCTCCCAACAAATAAGAGTCCAGGACCAGATGGCTTCCCAGGGGAGTTCTACCAGACGTTTAAAGCAGAGATAATACCTATCCTTCTCAAGCTATTCCAAAAAAGAGAAAGGGAAGGAAAACTTCCAGACTCATTCTATGAAGCCAGTATTACTTTGATTCCTAAACCAGACAGAGACCCAGTAAAAAAAGAGAACGACAGGCCAATATCCCTGATGAATATGGATGCAAAAATTCTCAATAAGATACTAGCAAATCGAATTCAACGGCATATAAAAAGAATTATTCACCATGATCAAGTGGGATTCATTCCTGGGATGCAGGGCTGGTTCAACATTCGCAAATCAATCAATGTGATACATCACATTAATAAAAGAAAAGATAAGAAGCATATGATCCTGTCAATTGATGCAGAAAAGGCATTTGACAAAATTCAGCAACTTTCTTAATAAAAACCCTCGAGAAAGTCGGGATAGAAGGAACATACTTAAAGATCATAAAATCCATTTATGAAAAGCCCACAGCTAGTATCATCCTCAATGGGGAAAAACTGAGAGCTTTTTCCCTGAGATCAGGAACACGACAGGGATGTCCACTCTCACCTCTGTTGTTTAACATAGTGTTGGAAGTTCTAGCATCAGCAATCAGACAACAAAAGGAAATCAAAGGCATCAAAATTGGCAAAGATGAAGTCAAGCTTTCACTTTTTGCAGATGACATGATATTATACATGGAAAATCCGATAGACTCCACCAGAAGTCTGCTAGAACTGATCGATGAATTTAGCAAAGTTGCAGGATACAAAATCAATGTACAGAAATCAGTTGCATTCTTATACACTAATAACGAAGCAACAGAAAGACAAAGAAACTGATCCCATTCACAATTGCACCAAGAAGCACAAAATACCTAGCAATAAACCTAACCAAAGATGCAAAAGATCTGTATGTTGAAAACTAGAGAAAGCTTATGAAGGAAATTGAAGAAGATATAAAGAAATGGAAAAACATTCCGTGCTCATGGATTGGAAGAATAAATATTGTCAAAATGTCAATACTACCCAAAGCTATCTACATATTCAATGTAATCCCAATCAAAATTGCACCTGCATTCTTCTTGAAGCTAGAACAAGCAATCCTAAAATTTGTATGGAACCACAAAAGGCCCCGAATAGCCAAAGAAATTGTGAAGAAGAAGACCAAAGCAGGAGGCATCACAATCTCAGACTTTAGCCTCTACTACAAAGCTATAATCATCAAGACAGCATGATATTGGCACAAAAACAGACACATAGACCAATGGAATAGAATAGAAACCCCAGAACTAGACCCACAAAAGTATGGCCAGCTAATCTTTGACAAAGCAGGAAAGAATATCCAATGGAAAAAAGACAGTCTCTTTAACAAATGGTGCTGGGAGAACTGGATAGCAACATGCAGAAGATTGAAACTAGACCACTTTCTCACACGATTCACAAAAATAAACTCAAAATGGATAACGGAGCTGAATGTGAGACAGGAAAACATTAAAACTCTAGAGGAGAAAGCAGGAAAAGACCTCTCTGACCTCAGCCATAGCAATTTCTTACTTGACACATCCCCAAAGGCAAGGGAATTAAAAGCAAAAGTGAATTACTGGGACCTTATGAAGATCAAAAGCTTCTGCACAGCAAAGGAAACAACCAACAAAACTAAAAGGCAACCAACGGAATGGGAAAAGATATTTGCAAATGACATATCGGACAAAGGGCTAGTATCCAAAATCTATAAAGAGCTCACCAAACTCCACACCCAAAAAAACAAATAATCCAGTGAAGAAATGGGCAGAAAACATGAATCAACACTTCTCTAAAGAAGACATCCAGATGGCCAACAGGCACATGAAAAGATGCTCAACGTCGCTCCTCATCAGGGAAATACAAATCAAAACCACACTCAGATATCACCTCACACCAGTCAGAGTGGCCAAAATGAACAAATCAGGAGACTATAGATGCTGGAGAGGATGTGGAGAAACGGGAACCCTCTTGCACTGTTGGTGGGAATGCAAATTGGTGCAGCCACTCTGGAAAGCAGTGTGGAGGTTCCTCAAAAAATTAAAAATAGACCTACCCTATGACCCAGCAGTAGTACTGCTAGGAATTTACCCAAGGGATACAGGAGTACTGATGCATAGGGGCACTTGTACCCCAATGTTTATAGCAGCACTCTCAACAATAGCCAAATTATGGAAAGAGCCTAAATGTCCATCAACTGATGAATGGATAAAGAAATTGTGGTTTGTATACAGAATGGAGTACTATGTGGCAATGAGAAAGAATGAAATATCGCCCTTTGTAGCAACATGGATGGAACTGGAGAGTGTGATGCTAAGTGAAATAAGCCATACAGAGAAAGACAGATACCATATGGTTTCACTCTTATATGGATCGTGAGAAACTTAACAGAAACCCATAGGGGAGGGGAAGAAAAAAAAAAGAGGTTAGAGTGGAAGAGAGCCGAAGGATAAGAGACTCTTAAAAACTGAGAACAAACTGAGGGTTGATGGGGAGTGGGAGGGAGGGGAGGGTGGGTGATGGGTATTGAGGAGGGCAGCTTTTGGGATGAGCACTGGGTGTTGTATGGAAACCAATTTGGCAATAAACTTCATATATTGAAGAAAAAAAAAAAAAACAAATTCAGCTCTGTCCACAATGCCCATGCTTCCGAACTCTCCCTTTTAAAACTTTTTATTATGGAAAAATTTAAACATACAAAGGTAAAGAACATACCACAATAAACCCCTATGATACCATTATCCTGTTTCAGCTACTATCCATGTTAAGTCATTCTTGTTTCATCTACTGTGCCCTGCTTTTGTTCTGCCAATTTTCAATACACTTTTTAAATTGTGACTAAAAAACCACATAACATAAAATTTACCAACTTAACAATTTTTACATGTATAGTTCAGTAGTGTTGTTTACTCACATTGTTGTGAAACAGATCTCCAGGACTTTTTAATCCTGCAAATCTGAAACTCTATACCCATTAAACAACAACTGTCTGTTTCCGCCTCTCCCCCAGCTTCTGGCAACCACCATCCTACTTTCTGTTTCAATTAATTTGACTAGATACCTCATATAAGTGGAACTATACAGTATTTATCTTTTTATGACTGACATTTCATTTAACATTGTTCTCAAGGTTCATTCACCTTGTAGCATGTGACAGGATTTCCTTCCTTTTTAAGGCTAAAATAATATTCCATTGTATGTACATACTACATTTTCTTCATCTGTTCATCACTGAATGGACATATGGGTTGCTTCCACTTCTTGGCTATTGTGAATAGTGCTGCTATAAACATAGATGTGCAAATCTCTCTTCAAGATCCTGTTTTCAGTTCTTTTGGATAAATACTCAGAAGTACAATTGCTTAATCATATGGTAGTTTTATTTTTAATTTTTTGAAAGAAACTCCATACTGTTTTCCATAGAGGTTGTGCCATTTTATATTCCCACCAACAGTGTACAAGGGTTCTAACTTCTCCACAACCTCATCAACTCCTGGTTGTTTTCTTGTTTCCTTTTATAGTAGCCATCCTAATGGGTATGAGGTGATATCTCATTGTGGTTTTCATTTGCATTCTCTGATAGTTATGTTGAGCATCTTTTCATATGATTATTGGTCATTTCTGGCATACTTTCAAGCAAATTGCAGATATCAAATCACCTATAAATACTTCATTCCTTATATGTAACAGATAAATACTTTTAAAATAATACTAGTATTTCACCAAAGTTAACTAGTTTCTTAATACCATAATATCCAGTAGCTACTCTATTTTCCAAGATTGTCTTAAAAATGTTTTTTGACATTTGGTTTGTTCAAATAAGGATCCAAAAAGGGTCCACATGCTGCATTTGGATGATACAGCTTCTACATATCTTGTAACAGTTGCCCTTGACTTTATTAAATGCCATTTAATTGTTACAAAATCCATAACTCACTTTTTAAATTACACAGTTAATATGGATTAGTCAAGAGATGGTGTTAGAATAACTGGACATTTATTCGAGAACAATTAGATCCATTCCTCATACTTTAACTGGGATAACTATAAAAATAATAGAAGACTCCATGTGGAATTTTTAAAAATAATTTCAGAGTTTACATATAATAATTTCGAAGTTTACATATAAGAGAAAAACCAGTAACAGTAAAGAGGAAGATCAACCTTCTTGACTAAATAAAAATAAAACATTTATGTTTAGGAAAAGCCAATGTAAGTAAACTCAAAGGACAAATGACAAATTGCAAAAAAAAAAACAAAAAAAAACACAAACCACAAAAAATTGCAACTCATAGTATAGAGGGCTAATTCCTCTAACAGAAAATTTTTTTTTTTTTTTTTTTTTTTTTTTTTTTTTTCAACGTTTATCCATTTTTGGGACAGAGAGAGACAGAGCACGAACGGGGGGAGGGGCAGAGAGAGAGAGGGAGACACAGAATCGGAAACAGGGTCCAGGCTCTGAGCCAGCAGCCCAGAGCCTGACGCGGGGCTCGAACTCACGGACCGCGAGATCGTGACCTGGCTGAAGTCGGACGCTCAACCGACTGCGCCACCCAGGCGCCCCTAACAGAAAATTTTTAAAAAGCCTAACAACACAAGAAAACAGTTCACAAAAAAGGAACCACAAGTAGATTGTAAGCATATAAAAAGATGATAAAACTCATTTGTGATAAGTAAAAATTAAAACAATGCTGAAAGAGGGTTTTTCACCTAGAAGATTACCAAATACTACACTGGTAAGGGAAACAGGCCCTCGCAAATATTGAAGGTAGGTGTGTAAATGATATAATGTCTTTGGAGAAAAATCTGGCAAGATCTGTCAAAACTACAAATGAACATACCTTTTGACCTGGTAATTTTGTTTCTACACATTCATCTTTTTTTTTTTTTAATTTTTTTTTTCAACGTTTATTTATTTCTGGGACAGAGAGAGACAGAGCATGAACGGGGAAGGGGCAGAGAGAGAGGGAGACACAGAATCGGAAACAGGCTCCAGGCTCTGAGCCATCAGCCCAGAGCCTGACGCGGGGCTCGAACTCACGGGCCGCGAGATCGTGACCTGGCTGAAGTCGGACGCTTAACCGACTGCGCCACCCAGGCGCCCCTACACATTCATCTGTTAGATATGTAAAGCACTTGGAACAACACTGCAAGTGCTTGTATAAGCAAGAGCATTGCAACTGTACAAGTATTGATTGTAGCATTATTGTAATAGCTAAAAACTGGAAAAATCTAATTGCCCATCAATAAGGGACTATCCATATATTATAACATATGTGTAAAATGGAACACGGTGGGACCATAAAAAATTAACTCTATGTACTCACATGGAAAACTCAGCATGATACAATAAATAAAAAAAGCGAAGTACAAATTTAGTATGCAACCATTTAAAAAAATGTTTATTTATTTTGAGAGAGCATGCATGCAAGCAGGGGAGGAGCAGAGAGAGGGAGAGAGAGAATCCCAAGCAGGCTCCGCACTCTCAACACACAGCCCGAGGCGGGGATCAATCTCACAAATTGTGAGATCACGACCTGAGCTGAAATCAAGAGTCGGACGCCAAACTAACTGAGCCACCCAGGCACGCACACATGCACGCACACACACACAGAAAGAGAGAGAAAGAGAGAGAGAATATTTAAAAAAAAATTTTTTTTTTCAACGTTTGTTTATTTTTGGGACAGAGAGAGACAGAGCATGAACGGGGGAGGGGCAGAGAGAGAGGGAGACACAGAATCCGAAACAGGCTCCAGGCTCTGAGCCATCAGCCCAGAGCCTGATGCGGGGCTCGAACTCACGGACCGCGAGATCGTGACCTGGCTGAAGTCGGACGCTTAACCGACTGCGCCACCCAGGCGCCCCGAGAGAGAATATTTTTAAAAAATATTTTTTGAGAGAGAGCGAATGTGAGCAGGGGAAGGGCAGAGAGAGAGGGGGACAGAGAAGTGGGCTCTGCTGACAGCAGTGTGCCTGATGTGGGGCTCGAACTCACAAACTGTGAGATCATGCCCTGAGCCAAAGTTGGAAGCTCAACTAACTGAGCCACCGGGTGCCTGGAGAGAGAGAGTGTTAAGCAGGTTCCACACCCAGCGAGGAACTCAATGCAGGGCTCCATCTCACAACCCTGAGATCATGACATGAACTGAAGTCTAGTCGGATGCTTAACCAACTGAGCAATCTAGGTGTCCCAGTATGCTCCCATATTTTAAAAGGTATATTTGTGGGGGTGCCTGGGTTGCTCAGTCAGTTAAGCATCCTTTTGATTTCAGCCAGTTCCTGGGTTTGAGCTATGTATCAGGCTGTGCTGACAGAACAGAGTCTGCTTGGGATTCTATCTCCCTCTCTCTCTCTGCCCCTGTCCCACTTGCTCTCTAACTCTCTCAAAATAAATAAAAATTAAATTAAATTAAAGGTCTGTTTGTGGTGTGTGTGCACTAAGTGGTTATAAGTATTTGCTTTTATATGCATAATAACTTTGGAAGAATACACAACTAACTGATAATATTGGTCAACTCTGGAGAAAAGAATCTAGTGGCTAGGGACAGAGGTGGGAGATTTTTCTTTTATCATATATCCTTTTGTACCTTTTGAATTTTTATATCATGAATTGCAACATTTAATTCAAAAGGTAAATTACAACTGAATAAAAGCAGAACATACTCCAGGTAAAAATAAAATCAGGAATACAGGAAGGTATATGGTGAAAAGTAATACAGGCATGCCTCAGATATTGCAGGTTCAGTTCTAGAACACTGCGATAAAGTATCTCAATAAGGTAAGTAAAATGAGGGTTTTTTTTGTTTCCCAGTGCATATAAAGGTTATGTTTATACCCTACTGTACTCTATTAAGTGTGCAATAGCATTATGTCTAAAAAAGTACATACCTTAATATAAAAATACTTTATTGCTCAAAAATGCTAACAATCATCTGAGCTTTCAGTAAGTCATAATCTTTTTGGTGGTAGAGGGTTTTGCCTCATTGTTGATGGCTGCTGGCTGATCAGGGTGGTAGATGCTGAAGGCTGGGGTGGCCGTGGCAATCTCTTAAAATAAGGCAACAATGAAGTTTGTCTCATCGATTCTTCCTTTCAGGAAGGATTATTCTGTGGCATGTGGTGCCATTCAATAGCATTTTACCCACAGCAAAACTTCTTTCAAAAGTGGAGTCAATTGGGGCGCCTGGGTGGCTCAGTGGGTTGAGCGTCCAACTTCAGCTTAGTTCATGATTTCAAGGTTCGTGTGCTTGAGCCCTGCAGCAGGCTGTGTTGACAGCACGTAGCCTGCTTCAGATTCTGTCTCCCTCTCTCTCTCTCTCTCTCTCTCTCTCAAAAAAATAAATATTAAAATTTTTTTAAAAAGTGAAATCAGGGGCGCCTGGGTGGCGCAGTCGGTTAAGCGTCCGACTTCAGCCAGGTCACGATCTCGCGTCCGTGAGTTCGAGCCCCGCGTCAGGCTCTGGGCTGATGGCTCAGAGCCTGGAGCCTGTTTCCGATTCTGTGTCTCTCTCTCTCTGCCCCTCCCCCGTTCATGCTCTGTCTCTCTCTGTCCCAAAAATAAATAAATGTTGAAAAAAAAAATTAAAAAAAAAAAAGTGAAATCAATCCCTCAAACCCTACCACTGCATATCAACTAAGTTTATGCAATATTCTAAACTCTTTGTTGTCATTGCAACAATCTTCATAGCATCTTCACCAGTAGATTCCATCTTGTGAAACTACTTTCTTTGTTCATCCATAAAAGTGAACTCCTCACCCATTAATTTTAGCATAAGATAGCAGCAATTCAGTCACATCTTCAGGCTCCACTTCAAATTCTAGTTCTTTTGCTATTTCTACCATATCTGCAAGTATTTCCTCTGTTGGTCTTGAATACCTCAGTCACCCATGTGGACCAGGATCAATTTCTTCTAAACTCTTGTTAATGTTGATATTTTGACTTCTTCCCATTAATCATGAGTGCTCTTAATGACATCTAGAATACTGAATTCTTTCCAGAGGTTTTCAGTGTATTCTGCCCAGATCCATCAGAGAAAACACTATCTATGTCAGCTATAGCCTTATAAAATTTCTTAAGTTACAAGACTTGAAAATTGAAATCATACTTCTTGATTCATGGGCTACAGAATGGATGCTGTGTTAGAAAGCATGAAAATAACATTAATCTTGTGTACATCTCCATCAGAGCTCTTGGGTAACCAGGTGCACTGTCAACAGTCATATTTTGAAAGGTTTCTTTTTATGAGCAGTAGGTCTCAACTATGGGCTTAAAATACTCAGTAAACCTTGTTGTGAATACATGTGCTGTCATCCAGGCTTTGTTTTTCTATTTATAGATCACAGGCAGAGTATATTTAGCATAATTCTTTTTTTTTTCAACGTTTATTTATTTTTGGGACAGAGAGAGACAGAGCATGAACGGGTGAGGTGCAGAGAGAGAGGAAGACACAGAATCGGAAACAGGCTCCAGGCTCTGAGCCATCAGCCCAGAGCCCGACGCGGGGCTCGAACTCACGGACCGCGAGATCGTGACCTGGCTGAAGTCGGACGCTTAACCGACTGTGCCACCCAGGCACCCCTATTTAGCATAATTCTTAAGGGTCCACAGATTTTCAGAATGATAAATGAGCACTGGCTTCACCTTAAAGTCACTAGCTGCCTCTGCCCCTAGCAAGTCAGCCTGTCCTTTGAATATTTCAAGCCAGGCATTGACTTCTCCTATCTATGAAAGTCCTAGAGGGCATCTTCTTCCTTTTTTAAAATTTTTATTATTTATTTTTTTTAATGTTTATTTATTTTTGAAAGAGAGAGAGAGAGAGAGAGAGACAGGAGTGTGAGTTGGGGAAGGGGCAGAGAGAGAGAAAGAGAGAGGGAGACACAGAATCTGAAGCAGGCTCCAGACTCTAAGCTGTCAGCACAGAGCCTGACGTAGGGCTCAAACTCACAAACCATGAGATCATGACCTGATCCAAAGTCGGACGCTTAACCGACTGAGCCACCCAGACACCCCAGGACATCTTCTTCCAATAGAAGGCTATTTCACCTACATGGAAAATCTGTTTAGTGTAGCCACCTTCATGAACTATTTTATCTTTTGGATGACTTGCTGCAGCTTCTACATCAGCACTTGTTGCTTTACCATGCACTTTTATGTTCTGGAGATGGATTCTTTCCTTAAATCTCACAAACCAGCCTCTGCTAGCTTCAAACTTTTCTTCTGCAGCTTCCTGGAACTAAAGAGAGTTAGGGCCTTGCTCTGGATTAGGCTTTGGCTTAAGGGGATGTTGTAGCTGGTTTGATCCAGACCACTCAAATTTACTTCATAACAGCAATAAGGCTGTTTCACTTATCATTCATGTTTTCACTAGAGTACCATTTTTAAACAAGCTTATTTATTTTTGAGAGAGAGAGTGAGCAAGGGAGGGGCAGAGAGAGAGAGAGAGAGGGAGAGAGAGAATACCAAGCAGGCTCCCCACTGTCAGTGAAGGGCCCGACATGGGGCTCCAACTCAGAACCCTGAGATCATGACCTGAGCCGAAATCGATAGAGGCTTAACCGACTGAGCCACCTAGGTGCCCCACTAGAGTAGCATTTTTAATTTCCTTCAAAAACTTTTCCTTTGCTTTCACAAATTGACTACCTTTTTGGCACGAGAGGCTTAGCTTTTGGCCTGTCTCAGCTTTCGATATGCCTTCCTCACTAAGCTTAATCATTTCTAGCCTCTGATTTAAAGTGACAGACATGTGGGGTGCCTGGGTGGCTGTTGGTTGAGTGACCAACCTCGGCTCAGGTCATGATCTCACGGTTTGTGGGTTTGAGCTCTGCATCGGGCTCTGGGTTGAGAGCATGGAGCCTGCTTGAGATTCTGTCTCTTCCTCTCTCTCTGCACCTCCCCTGCTCATGCACTCACCTGCTCTCTCTCTCAAAAATAAACATTAAAAAATTTTTTTAAAAAATAAAGTGAGAGATGTGCACCTCTTCCTTCCACTTGAACACCTGAGGCCATTGTAGGGTTATTAACTGGCCTAATTTTAATACTCTTATGTCTCGGGTAATAGGGAAACCTGAACTGTTGGTCAGTAGAACAGTCAGAACACACACATTTATTAAGTTCACCATCTTGTATTGATGATGTTTGTGGTGCCCCAAAACAATGAAAAAGAGTAACATCCCAAAGATCTCTGATCACATATCATTGTAACAAATATAGTAAAGTTTGAAATATTGTGGGAATTACCAAAATGTGATAGAGAAACAGGAAGTGAGCAAATACGGTTGGAAAAATGGTACTGATAGATTTGCTTGATGCAGGGTTGTCATAAATCTCCAATTTGTAAAGAATGCAGTATCTGTGAAATGCAATAAAGCAAAATACAATAAAATGAGGTTATGCCTGCAGACCTTTTACCTCCATTCCCTGAAGTTAATTCCCATTCCAGGCCTCTCGACTCTGAGGAGTATGATGAAGTAGGTCTAGCGCTAGCCTAGAAATATATATATATATATTTTTTGAGGTACAACTGACATACAAAAAGCTGTACATAATTAATGTATACACCTTGAGGTCAGAGATAAGAATCATCACTGGCATCAGTCTATGCCATAAACATGTCCATAACCTCCAAAAGTTTCCTCCTGCCCTCTTTATTTTTTGTGATAAAAGCACTTAACATAAGTTAAGCAAAGTTTTATGTACACAAATCAGTATTGTTAATTATAGGCACTATGCTGTTCAGATCTCTAGGACCCATTTGTCTTGTATAACCAAAACTTTGTACCCTTTGACTAATACTTCCCCAATATTCCCTCCTGACAGTCCCTGGCCACCACCATTCTACTCTCTGCTTCTATGAGTGACAATTTTAGACTTCTTATTAAATGGTATTTGTCTTTTTGTGTCTGGCTTATTTCATTCAGCATAATGTCCTCTGATTCATCTATGTTGTCCCAAATGGCAGGATTTCCTTCTTTTTTAAGGCTGAATAATACTCTATTGTATGTATATGCCATATTTTCTTTACTCTTTCATCCAACAATAGACACTGAGGTTGCTTTCAAGAACCCCAGATGATTGTCATGATGAGGCAAGTTTAAGAAACAGTGCTCTCTAGTCAGATTGTTATTTTTTAGCAAAATATCATCTAGAGTGACTGATGGCAATTAAATCCTGATCAGGGCAAGGAAGAAGCCTTCTAGCCACAACACCCTTCAGAATAGCTGAGTACCCTGGCTCCATTTCCACATGTATGATGAATGCTACCATCTGTAAGCAGAAGGACTTTCAGTTCCTGGTTCAAACGGATCCAGTTCAGTTGTTAACTTTGTAATTTTTCAGGAGACTGAAATGATTTAGGTGAGCTTTAAACAATAACATACCCAAGTAACTAATCAAGAAAGAAGCACATTTGACCTTTAAAGAAAGTAAGAGTTGAGATTCTCAACAACTGCCTCCAGCTTTTAATTGCTAGCTCACTGTTCAATACAACAAATATGAATTGGGGCCTTCTAAGTGCCAGGAGGCAGAAAGCACAGAGTAAGACACTTAATACGTTAAGAAGTTATAATCATAGGGTGCCATGGAAACATAGACCAAAGGCACCTGACCAGTCAATGGGGCAATGATTTCTAGAGGAAGCAACACTTATTTATAAAACTCAGGGGGAAACAGCTCTCTGAAAAAAGTTTAATGTCTCATTTCCAATAGCAAGTAGTCTAAAGAAGTGGCTTTCAAATTGTGCTTACCAAACCAGTATTTGGGTAGATGGAGAATTGGACAAAACCACCAGACAGGAAAGGTACTCCTGCTTTTTCTTCAACCTGAGCTCATATTCTCCATTTTATCTTTAAAAAAAATTTTAAGGTTTATTTATTTTTGAGACACAGAGAGATAGAGCACAAGTGGGGGAGGGGCAGAGAGCGAGGGAGACACAGAATCTGAAGCAGGCTCCAGGCTCCCAGCTGTCAGCACAGAGCCCAACATGAGGCTCAAAACCACGGACTGCGAGACCGTAAGATCATGATCTGAGCCAAAGTCAGATGCTTAACAAACTGAGCCACTCAGGCGCCCCTCCATTTTATCTCTCATACTTTGGTTCTTTCAGAAATAATTTACTGAAAAACACTTGCTATTAGAAACAACTAGAAGTATTTATCACTAGAATGTGAGCGCCATGAAGGCCATGATTTCTTGGTACATTTTGACTTTCAACCAGTGTTTACTGGACCAGGCACGGATACATGCCAGACATTCATCTAGGTGTGGAAATACCGTAGTGACCAAGAGGCCCAAATTCCTGTCCTCATGGAGGTGACATTCTAGTGATTACTATTTCATGATAGGCACCAGGCTAAATAATTTAAGATGTATTTCACTTATCTTTCTAAATCTGTGAAATGAGTATCTTTAATCCCCCTCCCTCCTTTTTTCGAATGTTTTATTTATTTTTGAGAGAGAGCATGAGTGCGGGAGGTACAGAGAGAGGGGGACAGAGAATCTGAAGTGGGCTCCACGCTGACAGCAGAGAACCTGATGCAAGGCTTAAACTTACAAACCACGAGATCATGACCTGAGCTGAAGATGGATGCTCAACCAACTAAGCCACCCAGGCAACCCCCCTCTTTCTCAATAGAAAAATTTAAATAACTTGCCCCAAATAATACAGCCAGCCACATGGCAGAACTTGGACTTGAACCTAGTTAGGTCTATCTGCAAAATAATGCTCTTTCCATCGAACATGTTTATCAAATAAAGGCTACTGGAAAACTGAGTATTCACTAACTTCAGATCAATTCATAAAGTAATACAATAATCACAGGGCCATAAAGAATAAATAGATTGTGAGCTTGTTAGTTGCTGTGATTTTATTATATCCATCTGGCTGTCTAGAAGCCTGCCTGGACCACAGAAAGAGCTTAATACAGAAGCAACACCACTTTCTGACCTCTGTGATACTTGACTTCCTCCAATTCATCCCAAATTCTCTTGAATTGCTAGCCTCATTCCCCACATAGTGTTAAATCCAAACTGGTATCTGACTCAGGCTGAGCTCTGTAGTCCACCTTTCCCTCTGTTCTCAATTCCAAAGCAAAAAGAAATCAGATGACGAGGAAGCATAAGAAAAGCCAATGGGAGGGGTGGATTATGTATAAGTCTGCTTTAGCAATAGAAATATGGACAGTTTATATTTCAGCTGCAGGCCTCTGTGCCTCAAAGTCTAACTGAGCTGTCAGCACAGAGCCCGACGAGGGGCTCAAACTCATGAACCACGAGATCATGACTTGAGCCGAAGCCGGACACTCAACTGACTGAGCCACCCAAGTGCCCCTAATTTCTTTTAAACTACACCACACTGTCAGTGTTAATGATATAAACATACAAGATACTGGAGTTTACATCTTAAAATTCAAAGTTAATAACACAAGTTACAAATAGAAAAAAGTTAATCATTACATCTGTGTGTGTGATTTTTCTCCTTTAACTTAGAACAGGAGGTCTGATGCCAAGTGTGCCAGGAGGTCAATGTTAGGTTTTGTATTTTTGTGTTGGGGTGTGCAGTAAAGAATTTAGCTTTGGGTCCTTGGGAATGATTGATTTTATCCCATCTTGTAATAGAAAACAGCTGTTTAGAAAGGTAGGAGTTTCCAAACACAGACATTTTGCACACTGTTTTTTATATTTAGGGTAACGACCCCCAAGATATTTGTAGAATTCTGGTATTCCAATGACACCATGCTTCATTTTCAATACCATAAAACAGTAATTCGTTATCTCCATTGTAGCTCTTCTTTCACACCATAAACATTGAGGAAGGCTAACTGGACAATATTAGTTCCTTTTCTGAAAATATAATGCCAGAGAACCTTTCCTGGAATGCAACAGACAACTTCACAATTTTGGGAATGTAGTTCAGGCCATCACTTTCATTTCTTGGAAACCAATTTCAGCAAAGTCAGCCAGTTTATCACCTTCCAAATGAGTTTCCCAAAGGCATAATTTTGCTAGAAACGAGCAAATACAACCATACATTTGTGAAGGTATTTTTGAATAAACCTGCTTTTATTCAGAGTGCCTCTCTAGATGAGTTGCAATGTCAACCAAACAGGTCAAGTATTCTATTTCAATCTTTGCTGGTGCACTGAATGCTCTTTGGATGCCAGAAGTCCCTTTTTTTAGTATCTTCAGTACCACGCCTCAGCCAAGGCAATCAATCTACATATAATAGGGCAGGTTTCCATAACGTGCATCTAATAATTCAAAGTATTCAGCTTTGTTTGGTGTAAGCCACATTATTAATCACTAGTTCCTAACATGATTCATTTTGAACATTTTTGCATAATAATTGAATCCTATGGAGTGACATAATTAAAATCTTTAAGTCCTTATAAAGTGTTTCTGCTTCAAATTGAAATATTCTGAGTCCAAGAGTAACACTATGGCAGAAGCACCTTCTGTAGTCATAATTTTGACCAACCTATATCAAAAATTTCATGACTTCCCTTAACACACAAAATCCAGGTATTTGTGAATGTACCTGTCATAGGCTCCAAGTCCCAAAGAATTAGATTCCATCAAAATTCTTAACACATGAATTATATCTAGGTGCAATTTTTCTCAAACTTTAGGGTGCATCAGAATCAGCTAGAAGACTCGTTAAAACAGATTGACAAACCCCACCTCCAGCTTCTGATATGGTAGGTCTGGACTAGGGTCTGCGAATCTGCATTTCTAACAAGTTTCCAGGTGATACAGTACTGTTGGTCAGGAACCATACTGTGAGAACTACTGGCTAGGCACAGTGAAGTGTACAGCTATATGGGGAGTGCTTATATCTATGTAGCCAACTGAGATCTAAAACTTCACAAATAACTTACTGTCCCCAAAATGTTCAGCCACCAATGTTTAACATCCTGAGCAACAGTATTTTGTACCTTTACAAATGCTTGTTCATTATGTAATTTCTGCTGTATTCAACAGACATTTTCTTAAACTACCCCCGACAAGATTTTCAAGCCCTGGCAATGCTTTCATTTACTATATAAATGCATTTCATAACAGTATCACCTACTCTGTCTGTATTCCAAAACACAGCCTATTGAAATTCCAAGCCCTATTAAAAGTTTTGTTTCAGCACTCTTCATTTTTATACACTAGTCATATTTCCTACAATGGTTTATTTTAAAATGGTGTCTTAAATTGCAGTATTTCAACAGACATATTTTATTTAGATATAGAGGAATACTCATCACTTTCACCAAGAAATAGGTTCTCTCTGATTTTCCTTTAAATATGTGATCTTCTTCAGATGATTATTGCCAGCTTTTTGATTTAAGAGAGAGAGTGAATATCTAAAACTGGTATTTGAGATACAAATGGAAGCCTTACAAATGGTAGACAACACCTCAAGCTCCATGACTGCTTTTTGCCTTAGGGCATAAAATGTATGGAGACTTAAGAACTTCAGTGTATTCTTTGTGCCATAACAGTGCCCAGAAGATGGACTAGCCTCCTCGTACAGTTCTGGTTCAGGTGCTTCGGCTGTGCTAAGAATTGTTCAATAGACCAAATTTAAGCCTTACATAGTGACCTGATATGAAGACCTTTCTGCTGAAACTGACCTCTTTACAGATATGCCTATCAGCAAATTGGCAAAAGGAAGTTTCCCAAAGACAAAAGATACCTCGGTTAAGAATTTTAAGCATATTTTAGTGTTTTTAAATTTTCATTAGTTATGTAACAACTGCTCATTCTTTCAACCAGTGCTTTCTGCACTTGCCATGTGCCCAAATACTGTGTGAGTAGATGCAAAGATCAAGTCGCCTACATATAACAGATAATCACAATATATTATGGTACAAGCCAATGGAAATATACAGAGTACTATGGAAACACAGGAGAGACTGAAATTAATATGAACTAACACGTATGTAGTAGGTTTCACATATATTATAGCTGGTAATTCTCTCGACTGTCCTGGGAAACATGGTATCACTTTCTTATCCACTTCATAAACGAAGATTCTCAAAATGAAATAATAAATTACCCAAGATCCCACTAGTGACTTGAATGCAAGTCTTTGGACTTCAATTCATTTGGTGTTTTCACTATAGCACAACAATCTCTTGTCACTGAATTAAAAAAATTATGATCTTTAAATACATGACCTTCTTGTGTGATTTTGTCACTTTTCATAGATGTGGGTGCAAGAAATATTTCATGCTTATCAAAACTACTATTAAAAAGTACAACAATCAATGATGTTTTCATTACCTATTTCTGTGTAACAAATTACCCCAAAAACTTAGTGGCTTAAAAAAAAAACATTTATTATCTCATAGTATCTGTGGGCATGGCTTAACTGGGTCCTCTGGCTCAGGGTCTCTCACAGGCTGCAATCAGAGTATTAGCCAAGGCTGCAGTCATCTCAAGGCTCAACTGGGAAGGATCCATTTCCAAGCTCACTCACTTGGCTGTTGACAGGATTCAGTTCCTTGTGGGTTGTTGGATTGAGGGCCTCAGTTCCTCACTGGCTGTTAGTTGGAGGTTGCCCTCAGTTTCTTGTCATGTGGGCCTCTCCATAGGGCAGCTCACAGTATGGCAGCTTGCTTCATCAGAGTGATCAAGCAAGAAGAGCCAGAGAAAGAGAGAGAGAGAGAGAGAGAGAGAGAGCGAGCAAACAAGATGGAAGTCATAGTTTTTTAATAACCTAATCTTGAAAGTGACATCTCATCACTTTGTTGTAGTCTGTTCATTAGAAACAAGTCACTAGGTCCAGCCCATAAACAAGGGATGGGGGGAGATTACACAAGAGTGTGAATACCAGCAGGTGGGAATCATTGGGAGCCATTGACATAAGATGGCTATCATGAATGGCAAGAGGTACTTGGTCACTGTGTCAGGAAGACACCATGGAATCATAGAGATTCCAATAAATGAAGACCATGTGGCTCAGCAAAAGGGGGCAATCAGTATTGCCAAAGGGTCTGATAGTTCAAGAGTGGTTGGAAAGTCAGAATTTTTTGTAACATTTCACAATTTTTTAAATGCTGGCAAGAAATCCATATTTTTCAAAAAAGAAATGTGTTCATATAATGCAAGTTAAATGATAGAGGGAAATGAAACATCATTCAACTAGATGATGCCTTAATATTCAGTCCAAACCCGCTATTTGATTTCAGATTCTGGTAAACACTACTGATCAAAACACTGCTGATCAATAAAGATCAATGGAGTCTTTAAAAAAATGTATGGGCCTACTGGCTGCCAGTTTGCCATCCTTGCCATAATCTTTGTAATTTCCTTTATGGTAAAAGAGTAAGGGTTTTGGTGTCTGGTATGCACATCGTGGTTCTGCCACTTCCATTGACTATGTCCTTGGGCCTATGACAAGGGCCAGAGAAATGATCCTCTGGGCTCATATTGTTAGTATTTTCATACTTGTCTCACCTAACAAGGTCCTGGAGAGACAGAGTATCCTCCTGACCTCAACACTCCCTTAACTCACATCCCTACTTCATTTTCCTCCACAGCACTTACTATACCACCTAAAATATTATATATATTTTGTCTTTTTATCTTATTGTCTGTCCTCCCCACTAGAATGTAAACTTCATAAGATCAGAAAACTGTCTTGTTCACTACTTTGTCTTCATAATCTTGAACTGTGCCTGGCACACAGGACTCGTGCAATAAATATTTATTGAATGAATTCCATTGTTCATAGTACTTAGCATGGGGTCTGGCACAAAGAAGATGCTCAAAAAATGTTACTTGAACTGAAAACCATTCACTGTCCTGAGAAGACAAACAGGATGAAATGAGGCCAGAGAATGGCAGGCAGAACACGAAGGACTCTGCAGGCCACCATCCTAAGCTTAAAGCATGAGAGTGAAATGATCTAGGTCCAACATACATGGCACCAAAGATATTCTGTTCAAAGTAATAGTAGCTGGCATTTATATAGGATTTACTATGTGCCATGTAATGTTATAAGCACCTTACTTGCATTAAATCGTTTAAGACTCACCACAAAATGTGTGATACAGGTATTATTACTACCCCTCATTTTCCAGATGAGGAAACAGAGGCACAGAGAGGTTAACTTGCCTAAGTTTACCTATCTAGTAGGGAGAAAAACAAGGATTTAAACCCAGGCAGTCTGGTTCCAAGTTCTGTTGTCTTAGCCATTATGCTCCACAAGCTAAATATAAGAAAAATATTCTGGAAAAGGTTTAGTTTGAAATGCAACTATGCTATTTTGCAATATGTTAAAGATGAAGGATTTTGGTCTCAAATATATTTAGATTTGTATCTTGGCTCAACCGTTTTCTAGCAGTGCAAACTTATGCTGATTCTGTTTTTATTTTAGCCATTAAAAAAAAGGACATTAATATATATCCTGAGAGGTGGTTGTGAGGATGAAATGACATAATGAATCTATGTAAGGTACCCAGCCCATGTGGTAGCTATTGTTACTACCACCAAGAAGGAATGTATTCTATAAATGTATTGCTAAGTAGCTACCAAACTTACTTTTACTTAACAGAGTTTTTCAATTCCACTTGGAATTTAAGTTGATTTACAGGGAATTAATATGTAACATTATAAAACACTGGTTCTAAATTCTTCCTCATCTGACCCTTAAAGCTCTCTATAGTCAATCAACCAACCAATCTCTCTCTCACAACAACCATTATTGTATACAATGTGTCCAGCCCTAAAAGCAAATCCCTGCCCTCTTGGAATTCAATTAAAAGAGAATTATATACAAACTTCTAGTTATAAAATAAATACGCTCTGGGGATGTAATGTACAGCATGGGAAAAAAGAGAATTAAATGTGATATAAAAATACTATGAAAGAGAAAAAATGAGAGGTAATTCAAGAGCATTTGGGTAGCACATCATCAACCTTGGCTGGGAAAGAGTCATATTGATTATTTTTGATCAATATGTAGGAATATGCTATGCAAGGGTGAGAGTGACATAAGAAAAGCACTATGTAAGAACACAGTATACCCAGGAAACTAAAAGTTCAGAATGGTTGGGACATTCCGAATGGTTGGACCAGGTGTGGGTAAAGACCAAGTAAGGCTGGAGAGAGTTTGGGATCAGACTGTGAAAGGCATTGTCCGCCAGGCTGAGAAGTCTGGACTTGGAAGGGTAGGTAAAAAGTAGCCAGTGTTTATCTTTGGGCACACAATGAGGTCGGCTTTGGTTTTCAGGATGATATCCCTGACAGTAATGTAGAAGACGGGCTCTTGTCCAGAAAGTGGTAAAGGAAAAAGTTAAGGCTATTTTCATGGTTCAGATAAGAAATGATGGCAGCCTAAACTAAGGCAATGGGGATGGAAGTGGCTGGACTCAGGAGACATTTTTGAGGTATAGAGGTGACAGGACTGGGTAACCAAGTGGATATGGGAGGTGACAGGAGAGTGAAGAATTAAGGACTCCATCTTTTCTGGCTTGAAATAGAAAAAAGACAAGGTTCAAAGGAAAAGAGAACACTGAAAATAGAACAAGTTTTGGGGGAAAATAATGAGCTCCATCTTGAATATTTTTTTAATTTAAGTGACCTGTAAGACATTGAGTAGCAGAGCTGAAAAGATACTTTGAAAGCTCATGAGAGAGGTTGGGGGTAGAGAAAGAGCTATAAGAATCATCAGAATATAGTTAATATTTAAAGCCATGATAATGGAGAAGATTGCTCAGGAAGTGAATATAGGAGAATATGACTGGGACAGAAGTCTTGAGAACACTGAAGCTTAAGGAAGCAGGCAGAGGAGGAGGAATAACTTAGGAAAGGAGAAAGAACTAGAGACATATAAAGAGAATCAGAAGTGAGCAGCATTATGAAATTCAAGGAAGGAAATTTAAAGAAAGGATAGCTCAATAGTGAAAATTACCTCAAAAAGGACCAAGAAAGGGTAACAGTGGAAATGGATGCGGCAGCTTCAGAATGGTGACATTAGATATCAAGTGGCAATAGGCTAGGGAATGGGAATTAATACAGTCTTCTTTGTTCATGAATAATGGTTAAAAGGGAAGAACAGGGATAAAGATAATGGCTTAAGGGAATTACAAAGTAAAGGCGAGGTTTCTGTTGTTTGAAGATTATTTGTTTATGCTGTAAGTGAAAGAAACCAGAGAGAGAGAGACAGAGAGAGAGAGAGAGAGAGAGAGAGAGAGAGAGACTGAAAAGGCAGAAAAGAAAGATTGCTAGGACTCACTCACTTCACACTTAGCTTACACATGTGCTTTATATTGGTAGTATTTGTGCATTTAGCAATGCTGGCATAGAGTGCTTAACAAATTGATTTATTATTTTTCTTCATGTATTTATTTATATTATCTGGCCAATAAAAGTACACAATCTTACACAAGAAGATACAAAAAGAAGCGGATAGGGGCAGCTGGGTGGCTCAGTTGGTTAAGTGTCTGACTTCAGCTCAGGTCATGATCTCATAGTTGGGGAGTTCGAGCCCCATGTCGGGCTCTGTGCTGTCAGTTCAGAGCTGGAGCGTGCTTCAGATTCTGTGTCTCCCTCTCTCTCTGCCCCTCCCTTGCTCATTCTCGCTTGCTCTCTCTCTCTCTCTCTCTCAAAAATACACATTAAAAAAATTTTTTTTTAAAAAGAAGGAAATAGTGTAGTGGAACTGTGGAAAGGGACTTTGAGCAATACAGACCCAGAACAGGGATTTTTATCCAGCACCTAATAGTGTCCAGACCAAAGAAATAGGAAGAATACTGGGCATTCTTGCAAGCTTGTGAGGAATAAATGAGGTATTTAAAAAGCACTTTATGTACAACTTGGTGCTCAGGAAGTAATAATAATTATTATAATAATTTTTCCTACCACTAGAGCACCTAGGAGTGGCACTGAGGGTATAAGTAAATAACCCGCAAGCATAGCAGTCATTGCTATACTGCATTTTTAGAGAATGAAAGCATAAAATGGTATCAGCTCTTGGTCAGACTTTTCAAAACTTTGATCGCTCATGTACTACCAACATGATTTCTGCCACATCCAAGTATTGTAACTTAATACTTTTCTTTAAATCAACTCATTTTTCTTTAATTGGTCCCATTCTAAAGAATTATAGCTGTGAAGTGGTGGGTTTTATGTGTTATCTTTTTTTAACCGTTAAAGTATTCATCCCCATAACCACCCCACATCATTTCCCAAACCACATTCTAAAACTGCTTTTGGCTGCTCTACTTTTGAGACCCAGGCTAGCAATTGGTCAGTTTACTTCATTTTAATGCTATTGACGATTACACTTACAAAGGTTTGC